>NW_026596051.1:2292064-2473409 GCF_907164565.1 Psammomys obesus
GATAGATAGATAGATAGATAGATAGATAGATAGATAGATAGATAGATGGATGGATGGATGGATGGATGGATGGATGGATGGATGGATGGATGGATGGATAGATAGATAGATAGATAGATAGATAGATAGATAGATAGATAGATAGATAGATATTATGCAACTGCTTCTTTAGAATCAGTAGGTTACTTTTAACTTTTGAACTGTGACATATTTTTTTCTTATTTTCACTGTAAATTGTTTCCTGGCAAAAAAAACAAACAAATAAACAAACAAAAAAAAACATGGTAAAGATCATTTGTTATTGCATTAGAAAATTATTCTTTATGGTATTAATACTTAATACATCATCAGATTTGTTTTCTGAATTATAAGCATTTCAATAATTATGGCTCTTAGAGATGTAAACTCTACATTTTAGCAAAAAAAAGTTACTTAGATAAAGAAATAAAATATGTAAAATTAGGCGCTCTGGCTGTATTGTCAAGTAGGGAATAAAGCTTAGAATTAAAAGCCCCGTTTTCCACTTCTGCCTCCTGGTCCCAGCAAATTCTGAGGCTCTTAAGGTATGGTTTGAAATCTTCTCATCTACAATCACCTTCTGGGGTGCTTTGAGCATGTAGACCAAACTTTCACAACTTTATGTCCTCGAGCAGTTGCAGTAGTCAGCAAAAAAGTAGAAAAGTAAATAAAACGGGATGATGCTAATGTGCAAAATATTAAGACTGGGAGCACCATGTGCTATGTACCAAGACCCTTTTCAAAAAGAAAAACAAAATAAAATTTACATTTCCAGGTACCCTTACAACTATGAATTGCTATATACCCAAGTATGGGCAAGATAATGCAAGCATAAATAATCCACTCAAATTCAGACACTCTTATTTAATAGTGGGTACCTCTTTTCTTGTTTTATCATCTACTTTTCCTTATCACTGACATGGGAGTCATTTTGAATCACACATATAAAGGTGATGTCCTTAAAATAGAATAAAACAGAGGGAACTGGGATTATAAGATATCTGGGTAGAACAGATACATGTCTTCTTTCTGTTTCCTGGTTATTATAGGAACAAAAAATATAACCTGTTATATTTAAACTGCTGTTGTTTAGGACCTCAATTGCATGTAAGCTTTTTACCATGATAATAATCAATGTTAAGTCAAAATAATATTACTTCAATTCTACTAGTCCTTCACCCAAACAAACTAGGACAGAAGCCCTTTATTCCAGTAGATCAGTCTAGTCCCAAGGTAGCCACTTTCTACCATTCTATATCCACCTCTTTCTTCTTACCTTAATGTTCATGGCTGGGACCATTGGAATAAGGTTCGTGCACACAACTCTGCAATTCAGGGCCTCTCTCTTCTCTCGCTGCATATTCCCTAAGACTTGTCAGTTCTGTTTACCTACAGAATCAATTGTGGAAGTTGGACTTGAGTGTCTGATGCAAGGGAAACCTTGGGAATATGCTGAGCTCTGCTTAGCCTAAGTTCTGAAAATGATAGCTGAAACAAATCAGGGCCCTCATTTCCAACTTTGCACACTCCTACACTACTACATGAGGGCTGTGCCACTGCTCGTGTCTAGCACACCCACTCCCTCCCTACCATACAAACATGCAGCTTCAGGTTCCATTGTTCCTGACTTTATATTAAGTGGTACTTTCAAAGGAAATTCATTCAGAGATGAAGTGTCCAAGGAAATGTTCTACATGTTTTAAATAAGTTTCTAAGTAATTACACTAGACCTTATAAAAATAACACTTTACAAACACTTACAGGATTCCCTGGGATCCAGCTGGCCACACTGGCCAGGGAAGCAGGTGGACCAGCTGCTGATCTTCACTTCTTTCTCCTCCTCACATCCCCCAGTCTCCCTCCTCCCCCCAGTTCTGTAGCCCATTGTCTGCTGTGGCCTCCACTCCCTTTCTTTCTCCATAACCAAGGATCACACATATCTTCTCCTCCAGCCTTCCTTCCCACTGATCTCTTTGTCTCAGCCCCAAACTCCAGAAGACACACCCTGGCCAAGCCCACCAGAGAACCAAGTAGGACAGTGAAGCTGATAGTCAAGATTCAGATCTTCACTCTCCCCCTATTCCTTCAAATCCAGTCCTCTAGTCTTACCCCCAACTCTGCAGCAGACTACCTGCTGGGGCCTCTCTTCACTCTGATAAATCAGCTTGCCTCCACATTGAGCATGAAACCATCTTATAACACAGTCAAGCTAAGTTCATTCCTGTTTGTGATTATATCTCTGTTTTCAAAGGACTAAGCTATACCCACCTGTAACCTTAACAACAAATGATCCTGTACTGTCCTTTCCAGGAAATGACAACCATCTCTGTTTCAGGAGGCTGTGATAACCAACTTTTTATGATGACCTTGTTATGATCACCTTGCAACCATATTCTTCTTTCAAGATGTTGTTATGACCAACTTGTTATGACTGTGTTCTTTTTCTGTAACCCCACTATTGGTGTGCCAAAACCAGTGGGGAACAGCCTAGAACTCATTGGCACAGGAGACAACTTCCTGAACAGAACACCAACAGCACAGGCTCTAAGAGCAACAATCAATAAATGGGACCTCATGAAACTGAAAAGCTTCTGTAAAGCAAAGGACACTGTCATCAAAACAAAACGCCTGCCTACAGATTGGGAAAGAATCTTCACTAACTCTTTATCTAACAGAGGACTAATATCGAGTATATACAAAGAACTAAAGAAGCTGAAAAGCAGCAAACCAAGTAATCCAATTAAAAAATGGGGAGCAGAGCTAAACAGAGAATTCTCGACAGAGGAATATCGAATGGCAGAGAAACACTTAAAGAAATGCTCATCCTCATTAGCCATCAGGGAAATGCAAATCAAAACGACCCTGAGATATCACCTTACACCCATCAGAATGGCCAAGATGAAAAACTCAAGGGACAACATATGCTGGAGAGGTTGTGGAGAAAGGGTAACCCTCCTCCACTGCTGGTGGGAATGTAAACTGATACAACCACTCTGGAAATCTATCTGGCACTTTCTAAGACAATTAGGAATAGTGCTTCCTCAAGACCCAGCTATACCACTGCTAGGTATATACCCAAAGTTTGCTCAAGTACACAAAATGGATATTTGCTCAGCCATGTTTATAGCAGCATTATTTGTAATAGCCAGAACTTGGAAACAACCCAGATGTCCCTCAATGGAGGAATGGGTACAGAAATTTTTACACAATGGAATACTACTCAGCAATCAAAAAGGAGGAAATCATGAAATTTGCAGGCAAATGGTGGGATCTAGAAAAGATCATGCTGAGTGAAATATCCCAGAAGGAGAAAGACAAACACGGTATATACTCACTTATATAGACCTATAAGAAATGATAAACATAATGAAATCTATACACCTAAAAAAGATAATCAAGAGAGCGGTCATGGGGTAAGATTATCAATCTTCGTTTAGAAAGACAGATGGAATGAACATTGAACATATGACAGGAGTCTACTGAGCACATTTGAAAGATTCTAACTAGCAGTGTTTTCAAAGCAAAGACTCATGACCAAACCTTTGGCAGAGTACAGGGAATCATAAGAAAGAAGGGGAGTTAGTCTGATGGGGAAAGGATAGGAGCTCCACAAGGACCAAATATATCTGGGCACAGGGTCTTTTCTGAGACAGACATGCAACCAAGGACCATGTATGAATGTAACCTAGAACCTCTGCTCAGATGTAGCCTGTGGTAGCTCAGTAACCAATTGGTTTCCCATAGTGAGGGGAGCAAGGACTATTTCTAACAGGAACTCAATGACTGGCTCTTTGGCCTCCCCACTCCCCAAGGGAGGAGCAGTCCTGTTAGGCCACAGAGGAGAGCTTTGCAGCCAGTCCTGATGATACCTGATAAAACAGGATCAGATGAATGGAGAGGAAGTCCCCCCTATTAGTGGACTTGACAAGGGGCACGGTGGAGAGGAGGGAGGGAGGGAGGGACTGGGAGGGAATGAGGGATCGGGACACGGCTGGGATACAGAGTTAATAAAATGTAACTGATAAGAAAAAGAATAAAAAATAAAATAAAATGTTAAAAAAAATCTTAAAAAAAAAAAAGAAAAAGAAAATCACCCTAATTCTTAGGATATAAAACACTTATCTTTTCCATATTCGAGGCTAATTCCTTGAACCCCACCTTAGTGGGAGACAGCCTTGTACATGAAAAAAAGCTCGCTTCTTTGTCCCTCATCCCCTCTGACTTCTACAATCTTTCCTCCCACATTAGCACAGGGTTCCTAATTCTTAGAGAATAGGAACCCAGTGGAGACCTCCAATTTATATTCTCTCTCCATATAATGTCTGGCTGTGGGTCTCTGCATATGCTCCCGTCTCCTGCAAGAGGAAGCCTCTCTAATGACAACATCAAGAGAATATGACCCACCAAATAAACCAAGCAGGACTCATATGGACTCAAAGAGGCTAAAGCAGCAAGAACAGGGTCTGAATAGGTTTTCACTAGGTCCCATATATGGGACTCCTAACAGTGGGAACAGGTGTAACTCTGACTCTTTCGCCTGGTCTAGGGACTCTTCCTCTTGCATTGTCTTATGCAGCCTCGATATAAGGGCTTTTGCCGCGTCTTATTGTATCTTGTTTTGTTGTTGTTGTTGTTGTTGTTTAGCTGTTGTCTCTTGGAGGCCTGATATCTTCTGAAGGAAAAATGGAAGGGAGTAGATTTAGGGGAGAAGGGAGGAACTAGGAGTCATGAAGGAAGGAGAAACTGTTGTTGGAATCTTTTGTATGTAAGAAGAGTTTATTTTCAATAAAAGGAAGGAAAAGAGGGAGGGAGGGAGGGAGGAAGAAAGAAAGGAAAGAAAGGAAGGAAGGAAGAAAAGAAGAAGAAAGGAAGAAAGAAAGAAAGAAAGAAAGAAAGAAAGAAAGAAAGAAAGAAAGGGAATGAAATGAAAGAGAAAAAAACCTTACTTTAATTTGGCCATGATTTGGGTTGGTAGCCTTTATTTTTGTGTTTGTGGGATTAACAACTCTCTGTCCCTATTATCAGGGGATTAAGCAGATCTTGATGGAACACCCTGCTTTCCACAACCCTGTTGATCTCTCAAAAACCTCCTTCCTCACTCATCCCAATTTGTAAGTATCAGATCCCAATAGGTAGAAACACATTGTTTCCCGAATCCAAAGTAGTAACATCCCAGAAGCATTTAACATGCAGCTACCACACTCTCCTAACAACCAGAGAGAGCAACAGAAACCAAAAAAAAAAAAAAAAAAAAAAAAAATACGCACCCCCAAAAATGGCAAGACAGGATATCAGCTCCTAGAATTACAATCTTTCTAAAACTAGCTGCCTTAGATGGAAGCATAAAAACACAATCAATAATAGCCAAGAGAATATGCTTCCACTAGAGCCTAACAACCCTACTACAGGAAGACCTGGAAAATGCAACATAGCTGAAGCACAAAGCAAGGACTCTAACAAAACATTTATGAATATGATAGAGGTCCTTAAAAGAGAAAGGAATGAATCCCTTAAAGAAATCTATGAAAGCATAAACAAATAGTGAAAGGAAATGAAAAAAAAAAAAAAACAGTTCAAGACCTTAAAGCGAAAATAAAAAAAGAAAAAGAAAAAAGAAAACCCAAACTGAGAAAAATCTGTAAACAAAAAAATTTAGGAACTCAAACAAGAACCTCAGATTTAATAAAGAAACGTAAAATGAAAAAGTGAATCTCAGTCGTTGAAGACATAATGGAAGAAATGGGAATCTTAGTCAAAGAAAATGTTAAATCTGAACCTCTCTAGGCACAAAAAATCCAGGAAATCTTAGACACTCTGAGAAGATAAAATTTATGACTAATAGGATTAGAGAAAGGAGAAGAAACCAGGTCAAATATTTTCAATAAATCTGTAGAAAAATGTAGCAACTGCAACCACCTGCACAATGGGCTGGGAATTAAAAGAGACAGAGAACACGAAGAGGGACACCAAGACAGTGCTCTGATCAAGGTGCCATCCTTATTACATAGTAAGCCACTTATATAGGCAATCCACAAGGGACTTTCCAAGTAAACATATCCAAGCAAAACAGGAAATGTCTGCTGAAAACAAGAATAGTGAGTCAGCATGACTTGCATGAACATGACCACCTCAGGTCCAATGGAATGGCTACCTTAGAAGAAAATTGTCCCTACCTAAAGAAAGAGATCCATATAAAGACACACCAAGCATGCAGAACACTGAAGAGACTGGACCAGAAAAGAAAGTTCCCTTGACACATAATAATTAAAATACTAAATACACAGAACAAACAAAGACTATTAAAAGTTGCAGCAGAAAAAGACTAAGTAGCATAAAAAGGCAGATCTAATAGAATAATACCTGACTTCTCAATGGAGACTCTAAAATCCACAAGGGCCTGGAAAGATGTGATACAAACTTAAGAGACCAGAGATACTGGCTTAGGCTACTATATTCAACAATACTTTCAATCATAATAGATGGAGAAACAAAGACATTCAAGATAAAAAGCCAAATCTAAATAATTATCTATCTGCAAATCTAGCCCTACAGAAAGTGCTAGAGGAAAAACTTCAACCTAAAGAGGCTAACCAACACCTCCAAATAACAAAGAATAAATAATCCCAGGCAGAAAGTCAAAAGGGGGGAGGGGGACAAAATAAAAGTAGTTAACAAGCGTGTTCATTAATATCTGTCAGCATCAATGGTCTCAATTCCCCAATAAAAAAACAAAGACTAACAGAATGGATGTGAAAATAGGATCAGTTTTCTCCTGCATCTAAGAAACACACCTAAACGTCAAGGATACACCGTATCTCAAGGCCAAAGATAGATAGATAGACAGACAGACAGATAGATAGATAGGTGAAATACTCCAAGCAAATGGATCTAAGAAGCAATCAAGTCATTTTAATTTCTGGCAAAATGGACTTTAAAGCAAAACTAATCAGAAGTGAGGGGAAAAGACACTACATACTTATCAAAGGAAAATCCATCAATATGGCATTTGAATTCTTAACATCTATGCACCAAACACAAGGGCAGAAAGAGAGAAAGAAAAGAGGTGGATCCAGGCAGGAGAGTAGTTGGGGAGAAACTTGAAAGAGAAGCCATAATCAAAATGTATGGCTATTTTTTTGTAATTTTTTATTTTTATTTTTTTTTACAATGTATTCAATTTATATCCCGATTGTAGCCTCCTTTTTCATCTCCTCCTGGTCCCTCTCTCCCTTCTCCTCCCCCATCTCCTTCCCCTAATCCACTGAAAGGGGGAGTTCTCCTCTCTTACCATCTCACTCTAGCCTATCAAGTTGCATCAGGACTGCCTAGATCTCCTTTCTCTGTAACCTGGCAAAGCCACACTGCCGGGGGAAGTGATCAAAGAGCAGGCAACCTAGTTCATAACAGCCCCTGCAACCCTGACTCAGGAACCCACATGGAGACAGAGCAGCCCAAGGGCTACATCTGAACAGGGGGTGCATGTCCTCTCCATGCACGGTCCTTGGTTGGTGCATCAGTCTTTGCAGGCCCCACTGAGTGCAGATATTTTGGCTTTGTGGGTCTTCTTGTGGAGTTCCTGTCCTGTCCAGGGTTTCTATTCCCACTCCCACCTTCTTCCATAAGACTCCCTACCCTCTGCCAAAAGTTTATCTGTGAGTCCGTGCATCTACTTCGATCCCCTATTGGATGGAACCTTTCAGAGGACATCTGTGGCAGGCGACTGTCCTGTTCCCTCTTTTCCACTGCTTCTGGGGTCTACCCTGTTTGCCCTTCTGAGTGAGAATTAAACATCCTCCCTAGGATATTTGCCTTCTTTAGGTCTGTAGATTGTAGTATGATTATCCCGTATTATATGGCTAATATCCACTTACAAGTGAGTATATGCCATGCATGTCTTTCTGTTTCTGAGTTACTTCACTCAGGATGATCTTTTCTAGTTCCATGCATTTCCCTGCAAATTTCATGATTTCCTTGTATTTAATAGCTGAGTAGTAATCCATTGTGAAAATGTGCCACAACTTCTGTATCCATTCTTCAGTTGAGGGACATCTAGGTTGTTTCCAGATTCTGGCTATTATGAAGAAAGTTGCACATCCTATCTGTTTTTCTAAATGAGGACTGATCATCTTACCCCTTGTCTGATGGGATGTACATTGATAGGAGTCTACCACAGAAGGCATCTGAAAGACTCTACATAGCAGTGTTTCAAAGAAGACACTAAGACTCATAACCAAACCTTCGGCACAGTACAGGGAATCATATGAAAGAAGGGGAGTTAGTATGATATGGAAAGGATAGGAGCTCCACAAGGACCAAATATATCTGGGCATAGGGTCTTTTCTGAGACTGACACTCAACCAAGGACCATGTACGGATATAACCTAGAACCTCTGCTTGGATGTAGCCCGTGGTAGCTCAGTAACCAATTGGTTTCCCATAGTAAGGGGAACAAGGACTATTTCTAACAGGAACTCAGTGGCTGGCTCTTTGACCTCCCCACCCCCCAAGGGAGGAGCAATCCTGTTAGGCCACAGAGGAGGACTTTGCAGCCAGTCCTGATGATACCTGATAAAACAGGGTCAGATGAATGAGGAGGAGGGCCCCACATCAGTGGACTTGGAAAGGGGCAGGATGGAGATGAGGGAGGGATGGTGGGATTGGGAGGGAATGAGGGAGTGGGATACAGCTGGGATACAGTTAATAAAATGTAACTAATAAGAAAAAAATAAAAATTAAAAAAAAAAAAGCTGCTGCTATGAACATAGCTGGGCCAATGTCCTTTTTGAATGGTGGAGAATTGGGTATATGCCCAGGAGTGATATAGCTGGGTCTTAGGTAGAACTATTCCTAATTTTCTAAGAAAGCATCAGATTGATATCCAAAGTGGTTGTACAAGTTTGCACTCCCACTAGCAATGGAGGAGAGTTTCCCTTTCTCCACATCCTCTCAAGCATGTGCTGTGATTTGAGTTTTTGATCTTAGCCATTCTGATGGGTGTAAAATGGAATCTCAGAGTCATTTTGATTTGCATTTCCACGATGACTAATGATGTTGAGCATTTCTTTAAGTGTTCCCCTGCCATTCAAGGAATTTAAGTATTCTTCTATTGAGAATGCTTTGTTTAGCTCTTTACCCCATTTTTAATTGGATTATTTGGTTTGTTAGTGTTTAATGTCTTGAGTTTTTTATATATTCTGGATATTAGCCCTCTGTCTGATGTAGGGTTGGTGATGATCTTTTCCCAGTCTGTAGGCTGTCATTTTGTTCTGTTGACAGTGTCCTTTGCTTTTAAGAAGCTTTTCAGTTTCACAAAGTCCCACTTATTAACAGTAGATCTTAGAGCCTGTGCTGTTAGTGTTCTGTTCAGAAAGTTGTCTCCTGTGCCAATGAGTTTAAGGCTTTTCTCCACTTTTTTAAATTTTTTATTTAACTTTTATTAATTACACTTTATTCATTGTGTATCCCCCATAAGTCCCTCCCACCTCCCCTCCCGGTCTCACCCTCCCCCCTTTTCGTCATGCATGCCCCTCCTCAAGTCCACTGATAGGGGAGGTCCTCCTCTCCTTTCTGATCTTAGTCTATCAGTTCTCATCAGAAGTGGCTGCATTGTCAGGGTTCTAGGTTATCTCCATGAATAGTCCTTGGTTGAAGAATGAGTCTCTGGGAAGTTCCCTGTGTTCAAATTTTCTTGTTCTGTTGCTCTCCTTGTGGAGTTCCTGTCCTCTCCAGCTCTTACTATTTCCCACTTCTTACATAAAATTCCATTCACTCTGCCCGACAGTTGGCTATCAAGCTCAGCATCTGCTTTGACAGTCTGTACAGCAAAGGCTTTCAGAGGCCCTCTGTAGCAGGTTTCTAGGTTGTTTCCTGTTTTCTTCTTCTTCTGATGTCCATCCTCTTTGCCTTTCAGGATGGGGATTGAACATTTTAGTTAGGGTCCTCTCTTTTGCTTAGTTTGTTTAGATGTACAGATTTTAGTGGGTTTATTCTATATTGTATGTTTATATGAGTGAGTATATACCGTGAGTGTCTTTTTGCTTCTGGGACAACTCACTCAGGATGATCCTTTCCAGGTCCCACCATTTACCTGCAAATTTCATGATTTCCTTATTTTTAATTCCAGAGTAATACTCCATTGTGTAGATGTACCACAGTTTCTGCATCCATTCTTCAGTTGAGGGGCATCTGAGCTGTTTCCAGCTTCTGGCTATTACAAATAAAGCTGCTACAAACATGGTTGAGCAAATGTCCTTATTGTGTACTTGAGCCCCTTTTGGATATACGCCTAGGAGTGTATGGCTGGATCTTGAGGAAGCGCTATTCCTAGTTGTCTGAGAAAGTGCCACATTGATTTCCAAAGTGGTTGTACAAGTTTACATTCCCACCAGCAGTGGAGAAGGGTTTTTCTCCACAACCTCTTTTCTTTCTCCACAACCTCTCCAGCATGTGTTGTCACTTGAGTTTTTGATCTTGGCCATTCTGATGTGTGTAAGGTGAAATCTCAAGGTTTTTTTGATTTGCATTTCCCTAATGGCTAATATCTTCTCCACTTTTTCTTCTAACAAATTTAGTGTGTCTTGTTTTATGTTGAGGTCTTTGATCCACTTGGACTTTAGTTTTGTGCAAGGTAATAGATACAAATCTATTTGCATTTTTCTACTTGTAGACATCCAGTTGGACCAGCACCATTTGTTGAAGATGCTATTTTTTTTTTTTTGGTATGGTGTTGGCTTTGTCAAAAATCAGGTGTCAATAGGTGTCTGGGTTTATTTCTGGGACCTTGATTTATTTCCATTAATCCACCAGTCTGTTTCTATGCCACTACCATGCAATTTTTATTACTGTTGCTCTAACTTACAACTTGAGATCAGGGATGGAGATACATCCACAAGATCTTTTATTGTGCAGGATTGTTAAAACAAACAATTTTACCCAATTCTGGGGGGGACCCTATTTTTAACTTAAAAAGAAAAAAGAAAGAAAGTCATGGACCACATAAGAAGATTTTAATCAATCACAGACTAAACATAAAATGGCAGTCCAAGATGATTATAATGCAGCTGAAAAAACTGCTATCGCCTTTTTTAGTCTCATGATGTATCTGTTTCTGTCTTGCTGAACAATGTCTTATTCCTGTGTTTGTGGTGAGGTTACTGTAAATAAGCTATTGTGCTGCCAGCTGTGTTAATGTATACAGCATGCGGTTGTATATAGCACACAATACTTGGTAATGGTAATAAGTGACTTCCTGAGTTTCTGAATTATCTTAAAAGCAAATTTACAGAATTCTTTGATAGCCACATGATTTTCCCTGGACCATATATTTTTTGGAGTCTTGACTAGAGTGTGTGTGTGTGTGTCTGTCTGCCTAGAAATTAACTAACACATTCCTTTCTATACTTTTTTCACACTTATCTTGAAAGATTCAAGAGTATGTTCTAAAGGAATATTGGATATCCCTTGAAGTAATGAAAGTAAAATCTTCTTTTTATTTTTTCTTTTAATTTTTATTAATTACATCTTACTCACTTTGTATCCCCCCCATAATCCCCTCCATCCTCCCCTCCCAGTCCCATCCTCCCTCCCTTTCTTCATGCATGCCTCTCCCCAAGTCCACTGATAGGGGAGGTCTTCCTCTCATTCCTTCTGATCCTAGTCTATCAGGTCTCATCAGGAGTGGCTGCATTGTCTTCCTCTGTGGCCTGGTAAGGCTGTTCCCCACTCAGGAGGAGGTGATCAAAGAGTAGGCCAATCAGTTCATGTCCGGGACAGTCCCTGTTCCCATTACTATGGAACCCACTTGGACACTGAACTGTCATGGGCTACGTCTATGCAGGGGTTCTAGGTTATCTCCATCAATGGTCCTTGGTTGGAGAATCAGTTGAAAGTAAAGTCTTATATGGATTCCTAATATCCAGACAGACACAGAACATTACAAGATAAAGTGTATCACTGATGACTGCAAGACTATGATGAATGAAAAAAAACAATAATAATCATGTTAGCCTCAGTATCTGACTCATTATTATATTTTACTTTGGTTGCACATTTGTAAAATATTTATTTCTCCATTTAAGTGGTTGCAAATGGTCATAGTTTTTGTTTTGTTTCAAAGCAACCTTCCCAGCAACTTCGGGCCCTGCTCAACTTAACTCACCCAGAAGCTCACAACAGAAGTAGTACGAAATGTCTGTTTCACAGTTGAATTGTTGTCAGCACCTAATAAAGTCATACATTTCTCATCATAAAGTCAAATGGAAGCATCCACTTTAGCTCTAATGTGATGTTTTCAAGATGTGTGAGTTAGTTTGGGGTGTACAGAAAAGTCTCATGCTGTGAGGAAAGCAAATGCAAATTAACATGACCTGGCCCCTAAGTGAACAGGTGTGAATGCACCTTGGTCTCACACACACTAGTGCAAAATTGTCACTGGAAATGTACAGCAGCCATGTCAGACCAAGTCAAACAGACCAGTGCAGAAAGCAGCATTAAATATATGCAATGAGATTACAAAATGTTATTATGATGTTCATGTCAACTGAACCTAGCAACATATTTTAACTGTGTGTTCACAGACACATTAAAATGTGAAATAAAACACATTCGAATACATGTTATATTTATTGCTGCATCTAAAAGGATGTTTAACATATATTCTCCAAGAGAAATTAAATGAAATGTTTGCCAAACTACACTCTTATCATGAAGCCTCTTGAGGTTCCATGGTAGGGTGCCTGGCTATTATACATGGACCTCAAGTAAGTTGGAACAGGTATATATAGTTGCCTAAATCCTTTCTGAAAACATGCTACAGAATTAAGATGCAGGTCTGAGTCTTCTGGCTCACTTAACAGTTTTGTCACCAAACCAATCCTCACATTTCCAACACAAGAAAGTTTCAAACATGTACACTAAGACCTAACATTCCAAAGAAAGGAACCCATCTGCATAGACATATGCCCATTGATAGCTAAAACTGAATGCTAAAGCTCTCAGAATTCTCAAAGTTTGGGTGAGTGTATACCCCACAGTCCATGGGTAGAAATTAAAAGTGTATTTCACTTAGGAATATTAGATCTGACTACAGTTTGAGCTTCAGTTACCATAAGGCAGGTAGTATTTAATCTTGGGTTCCTTAAAGAATTTGAACTTCAAGCCCCTTAGTAAGGGCTTTAGTACTTTTCACAGGTATTATGCTATATGGTAGGGTGTCCACAACAAAGCAACACAACCTGGGAAGCTTAATAACTATTTTATAACAACTCTGGAGGGTACTCAGCAATGCTAGTTTCATTCTGATGTCTCTCCTCTCAACTTGTAGAAGGCTGTCTTCTTCCTTGTTTCTTTTTTCTTCTTTGACTATTTTCTTTCTAATCTCTCATAAGAGTTCTAAGGATGAGAGCATCTATGATGTGGTCCATGAATGTTCCACAAAGGCCCATGTGTTAAAGGCTTCTCACTGCCACCTCCACATGGTGTCACTATAAAGAAAGTTTCTTATAATTTTATTTTATTGCATTTGTTCAGTGACAAGTTCACATACATATGAAGTGCATTCTGATTAGTCTAACCCTCACCCTCTCTAATCTCTTTTCCAGCCCTGTTGACACTCTCTCCTCTCTAAAATTCTCTCTCAAACATTGATGTCTCCTGATTGTTTGTTTGTTTGTTTGTAACCCACAGAGTTTAACAAGGATCATATGTGTGGACATAGGTTTGGAATTATCCATTGGTGCTTGATGGGCACCTTACTGGGTATGCAACTAAGACAATGACTGCTTGTCTCCAGGAATTCATCAGTAGCCAATTCAGTAGGAATTCATCATACTTCAGCAGAGAAGAACAGAGGCCTGTAGGCCTCTCCCCAAATCAAGATTAACTGATGATGGGCCAAGTCTTGTCTAGAAACATTGTAGGGAACCTATCAGGACATGTTGCCACTATAAGGTCATGGCTGCATTGGCTCTGTCGTGCCCTGCAGACAGCATTTTGCAGCTCTTTTCCATGTCTTTAGCTCTTACATTATTTCTCTTCCCTGTTCCACAATCACCCCTGATTCATAGAGGTGGTGGCAAACATCTTGCTTATGACAGAACACTCAACTGATAGGTCAACTTATTCTCAGCTGCTTGCAAATCCATACAATTGAATCCGCTATTTTTCATTGCAAAGAGAGGCTTCTCTGATTAAAGCTGTTAGAATAGAAGCATTTAGAAGATAGCTTGGCACCCTGGCTGCTTAGATAAACAAAAGGGCCTAAGATCTCCTCAGCTCTGGATTGTTTTTTACTGGATTTACAAAACTAACCACAAATTCCCTCTTGTGAAGTGAACCTCAAATTTAATCAGAGAATAGTTAATTACTTCTACCAGTTGTGCCACTACTGCTCAGATGGGTTTATATTGCCCAGATGATTGGTATTATAGACTATAAAGTTTCACAGCTGGAAAAAACCATTGATGTCTTTCATCTTCCAGCAACTTATGTAGAACCTTTCAGTTCTATGAAAGACAGCAAGCAGAGACTATTCATGGAGATAACCTAGAACCCCTACACAGATGTAGCCCATGGCAACTCAGTGTCCAAATGGGTTTCCTAGTAAGGGGAACAGGGGTTGTCTCTGACATGAACTCTGTGGCTGGCTCTTTGATTACTTTTCCCTGAGGGTAGAACAGCCTTACCAGGCCACAGAGGAAGACAATGCAGCCAGTCCTGATAAGACCTGATAGACTAGGGTCAGATGGAAGGGGAGGAGGACCTTCTCTATCAGTGGACTGAGGGAGGAGCATGGGAACAGAAGAGTGAGGGAGGATGGGATTGGGAAGGGACGAGGGAGGGGGCTACAACTGGGATACAAAGTGAATGAACTGTAATAAAAAAATAAATGAATTTTAAAAAAGTTTAAACACTGTTCAAAAGTCTGGCCTCCCTCCTGAGACTCAAATTTCTTAACTGTGTCTAATTAAGTTTAAAAATGACTTGCATATTTTTAGTATACAATGGTATAGAATAAGCATTCCCATTCCAAAACGAAAGAATGGAGGCATAGCTTAGGGGCTCCAGAAGCCTTGAGTAGCCCTGACCCAACAGTTCTGCCTCTTGTAGCACATAGAGCTTATCCCTTGGGACACATACAATCTATACATGTAGCTTACCTCATCAGGTATCTTATCATACTGGTATCTCCAAAATTCTGGGGGTATCCACTGTTACTTAGGTTTTACTTTAAACCTTTTCAATGAGCTTTTAGGACACTGTTACAGGGAATCTGTTCCCTTCACACTTTGCTTGGCATCAGCAGCTCTCTAAAACCTTTTTGCAAGCTTCTATAAACTGAAACTCTTACCAGTTAGCATGCCTCGAAAATGAGCACCATGTGAATTCTGATCAGTTGCCAGTACAAGATGTAATTTGTCTTCCTTCTACCATAGTCATAGAGACCCTGTGTAGCTTAGTAGCTGAATTTTCCTAGGGGAAAATTCCCTAGGGGATTGTTTTGTAGCATGGAACCACTTTGACCCCATTTTCTTGCCTTTCAAATAAATTTTCATTTTGATAAGCTAGAACCTTCTACAGATGTGATCTTGTCCTCAAGGCAAAATCCTATTTACCTATTTTTCCAGTAAAAACTTCAAAGCTGTTTTTAGTTAAACTAATCCTTGACAAAATGCACTTTTTTTCATACATTTGTGGTTTGAATTATTAGAAACTCCACTAAAGGTTCGGGAGATAGCTCATTAGCTAAAGTGTGTGCCTCACAAGCATGATAACAGTATAAAGGGTGAAAGGAAAGAATCAGTTCAGCAAAGGTATCCTTTGACCTCCACAAGGAGCCATGATGCAACCCTTCATCATCAATGTACACAATAACAATAATAAATACATTTTAAAACATATATAAATAAACAAACTTCAACAAATCAGTGGACAATACCCATTCAGCAATCTGAATGGTAAGCTGTCTTGAAATTTCCTCCACCTAATAACTTAGTTCATTAATTCTGAATTTAGCTTCATTCAATTTGTCAGACCATGGCCAGAAAGACTTCAGGTGCCTTTGGTGAAATGTAACATGAATTGTCTCTAGTCCAGTTCCCAGTCTATGTTCTCCTCTGAGACTTTATGAGCAAAATTTTAATGTATGTTTTTCTATCAACATTCTTGTATTCCATAATCACACAAAAATACCTCATAAAATCAGCACCCTAAGTCTTCTCTATTCCACATATTCAAACTCTTCCTCACTTCTCCCCCAAACTAGTTCCAAGGCCCTAAAAATAGCAACAATTCTTCTAGCTACCCACCCCCATACTTACTTTTTTCATTGCTGTGACTGAAGCACCTTAAGAGAAGAAGGATTTCTGTCGGTTCACAGTTTTAAAATGTATGGTTCAGGAAGGCATGGAGGAGTTTACAGAGATGGGCACACTACACAAAGCTGGTCACTTCTGCCCCCAGACAGGAAGCAGGGAGATATAAATGCTGGTGATCAGCTCATGTTCTCTTTTCTAATTCAGTGTAGGCCACAGACATTGGGATGGTGCCACAAAAACTCAGAATGGGTTTTCCCTCCTATGCCAAATCTTTCTGGAAATGGTCCCACAGATACCTTCAATGGTGTGTCTCCTCAGTAATTCTAAATCCATCTGAAAGGTTAACTAACAATCTCACCTATTTACTCTTTGAAACTTCTGGGTCAGGAGAGAAAAGAGCTCTTTGATATGAGTCCCTTATTACTCTTTTCAATAAACCCTTCAATCTAATTTGGCACATCTGATTACTTATAATCCATTTCTCTCTGCCATTTCCTCCCCTTACCTTGTGTTTCCCAAATCTACTTCTCCTTCAAAGTGTGCAATAAATGATTTTAGTTTTATGGAGGATATATTTTTTTGTTTTCTTTAAACATTATTTTTTATTTATTACAATTTATTCACTTTGTATTCAGCTGTAGCACCCTCCATCATCCCCTCCCAATCTCACCCTCCCTTCTTCATCTCCACCCATGCCCCACCCCCAGTCCATTGATTAGGGAGGTCCTATTCCCATTCCATCAGATCCTAGTCTAACAGATCTCATTAAGACTGGCTGTATTATCTTCCTCTGTGGCCTGGTAAGGCTGTTCTACCCTCAGGGGGAGGTAATCAAAGAGCCAGCCACAGAGTTCATGTCAGAGACAAATCCTGTTCCCCTTACTAGGGAACCCATTTGGACACTGAGCTGCCATGGGCTACATTTGTGCAGGGGTTCTAGGTTATCTCCATGAATGGTCCTTGGTTGGAGCATCAGTCTCAGAAAAGACGCCTGTGCACAGATATTTTTGGATCTGTTGTTCTCGTTGTGAAGCTCCGGTCCCCTCCAGGTCTTTCTTTCTCCCCCTTCTTTCATAAGATTACCTGCACTTTGCCCAAAGTTTGGCTATGAGTATCAACATTTGCTTTGATACCCTGCAGGGTAAAGTATTTCAGAGGCCCTCTGTGGTGGGCTCCTGTCCTGTTCCCTGTTTTCTCTCTCTTCTGATGTCTATCTCTTTGCCTTTATGAATGAGGATTGATCATCTTACCCCCGGTACTCCGTCTTGATTAGCTTATTAGGTGTACAGATTTGAGTATGTTTAGCCTATATTATATGTCTAATAACCACTTATAAGTTAGTATATACCATGTGTATCTTTCTGCTTCTGGGATACCTCACTCAGGATGACCTTTTCTAGTTCCCACCATTTGCCTGCAAGTTTCATGATTTCCTTGTTTTTAATTGCTGAATAGAATACTATTCTGTAAATGTACCACAATTTCTATATCCATTCCTCAAATGAGGTACACCTGGGTTGTTTCCAGATTCTGGCTATTAACAAATAAAGCTGCTAGGAACATCGTTGAGCAAATGTCCTTGTTGTATACTTGAGCATCTATTGGATATGTGCCAAGAAATGGTATAGCTGGATCTTGAGGCAGCACTATTCCTAATTGTCTGAGAAAGTGCCAGATTGATGTCCAAAGTGGTTGCACAAGATTACATTTCCTCCAGCAATGGAGGAAGGTTCCTCTTTCTCCACATTCTCTCCAGCAAGTGTTGTCACTTGAGTTCTTGATCTCAGCCTTTCTGATGGGTTATAAGGTGAAATCTCAGGGTCGTTTTGATTTGCATTTCCCTGATGGCTAAGGATATTGAGCATTTCTATAAGTGTTTCTCTGCTTTTCAGTATTCCTCTATTGAAAATTCTCTACTTAGCTCTGTATCCCATTTTTAAATTGGGTTGCTTGATTTGTTGCTGTTTACCTTCTTGAGTATATATATATATATATATATATATATATATATATATATATATATTGGATATTAGCCCTCTGTCAGGTATAGGGTTGGTGAAGATCCATTCCCAGTCGATTTGTTCTAATGACAGTGTCCTTTGCTTTACAAAAGCTTTTCAGTTTCATAAGGTCCCATTTATTGGTCGTTGATCTTAGACCCTGTGCTGTTGATGTTCTGTTCAGGAAGTTGTCTCCTGTGCCAATGAGTTCTAGGCTCTTCCCCACTTTTTCTTCTAACTGATTTAGTATGTCTGGTTTTATGTTGAGGTCTTTGATCCACTTGGACTTTAGTTTTGTGCTGTGATAAGTATGGATCTATTTTCATTTTTCTACATGTAGATACCCAGTTAGACCAGCACCATTTGTTGAAAATGCTATCTTTTTTCCATTGTGTGATTCTGGCTTCTTTGTCAAAAATCAGGTGTCCATAATTGTGTGGGTTTATTTCTGGGTCTTCTGGTTCTATTCCATTGATCCACCAGTTGGTTTCTATGCCAGTACCATGCCCTATAGTACAGCTTATAGTACAGCTTAAGATCAGGGATGGAGATACCTCCAGAAGATCTTTTATTGTAGAGGATTGTTTTAGCAATTTTCGGTTTCTTGTTATTCCATATGAAGTTGAGAATTTTTCTTTCCAGGTCTGTAAAGAATTGTGTTGGTAATTTGATGGGAATTGCATTGAATCTGTAGATTGCTTTTGGTAAGATGGCCATATGTTAATCCTACCAAGCCATGAGCATGGGAGATCTTTCCATCTTCGGATACCTTCTTTCATTTCTTTCTTCAGAGACTTGAAGTTTTTTTCATAAAAGTCTTTGACTTGATTGGTTAGAGTTACACCAAGGTACTTTATATCCTTTGTGGCTATTGTGAAGGGTGTTGTTTCCCTAATTTCTTTCTCAGCCCTTTTGTCTTTTGTATACAGGAGGGCTACTGATTTTTTTTTTATTAATTTTGTATCCAGCCACTTTGCTGAAGGTGTTCATCAGTTGTTGGAGTTAGTTGGTAGAAAATTTTGGGTCACTCGTGTATACTATCATATCATCTCCAAATAGTGATACATTGACTTCTTCCTTTCTGATTTTTATCCCCTTGATCTCCTTTAATTGTCTTATTGCTCTAGCAATGACTTCTAGAACTATGGTTGAAGAGATACGGAGAGAGTGGACAGCCTTCCCTTGTCCCTGATTTCAGTGGGATTGATTTAAGTTAAGTTTGATGTTGGCTATAGGCTTGCTGTATAATGCCTTTAGTATGTTTAGATAAGTTCCTTGTATCCCTGACCTCTCCAGGTTATAAACATAAACTAATGTTGGATTTTATCAAATGCATCCAAGGAGATTATCATGTGGTTTTCTTCTTTCAGTTTGTTTATATGGTCGATTATGTAGATGGATTTATGTATATTGAACCACCCCTGAATACCTGGGATAAAGCCTACTTGGTCATAGTGGATGATATTTTGATGTGTTCTTGGATTTGGTTTGTGAGTATTTTGTTGAGTATTTTTGCATCAATGTTCATTAGGGAGATTGGCCTGAAATTCTCTTTCTTTGTTGGGTCTTTGTGAAGTTTTAGGTACCAAGGTGACTGTGGCTTCTTAGAATGAATTTGATAATGTTCCTTCTGTTTTTATTTTATGGAATAGTTTTAAGAGTACTAGTATTAGCTCTTCTTTGAAAGTGTGGTAGAATTCTGCAGTGAAATCATCTGGCCTTGGGCTTTTTCTTCCTAAGGGAGACTTTTGATGACAGCTTTTATTTCCTTGGGGGATATAGGACTATTTAACTTATTTACCTGGTCTTGATTCAGCTTTGGTAAGTAGAATCAATCGAGAAAATTGTCCATTTCATTTAGATTTTCAAATTTTGTGGCATATAGACTTTTGAAGTAAGTCCTAATGATTGTTTGGATTTCCTCAGTGTCTGTACTTATGTCCCCATTTTCATTTCTGATTTTGTTAATTTGGATAGTGTGTTTCTGCCTTATAGTTAGTTTATCTAAAGATTTGTCTATCTTCTTGATTTTCTCAAAGAACCAGCTCTTGGTTTCATTCTTTGAATTGTTTTATTTGTTTCTTATTTATTGATTTCAGCCCTGAGCTTTAATATTTCCAGCTGTCTACTCCTCTTGGGTGTGTCTGCTTCTTTGTTTTCTAAGGCTTTCAGGTGAGCCATTAAGTTGCACGTTTGAGATGTTTCAAATTTCTTCTTGAAGACACTTAGTGCTATGAATTTTCCTCTTAGCACTGCTTTCATTGTGCCCCATAAGTTTGGGTATGTCGTACCTTCATTTTCATTGAATTCTAGGAAGCCTTTATTTTCTTTATTTATCTCTTCCCTGACCCAGCTGTCATTGAGCAGCAAAGTTGTTCAGTTTCCATGTGCATGTAGGCTCTTTGCTATTTCTGTTGTTGTTGAGGTCCAGCTTTAGTCCATGGTGATCAGATAGGATACAAGGGATTATTTCAGTCTTCTTGTATCTGTTGAGGCTTGCTTTGTGACCAACTATGTGATCTATTTTGGAGAAGGTTCCATGAGGTGCTGAGAAGAAGGTAAATTCTTTTGTGTTTGGGTGAAAGGTTCTGTAGATGTCTGTTAGGTCCACTTGATTCATGATCTCTGTTAGCAGAGTCATTGTTCCTTGTTTAATTTCTGTATTGTTGACCTGCCCTTTTTTGAGAGTGGGGTATTGAAGTCTCCCACTATTAATGTGTGGGCATCTATGTGTGGTTTAAGTTTTACTAATGTTTCTTTTACCAAAAAATGTGGGTTCTCTTGTATTTGGGGCATAGACGTTCAGACTTGTGACATCTTCTTGGTGGAATTTTCTTTTGATGTGTATGAAGTTACCTTCCCTATCTCTTTTGATTAATTTTGGTTGAAAATCTTATTTTATTAGATAACATAATGGCTACTCCTACTTGCTTCCTGGGTCCATTTGCTTGGAAAACCATCTTGCAGCCCTTTACTTTCAGGTAATGTCTATCTTTGTGACTTAGATGTGTTTCTTTTATGTAACAGATTGTTGGGTCTTGTTTACGTATCTATTCTGTTAATCTGTGTCTTTTTATTGGAGAGTTGAGTCCATTGATGTTGAGAGAGATTAATGACTAGTGGCTGGTTAGATGCTTTGATTTTGATGTTGGTTTTAGTAGTGTGTTTGTGTGCTTGGCTACTTTTAGTTTTGCTGTAGTGAGGTTATATTTTTCCTGTGTTTTCATGAAAGTAGTTAGTTTTCTTGGGTTGTATTTTTCCTTCTAGTATCTTTTGTAATGCTGAATTTGTGGGTAGGTATTGTGTAAATTTGCTTTTGTCATTGAATATCTTTTTTTTTCTCCATCTATGATGACTGAGAGTTTTGCTGGGTATAGTAGCCTAGGTTGACATCTGTGTTCTCTTAAGGTCTCCATGATATCTATCAGGCCCTTCGGGATTTCATAGTCTCTGTTGAGAAGTCACATGTCATCCTGATGGATTTGCCATTATATGTTCCTTGGCTTTTTCCCTTGCAGCTTTTAGTATTTTTTCTTTGTTCTGTATACTTACTTTTTTGTTTATTATGTGGCAGGAGGATTTTCTTTTCTGGTCTAATTTATTAGGTGTTTTATAGGCCTCTTGTATGCTTATAGGCCTGTCTTTTAAATTGGGAAATTTTCTTCTATGATTTTGCTGAAAATATTTTCTGGGCCTTGGAGATGGGAACCTTCTTTTTACTCTATTCCTATTATTCTTAGGTTTTGTCTTTTTATGTTGTCTTTGATTTCTTGGATGATTTTTGTCAGAAATTTTTTAGATTTATCATTTTCTTTGACAGCTACATCAATTTCTTCCATTTTATCTGCCACATCTGAGATTCTTCCTTCCATCTCTTGTAGTCTGTTGGTTATGCTTTCCTCTGTAGTTACTGTTTTCTTCCCTACATTCTTCCTCTCCATGATTTTCTCCATTTGTGTTTTCTTTAATTTTTCCAATTCTATCTTCAAATCTTAAACCATTTTGTTGATTTCCTTCACCTGTCTGACTGTATTTTCCTGTTTTTCCTTCAATTCCTTCACCTGTTTGTTTGAACATTTTTCTGTTTATTTTTATTTCTTTCAGTGACTTAATCAGTTTTCTCTCTGAAGGCCACAAACTGTTTGGTTGCATCTTCCTGTATTTTTTTTTTATGGATACTTTGTTTGATTTTACCTTCCTCTATTTTTTTACGCATTTTATTTATTTCTTCTGCTATCCTCTTCATTAGCATAGATGTAAGGTCATCTTCTTGAAGTTCAATTATGCTGGGGTGTCCAGGGCTACTTGCCCCTATAACTGGGTTCTGGAGATGACATATTGCTTTGCCTTTTGTTGTTTGTGCTTTTATGCTGGCCTCTACCCATCTGACTATTGAAGGTGTTGGCTGTTAGTTTCTGGTGCCTGCTGTTATCCTGGGGTGGGGAGAATCCCCTCAGCAGAAAGATAGTTGCTCTTGAAGGAGGCCTCTTCAGCTTTTTGGGTATAGTCAAACAAATGGAAGTCCTTCTCAGGAATTGCCACAGCTTACCTCAGGCATATGGACCTGTTTGGTAACTGTGGTCTTTGGTTGTCAAGGAGGCAATCCTCTCACCAGGAGACCTGGAGACTGCTGCCCTGCTGCTGGGTTTCTTGCTCTGAATTTAGTGGGCTGCTGCTGCTGCTCTTACACTGTGTTTACTGGGAACAGCCCTCTTGAAAAACCAGGGAGCCTCGCAGTTTGGTCAGTTTAGCTAAGGACAACTGGCGGCACCTTGGAGCAGTTTCTTGGAGGCTGATCCCATGGATCTCAGGCTTCTGTAGGTCAGACTCGAGCGCTGTGCTCCAGTATCACAGTGGCAATCAGTGTCAGGTGAGCACAGCGCTCATGTGTGCACTGTGAGAAGCTGGAGCCTGGAGCCAGTGGGAACCCAGAAACTTTTCCAGAGCTGGTTGTCCTGAGGTCGGACCTGATGTTTTCCCACCGTGGGGTTTCCTCGCCACAAGGAGACCCAGTTTGTGGTGTTTTGGGGTTCTCAGTTCAGTCTGTGATGGTGAGTAGAGCATGCAGGCACAGGCGAGTAGCTCCGCGCTGGTGACTGCGTGCCGGCAGGAACCTGGGAACTTTTCTGAGAAAAGGTTTGGTTTTTTTTTTTTTTTTTTTTTTTTGGGGGGGGGGTCAGCTGAGTGCCCTGAGGTTGGACCTGATGTTTCCTTCACAGTGGGGTTTCCTTCCAACAGGGAAACCCAGTCTCTTGTGCCTTAGGGCCCACAGTTATGTCTAGGACCTTGAGTTGGGCATGCAGGCAGGTCTCTGGACTAGTGGCTGAGCACCTGCTAGACCTCAAGAACTTTTCCAGGGATTGTCTGGGTGACCTGAGGTCGGTCCCAATTGCTTCCTTCACCAAGGGGTTTTCTCTCGGCTGGAAATTCCAGTATCTGGTATTGTGGTGCCCACAGTTCAGTCTGGGATAGTGAACAGGGGACACAGGCATGTGGCTCTGGGCTGGAGACCCAGTGCCTTCCTGTACCCAGGAACTCTTCCAGGGTTTACCTGGGTGACCTGAGAATGGCCCTGATTGTTACCTGCACTGTGGGGTTTCCTTCTACCTGGGAAACACAATCGCTGCTATTTAAGGTCCCAGAGTTTGGTCTGTTGGTCACTGTGCAATCACTGCTGTCCTGCTCGTCAGACACAGTGTCCACCTGATGCCGCCATCTTGGATCAGTTTTTTTTGTCCTGATTTGAATAATTTACCTGTGACAAAGCGCACAAATATGACATTCAAGCAAATATTTACCAGATCATTCTCTCAAAAATGTTATAGTAGATGCCTGAAGTTATACACATAACTAACCCTCTGTTACATTGAGAAGCACATGGGAAACACTTCAGGCAAAAAGAGCAGCATAAATAGAGGCATGGGATCTTATAGATGATTTATCCAGGATGTGAATTCAGGATAAAGTAGGTCAGGGAAGGACTGAAACATTATTCATGGAGTCACTACATGCCACTCAAGTTGTTTTAACAGGTAGATTCATTTCTAATATTAAAAAAATACGGTAGAAATATCACCTCTAAATGTGTGCAGGATCAGCCATGAGTGGGGGTGGGCCCCCGAGTATAATAAAAAGAACAAAAGGAGCCGAATGCCAGTGCTCATCTCTCTTAGCTTCATGATTGTGGTTAAAATGTGAACAGCTACCTCAAGCCTCTGTCTCCATGTCTTTCCTTCTATGATAGACTATGTCTCCTTGGACTCTAAGCCAACATAAACCCTTCCATTAAAGTTGCTTTCTGTCAGGTATTCAGTTAAAACAAGAAAAGCAGCCAATTCACTCTATGTCAAAAAAGGAAATGTGAAAGGCATCGGCGGTTGTCCTCTGATCTCTACATCCAAAGGCACTTCCCTACCAACACGTGTGCATCTCTGCCTACATATGCACATGCACATTCATAAGGTCCTAAAGCTTTACACAAGTATTGTTGACATCTAACTTACCAAATACCATTAATTCTTTTGTCCGAAATCAGACCCTCCAAAGGCTAGTCCAATTTCCGGGCTCTTATCCAAAGTTTAGATGAGGAAGGGAAGGATAGATTGATAAGTCGCCTGAGTGGTTGGCCTTGATCTGTATGTCTAAATACATGTATTCTCTCAAGTGCCAACACTTAGAGAATTGCAGCTCTGTTTTCCCCAAAGCCATATTAATATTACCCAAGTAAGAAGTTTATATAACAAGTCCAATGCTAAGACAAAACAAAACAAAACTTATCTGCTTTGTTTTTAAATTTAGGCTTTATGACTTCAAAAATACCAGTTTATTTTCCTCTCCTTTAGTCTGTCTTCATATTTTTTTCCATAACTGTTAAAAATCACATTTTCAGGGTGGCCTAGCAATATGCTTCAACCACATAACTCACAGAAGTGTCTGCCAAGCAGCTAACTTTTAAACAAACCAAACTCATGTATACATTTCAGGGTGAAACTTTTGGAGAAATTGCTGTCTGTATGCTGAGGTTTGGGGATTACAGTCAAGGTGATCTGTGGTCTAAAATTTCTCCACACCTTTGGCTGAGATATTCTCTTAAGTCATAAACACCATTAAAAATATGTCTCCATAAGATCAACAAAAACATCTCTCCCAATTTAATGCATTCACTGGCAATGATGCTGGAAAGAGTCAAGCCACAGCAACTTCCTAATTTTCTCTTCCTATTCTTATTTTGAGTCATAATAAAGACTGCAGGAGTGTTTGGCTATATATGTTTTCTTCCTTTCTTTTCAGGCACTTGCATTCCCACTTTCAGGGTCTTTTCTCCCAAGCTGCAACTTATGGTATATGGATTGATAACAACAAAGAAAAATCTGGAGAAATTGCAAAGTATTTATACAGCCTGGTCTCAGGACTTAGCAATGGTTATCTGATTGGTACTGAGTAGAGTTAGGGCTGTGCACTCTAGTAATTCTTATTTTGAGGTTTGAGATAGGCTAGAATGGAGCCTGCCATGCTGTGGCATATATATATGCCCCAGAAAGGAGAGAGGGTTGGGAGAATTTATATACAGCTATCCAGAAACCCTGGAAATAAATCTCACAGTCATCTCCTTTAATCTCCAAATTAGTAGTAGATATTGCCTATGTGCCTTATTTGAAGGCTATATCCCTAATCCTGTATCCCTGAGATTCTGGAATCATAGTTTACACTTGGAGGAATCAAAGAACTTCAGAAAAATGAAGTAAAACAGATGACCACTTACCCACAGTGCAGTGGGGCAGCTGAGCACCCCGCTTGGAGCTGTATTAGAACATTCATCATACCATTAAAACATTATAACTGATCTCTCTTACACACACATAGAAAGGGAGAGAGGGGAGGAGAAGAAAGAGACAGAGAGAGATGAGTTTTCCATGGGCAGGGATCACTTCTCAACCATTTCTATGTCCACAATGCCTAGCTCTGTTTCTGGCACAAAGAAAATCCTATGGCCATTTACTGGTGGGTTGATACATAGACAGACTTTTTCAAAAAGGTGGAGGAATGGAAGGGGATGGCTTTTCCAGAAACTAAAACAGAAAATAATAACTAAATATTATATAACAACAACAAAAATAAAAGCTATGTCCAAGCCTTTGCTGGTAGAGAAAAGCTTTGTACCACATAAAACTAAAATCTGTACTCAAAGCTACTTCGTTGGGTACCTTTTTACAATATTTTCTAAATAATTTCACTCATTCAAAACAATTTCTGCCTTCTCTTTGGAGGAAAATTACTTTGATTGCATGCTTAACAAGATCCAAACATCCCACAAGGTTTTCAGTGAATTCTTGTTGCTGAAAAGGCATAAAGCCATGATTCTCTCAAGTGTGCCTATGTCATCAAAGCCAGCAAATATGATTCCTATCAGGACTGTGCAGGCTGCAAAGGTATTCAGTCTTGGATATTTAATTAGCTTTTCATACCTTACTCTTCTTGTGATAAAGTACACTCATAAAAAGCAATTTAGAGGACAGGGGATTTATTTGGCTTACAGTCTATCCCTATCCCAAGGCAGGAACTGGAGGAGTTACATCATATCAAAGAACAGAGAGAAGAAATATATACATGTGTAATAGCAAGCTAGCCTTCTTTATCCTTGTACAGTCTGGGACACCAAACCAAGAAATGATGTTACCCACTTTGAGGCTGGGTCTTCCCATATCCATAAGACAATCGTGACAATCCCAGAAAGATATGCCCACAGGACATCCTGACTTAGGCAGTCCTCACTGAGAATCCGATTCTAGGTTGTACCAAGTTGACAGTTGTAATTAATCCCTGACATCCCATAGTCGCCTGACAATTATTGTTAACATCCCTGCCCATGCCATGAGAGAATTCTCATCTGGGAGGGATACTCCCAAACTCTTTTCACTCAGATGTCTCATTATTACTATCAATCACCTTTCACTCTAAGAATATTCTGGCATCTTTACAAATTCCAATTTCATTTTTATGTAGGAAATCATAAGAATCCTACTTTGAGCCAAAGATCACAATGTAACCAAAAGCAATCACAGAAGGTCAGCTAAAATGACTAGTTCAGTCTCTTATAGACACTTTCTTCTCCATCTTCTTTACTCTGTTTCCTCCTAAGCCCTATGCCTTAGTCTCACCATCAGTTCCCACAGACTTTAGTTAACATATCAACGGCTCTCAGAACTAAAAGTATTCTGACCTATGGTCTGACTGCATGAGTATTCATTATGATTTATTTCCACAGTTATCTTTCTGAAGGGTTTCACACATTTCACTGTGGCTCAAGTATGTGCCTTGAATCTCAAAAAAAAAAAAAAATCAAAATACATCAAACCATATGGGTCAACACCTCAGTCACAGTTTCTTAGCCTTCAAAATCCCAGCCTCATCAGCTCCCAAACTGTATAAGGCCCGCAGGTACCGTAACTTAGAAAGAAAATGTGGTTTCTATTAAGAACTGTGGTCTTGTGTTTTTGAAACATTGTTTTCCCTTCCTCTTTCCCCTAGCTTCCAATTAAATCTTTACTTTTTTTCTGGGGGGAAGGGGAAAATGCCCTTTCCATGTAAGGAGAAGAGACACAAGTGATGGCATTATTACCCATGTGTGAGCCTTCATCTGCACTGCCTTGTGGCTAAGAAAGAGGGGACAATGGGGACACAAGTGCTTTACTGGAAAAACATATGTGCAAATTTCAAGGTGGAAGTGTATCTCCTATGCTCTGTACCAAGAAGATGGAAAATAAACTGCCAGGCCTTCATTTAAACCTTATTTGTAACTTAGAAACTTAAGAATAGCATAGAAAAAGGAAACTGCTTTCTAAGAGGCATCTATCAGAATGTCAAATTACTAAGGTATCCATCACAGCATCAAAGGAGTCAGTCTCCTCCATCAGCTCCTACTCTGAGCCATTTTATATTTTTTACTGGAATCTCTTTGGTGGTCAAGTAACCCATGACACAGACAGTTAGAAGAGAAGATAGGGAGGTGGCATGGTACCCAGACCTTTTCATCAATCAACTAAAGTCTGATGTTATTAACCACTCCATTAAATCAGACTCCAACACTATTATCATTAAATGATCCTCACTGTGCTTCTCATCTGAGTACCTTATCCCTTAACTATTTTTGGAAAACTTATACAGAACAGAGACCAAATTTATATTTCTAGCACAGCTTCATGGATTAGGTTTGTCTATGGACAACAACATGTACTTCTTTTGACCCACTTTAGTAGAACAAGGATGACAATAAATGATCAAAGTATCTATTTTATACTCATGGTGAAATTCTATTGTCATATTAAATGAGAACTTGATGAGAATATGTACATTGGAATACCTCAATGAACTTTGACCAGAAGAAACTACATCTCTGTATAGATGATGAAGTTTCTTTGGGCTCTTATGTTTTTGTGTGCTCTTTAAACATTTTAGAATTTAATAGTGTTCAAAATTGTCACATTATTTCAATAATGATTCCTTTGATTCAACCCCAATTTTTGAGTCATACTTTGGAGTAAATGTATTTGGATGTTTTGGCACAAATCCAAGAATGCTGACATTGCATGACTACAGATCCCAGTAGCCAACCTAAGGAGTTGAAAATCACTAACCTTTCCTTCCAGCTAGCTTCAGAACTTGAAAATTAAAGGATGCATGGGGCTTGACTGTAGCACATGGGTGGAAGCACAGAAGTGGGCACAAAACCAGGAGGAGGTCAAGTTGCTTCAGCCTGTAAGAGTATCACTTTATCTCCTAGCATCACACTCAAGAAATGACCGGCTAAGAAGCAAAAGGATTTATTCTCTATAGATATTAAAATCTGCTGATCAAAAACATCTAAAACCAAAATTTCAGAAATACAGTGTATCTATGTGTGATGGCTATTCCTAGTTTTCAACTTGACCACATATGAAATTAAATAAACTCAACAATGGAAGACACAATTATGAGAAATTTTTACATATATATATATGGACAGGAAAGAAGAAAGCTTTTGTTCTTTGCCTGCTTGCCCTTGCCTTGCTAGCAAATCCATTCCTTCACTGGCATTAGTCTTCTTCTTCAAGATTCCAGTGTTTACTGAAGCCCAGCTAAGATCTCCAGCATAATAGACTGAGAAACTACTAGATTCTTGTACTTAGCCAGCCGTTGTTGGATTAGCTGAACCACAGCTTCTTTCATGTGTGTATGTGTGTGTGTGTGTGTGTGTGTGTGTGTGTGTGTGTGTATGAGAGAGAGAGAGAGAGAGAGAGAGAGAGAGAGAGAGAGAGATTCTATAAGTCTAATCTAAAGAACCTTGACTAATAAATACACCATGTGCTAGGGATATTGTAGCAAAACATCACCAACTGGGTGGCTTAAGCCCCAGAAATGTAGGATTGCACAGTGTTAGTAGCCATAATCAAATAGGGCCTTTTTCAAAGGCGCATACTAAGAAGTATGGATCTTCAAATGAGAATGCACGGAAATATACCTCCCCATATGCCTCATGAAAATAAATAGAGGACTCTCTAACAAGTCCCTAACCCTTTTTTTGTACAAGGAGAGCATAATATCTATGGTAGCCATGCTTTCCTGGTGCAGGTAACAAAGATTATTCTTCACTGTTGTTGTTGGCTGAGTTTTGGCTTCAAACTCACAACTTTTGAACCCATATGTGTTGTAGGTGACTATTAATATTTATTATTTATATATCTTCTGGTATAGCTTGTTGTTAATTCTAAACAGTTGTATAACCAAATCACCACAGAGAGACTGGAATTTATTTAATTAACCTAGAACACAATGCTAGGCAATAGTTACTCCATCCTAAATTTCCAAACCCTCATAGTTTCCTAACATTTAGATTCACCCATTATATTTGCTATTTTGTGAAATCTTAGGTCCAGTTCATTCTCCATCTCATTCCAAGATCTCTCTCCTGCCTCCTAGCCCTTCTGTCCTTCTCTACTCCTCTGCCTCCCACCTTCCTGTCCTCTGGCTCCTTCCTTTCTTCCTGCTTCCTTTCCCTTGCTCAACATTGTGGCTAGTTGCTTTAATTTGGCATGTTTACACAAAGTTGAGACAGGTGATGCTTAGAATAAATATCACAATGCAATGTCTGGATTGAAACGAGAGAGTGGGGGAGAGAAATCGGCATTTGAATGAACAAGGCTAAAGTGTATACATTCCAAAAAGAACATTATACTTACACATATGTTCACTTAGAGTGGTGCTGGGATTTTGGAGGTCAAAATCAAAGTAGGAGTGTTGGTTCCTCCTGAGACCTGATGTTGACCCTCTTCATGCCTTCCCCCCCTATATTCTGGTGTTTGCTGGCAAACTTTGGTTTTTCTTTGACTTGTATCATAACCTTGCTGTGTTTTTTCATCTGCAGGGAGCATTCTATCTATGTTCTTTCCACTTCTGAGTCTATATCCCCTATTATTAAGATGACAGTTATACTGGATTGAGGCCCACTCTAATGACTTCATTTTAATTTTATTATCTTTTTAAATATTATCTTTAAACGTCAATTCTGAAATACTTTGAAATATGTCTTTAATGTATTGAAAGGAAGAGCACCAATCAACTAAAAACTGAAAACTTATGTCAGGCGGATATTAGATTAGAGCCCAGGGACTTTTGTACAAAAAAATTCAGAAGCAACAGTTATGGAAATCATGGTCTCAGCTTGGGAAATGTCTCAGTTGTAGATAGCTTGCTTAGCATATGCTGGAAGCATTCAAGAGTTCTTTAATTATTATTCTGTTCTTCATTCTTTTCCCCATTTATGTCAGCCCACAACATATTGCCAGGTCTTTTACCACACACACAGGTAATCGCAGTCACACTTACACTCAGAATCACCCATGGCCACCTGCTGTCATCATATAAGATATAAGGCTATTTTGAAGGGTGGGCAGCTGCCCACATTCTGCCCATCAGGATGCTTGAGCCTTGTGACATCTGTTAACTTGGCCAAGGTCTCATTTACCAAGCATGTCTCAGTCTTCTCCCTCGTCTATTTTACTCCTTGATTTCTAACCAGAAGAAAATTCTAAGTCGGAATAGTCGGAATGATAGGGTAAAGTTAAGTAATCAGAGAGCAGAAGCATCCAGTTAACCTAGCAAGATTAACTTAGGCATCAAGGAACAAAAAAAGGCAGCACACAACACTGCCTTTCTGATCTCGGGTGGCATATTCACTGGGCCAACTACCCTATGGAGTACCACCAGGCTATAGATGTGTGCTGCCTGGTAGCTAATAAAAAGAGAAAAGTGGAGACATGAGGTACAATTGTGATTTACTGGAAAAAACATTTGTGCAAATTATGGACCGGGAATGTATCTCCTACATCCTTCACCAAGAAAGTAAAGAAGAAAAACCTGCCAATGCCCTCATTAAATTTTGTGTATATCTTAGAAGGTTTGAGGATAATATAGAACATGGAAACAACTGTGACTAATAGGAAACTGTTGCAATGACTTTTTAGTGGCAGATATTTGAATTTCAGGAGAGCAGGAAGAAGGAACAATGCTCACGGTACAACCACAGGACCACAGTCCATGCATATACAGCACAGCTCTGCTGGCTTCTAAACACACATAAATGCCAAGACAAATTCTGCTGTGACATGGGGTCAGGTACATAACGCCCTAAGACCAAAATCCATGGTTTTTCTGCCACAGCCTTATTCAGTATTTGTCACACAAATGGGATAAAGGCAGCCATAACATTTCCAGTTTGCTTATATCAGTCTATTGGTACACCCCTTCCTTCTTTTCTGACTTTCTTCCACTGTTTTTGCCTCAGAACTGTCATTTTCCTTGAATCAAAAGTTAAGACATCTGTTTGGGTCAACTCTGCCTCCACTCATTTTATTTGTCCCCACATAAAGTCTTACCTGGAGGTGTTAGTTAAACTTAATAACACAACTAATGGCTCAAACCCTCAGAACAGCAAATGGGAAAACTGAGAACTAAACCAAAATCCAGGTTCTAAGGGTGGATTCTATTTGCTTGTGCACAAACCTATAGCCTTCAAAGGAAATGTGGTACACTGGCAAGACAGTGCCGGAGTCAAATCTAGAACAGCTGCCGGTACTACCCTACTGTAAGGCCAGATTCAGCCAAAGGGCAATCAACACATTTGTTTCTTGTTCACCTGCTCCAGGAAGGTGAGTGCATCACATCAGACAAATGATTCTGCTGTGCTGACTAGGCTCCGCTTCTGTCTCCATTTAGAGGCGATAATTAGGCCAGCTAGTCTTTTAATGTCAAAATTGGAAAACATGACTTCATGTGGATCTTTAAATGTTAATGACCAATAAAACCAGCTGTAGCACCACATTTGGTTCAGCTTATTAATGTGCTATGTTAGATGAGCTGAAGTGAAAAGGGATTCCATTACCCAGCTTGAGAAACCCTTCCCTGGATAAAATGTTTGTATTCAAGTAGAAACACATTCTAAATTTATTGAGCCATTTTAGGTCTTAGTGGTATTAAGGTTACTTTTTTGTTTATGTTTAGTTGGGTGATTTGATTGGAATGCAGTTTTTTTTCCTTAGGGGTGTGTGTGTGTGTGTGTGTGTGTGTGTGTGTGTGTGTGTGTGATCATTTTGACAAGTAAAGATTCTGGGGTCCCAGATATATTGAACTCATCTCAGTTCCAATAGTCCCCACGTCCTGGAACCCAGGTATTCACCTTTATTTCTTGCTAAAATGCCTACAGTTTTAGCTGTGTGTGGATGTACACTCAGAAACCAAGGCAGGAAAAGAGCAGATTTGAGGTCATTCAGGCCTACACAGTTTGGAGGTAGCCTAGACTATATAGCAAGAATCTATCTCAAAAACTAATCTATATTTTCAATCAGTCATACTAATTTGCACAACTCAGAGAAAAACAATTGATGTGCACTAAAAGTTATCCAAGGACTAAACATTTGCAGAGACAATTCTGAGTTGCCTGAGCAAGCACTTAGGAAACACTTAACTCTGTGAGACATAGAAGGTACAAAGCAATTTAGTAAATGAGAATGATTTAACTTTTTGTTTGTTGGTTTGTTTGTTTTCAAGACAGTATGTCTCTGTGTAACCTTTGCTGTCCTGGACTTGCTTTGTAGACCAGGCTGGCCTCGAACTCATAGAAATCTGCCTCCCTCAGCCTCTCTTAGTGCTGAGATTAAAGGTGTGTGCCATCTAGGTCAATTATTTTTTAACTGAGCAAATATCTAAAGATCTATTGTGATAGTCAGTGTTGATTATTAACTTTAGGAAATCTAGAGTCGCCTCAGAGGTGAACCTCTGTATCTTAGAACTTGTGAGAGGATTATTTTATTTATATTAATAAACGTGGTAATGTCTATGTTAATTGTGGGCAGGACCATTGCTTGGGCCAGAGATCCTGACTGAATGGAGAAAGGGTATTGTGCCAGACTTTGCCATCATATTTTCAGTTGCTGATTGTGAATATGATATGACCAGCTGCCTCAAGATTTTTCTGTCTTAATTTTCCTATCATGATGGAATGTACCTTGAACTGCAAGCTAACATAAATCCTCTCTCTCTCAAGTTGCTTTTGCCATGGTATTTTATTACAGCAATGGGAAAAGGAACTGAAGTGTCCATTATGTGTTCACAATGACAATAAAGAGAAGAATAAGACAGATGACCTTCTGCCTCAAGGAGCTTATTTCTAGTCCATAGAAAGTCACAGACAAGATAGACCATAGACAACACAGAAATAGAAGGCAGAAAGTTAGGTGGTAAGAGCACGCATGAATACATACACACACCAATTGATCTGGGCAAAAGGTGAGAGAGTGAGGGGTTACTATCTTTAATAGAAAAGTTGAAAAGAATAAGCCAGATAAAATTATAGAATGATCTGTGTACAAATAAAGGAAAAAGTGAAAGACTCAAGGGAGTGAGAGCATGACCAGTGGTGGCTGGGACCATGCTGGTTCAGCCACTGCAAGCTACCGAAGAGTTCGCAGGAGTGAAGAGAGCTACAGAGGTGATTTGCATTGTGAATATGTGAAAGGTGGCAAGAGTAAAAGCAAAAGAGTAACTGAGATTATCTCTAAGCAAGAGACCCGTAGCTGCTATGGTCTGAGTGTTTATGTTCCATTCTACTTCCAGTTTATATGCTGAAACCCTACTTACCAAAGTGATAGCATTGTGAAGTGGCACCACTGAGAAATGATTGGGCCGTTAAAGTGAAGCCACCATGAATGGAATCACTATAGGCATATGCAAGACTATATGGAAAAAAGTTGACAAATGATGCCACATGAAATTAAAAGCCTTATTCGCAAAGGAAACAATCAGCAAATTAAAAACAGCCTACAGCATAGCAGAAACTATTTACCAATTATCCACCAATGGGAGATTAATATCTAGAATCTAGAAAAATCTCCAAAATTATATACTGAAAAGCAAAATCATCAAATTAGTAAACGGGCTAATAATTCAAGTAGATTGTTATCAAAGGAAGAAACACAAATTTTCAACATCCTAAACCATTAGGAAAACACAAATTAACACTTTAGTGAGATCCCATCTCATCTTCAGCAGTGTGTCTATTACTAAGAAAACAACAAATATGGCCTTGATATGGATAAAAATAACCCTAATATACCACAGATGGAAATGTAAAGTGAAGAGTACAGCCACTATAAAAATCAGGGCTGGCATCCCCCCTAAACTAAAATAAAACTACCATATCACTCAGATATATCACTCCTTTAGTATATGCTAAGGTTATACATCAGTAACCATGGAGATACGTAGATATCCATCTTTACTGCTCCACTTGTCACAATAAATAAGACATAAAATCAGCTTAGAAGTCCATCAGCAAATGAATAGGTAATGAAAATACAGTAGCTATACACAATAAGATTTAATGTAATTTAACATTTTCAGGAAAATACATAAACTATAAATCATTATGTTAAGCAAAATAAGACATATTTAAATGACATCTCCTTTTCAGAATATATATATATATATATATATATATCTGTAGCTCTGTATGGAGAGTACATATGTATATATATATGTGCAGGATCAGAAAAAAGGTGACTATGGGAGAAAAGAGAGAGCTCAAAAAGGAGGACAAACAACAATAGAGAATAATAAAGTTCATGACATGAAAGGAACTATTTAGGGGATGAAAGGACCAGCAAGAGACATAGAGGAAGAAAGGGAGAGTAGCATGGAGGTGAACAAGAACAAAATATAATTACATCCATATACACGTGTATGTGTATATTTGCAGGCATTCCCTTACATGAATGCATGTATGCACACACACTGCTTAGTTTTTGTCAGCTTAATCCAAACCTAGACATATCTGGGAAGAGGCAGTCTTGAGAAAACACCTTCATAAAAGGTGCCTGTAGGCAATCCTGCAAGGCATGTCTTGAGTGGTGACTGAAGTGGGAGGGCTCGGCTCACTGTGAGTGGTGCCGTCCCTGCCCCCTGGTCGTGAGGTGTAAAAGAAAGCGGGCTGATGAAGCTAGCAAGCAGCATTCCATGATCTCGACTTAGTCCCTGAGTACAGGTTCCTGCCCTGACTTGGCTCAGTGATGGAGTGTCAACTGAGGGCTGTAAGCTCAAATAAAGTCCTTCTTCCCCAAGTGGCTTTTGGTTATGGTCCTTATCACAAGGACAGAAACGCTGAATAAGACAATGTGTGAGATGATATAACTGTGAAATGATGCTAACTAAAAGTATTCATTCTAAAGAGACTTTACCGAGCTCAGTAGCCCCATCTATCTCTTGAGATAAGAGCCAAACAGCTGCCATCTTCGAAGAAATGTCACCCAGCAGACCTCTGCTACCTGCTGGCATCTTGACCTTGAACTTCTAAAACATGAAAGACAGTTTCTTTTCACTGCATGCCACCCAGACTATGGTGTTCAGTTAGGTTGAGTTATAACAGATTGAGGCAGTGGCTTAGCCGGCGTAGACAGGATCATAAATGGCTAGAAGAACTCTGCCTTCCCATGGTAACACAAATGAGAGGTGCTGCCAAATTGAAAATGGGGGTAAAGATCAAAGTCTTCTCTTGGAAGGAAACAAGGAAAACCTAAGACTTGTCAGTGATCCAGTATCTTTTAGTTTACAAGTCACTTTCCCAGAAATTACCTCATTCTGAGTCATAAAGGTGTCCCTTCTCAAAATGTGATGATCAGATGAAAGAACGTTGTCAAAACTGCCTGGATGCCTACTAGAAAGAGGGTCTCGGGCCCACTCCAAACCATACTACCTACCTGGCTGTTTCTCAGGAAAGATGATTGATGATGACAGTGTTCATGTTGAAAGGGATGCATTGTAATCCCCACAAGTTAAATCATTTTCTTGAAGCTTCACTGTTGCTATTTAGAAATTACATGAACCAATGCTCTTTCCTCGCCTCTCTGTTCCTCAGAAAGAATGGTTTCAGAGGCTTATTCCTTGTCCAGGAAGCAGAACTTACACTGTACAACAGCTCTCTTCAGTATTGTCATACTTCACTTAGAGTTACAGGTTAGGAATTAAAGAGTATGCTTCTGGGAGGAGGCCAGATTCATCCAGACTGTGAAAGTGGATAAAAGTCAGCTGAGGAAAAGAATAGAGAAAGACTTGCAGGGCAAGAGTGGTGTGTGTGTGTGTGTGTGTGTGTGTGTGTGTGTGTGTGTGTGTGTGTGTCTGTGTGTTGTGTGTCTGTGTGTTGTGTGTGTGTGTTGTGTGTGTGTGTGTTGTGCGTGTGTGTCTGTGTGTGTGTCTGTGAGTGTCTGTGTGTGCGCGTGCGTGCCTGTATGTACCAGGGAAAGGAGAACCACATGGAACAAAGGCCAACCTCCCTCTGACACTGAAAAATCATTCTCCCCATCACACTCTGCCCACAGACATATTGATCCTGAGCTAATCAAGTAGAAAGAGTCATTGGGGAAAAAGATAAGAGGCTTAAAACAATAAATCCCCTCTCGTACAACCACTGCTTCTGGAACAGCAGGCTGTGCCCAGGTGAGGACAATTTTCTCAAAAGGCTACATGGACACAATGCATTGGGAAAGGTATGCTGGGTGGCCGTGCTGGGTGGCCATGCTGGGTAGAAAGGATGGGCTAGGTGGGCACACTGAGTGGGAATGGTGTGACAAGGATGTGGCAAGACAAAGCCTACTAGAGCAGACCTGATACACTCTCCTGTTTGTTTTTCAGTGTGCATTCACTGTGCTTGGATCCAGGGTAACATCTGGGCTCTGTGCAGGCCTGATTTAATAATGTGTTGGGAGCTGGCATTTGCTTCAGTCCCCCAGCAGCAGTAAATAGCGTCGGGAAGACGTGTACCAGACCTAATTTGTCCCCTTCTTTTACTGAGAGAGGCACATTAATATTTAATAGAAGAAAAATAATTCATGCAGATTTGAAAGCAAAACCCATGAAAAAGCACATTTAAAAAGCTGGGGGAGGAATAGGTTTGTTTCAGGACAGTTCCACGTTCCCCCTAAATGAACTAGAGCTCATAATTTATTCAAATTGGGGCAAATTTCACTCACCTGTCTCCTCCTGTGTTTTGGTTCCATGACTATAAACATCTCCTAAGTTTCCACTCAGGCCACATGTTTATGGCCCCTCAGTCTGTGGCTGGAAACTCAGTGGCAAAGCTGAAGCTGGGACTCAGCATGCTATGCAAAGAGTCAATAGGAGCTGTGTCATCCTGTCTCCAAACTTCTCAAGATGGCCTTAGAGTCTGCAGTGGGGACCTATGTCTGTTAACTAGAAAACGGCAATAAGAAAATCAGGTGCTTGGGGTTAGTCATTTTAGAAATATTTATGTCAGGACACTGGTATGGTGTTAAATGGCAGTACTCCACCTCGATATGTCCTATGAAGAGAGTAATTGTGTTTCCAGTGGTTCTTCATTTCTCAGCTGTCTATTCCACAGCTAGTTGGTGGCGTGGGCCCTGAAAATGAGCCTTCAACCTGAATTTGGCACCATAGAAAGAAAAAACTCTATTCTTAGACTTTCCCACTCTTTTATGGCCGTTAGGACTTAGCAGTTGTATATGCCGTCACTACAAGAGACTCTCTCTGGGTTCTTAAGAACTTGTTGGTGATTCTAGCAGGTGAGCACAGCTACATTTAACCAAAACCCATCATCTTGTTTTGCCCTATTTAGGGAAGGCCTCACCCTCTTCCATTGAGTATTGCTTCTTCAAGAGGGACACACATGGTTCAGTGAGGGATGAAGAGGAGACTTAAGTAGCCAGCCAGCACAGTCAGATCAAGCCTGGCAATCAGTGGGGTGACAGATGTCACACACAGCCAGATCCTCCTCAGATCCTTAACTTGGCTTCTTAAATGTACAGTTACACATTAATCTACCCTGTGTGTTCATCAACTTACTGGTATGACATCAAGGAGGAACATATTTTCTTTTTAACAAGGTTCCCTCAGCAATCGTGCTGACATTTGCTGATTGGCGAAAGGAACCACTTAATTCTACAGCTTAGAACTTCATTATACCAGTTAGTAGCATGCACTAATGTGTTGGGTAAGAACAGAGGTCCCTACTTTAATCTTTGAGTCAGAGAGCAAATTTCCTAGGCTAAGAGCGAAACTAAGCCTAATGGGCACTCATGTTAGCACGTTCACTATTTTCTCAAGGGGGCAAAAAAATCCCCAGTCCACTTCCGCACATCAGCAGCCACTGTTTTTTTTATTTTTGAATATTTCCTTTATTGTGTGTGTGTATGTGCATGCACGAAAGAGAAAGAGAGGAGAGAGAGAGAGAACATCAGTACAAAGGCCCAGAAAAGGGTGTCAGGTCCCCTGGAGCTGGAGTTACAAGCAGCTGTAAGCCACTCAGATATGGGTACTGGGAACTGAACTCCAACCCTCTGGCAGAGCTGCAAGCACTCTAAACCACTAAGCTGAGCCATCTCTCTGGCACCCAGTAGGTTTTCATGAGCTCAATTTTACCTCATTTCCTTTAAAACTGTTGCTGTAATGATTTTATGTTCAGGCCTAAAAACAAGACATCTCTTTTCGCTCTCTTTCCACAGGCCGCCCTCCCTTGAGGACATAACTGAAATTGCAGCTTGGTGGCCAGAACTGCTTAAATAATCACAAGACAACAGGGTGTTACAGGGCAAACACATGGCTGTATTTTTTCCAAGTACATAATGTAATTTTGTGAGGAATAGACCTTGAACATATTTTTCCTATGAATAGGCCCACTATAAGCTGCACCTGACCAAGAATGATTTTCTTTCCGGAGCTTTCTACTTAACAAATATTTCCTGGTACTAAATCAGCATAAGCCAAATTTTATGTCACTGTGAATTTGCTCAAAATAGGGCCTCCCCACCTGCTTGGACTCTACATGGACAGTATCCCAGCAGGAATTTGGCTATTGAATGGTAAGTTCATAAGTTAGTTAATTAATTATTTACTCTTTAAATCCAGGGTGATATTAAGAGAAATGACTTAGGGACAATAAAGTAGAAAGAAAATTCAGAATCCCTAATGTAGGTTTTTGCCACTAAAGCAAACTTTATTTGAAGTTTATTTATTTTCATGAAACTAACAAGAAAAAAATTGTGCTTACAGAATGGGCTGTTGTCCAGCCAGAGGCCCAATGGAACAATTTACTAGGAGACTACACCATCTCGGATTATCTCTGCCTCTAAACAAATATTCAAGAGAGAGCTATAGGTTCTCTAGGGCTCAATGTCAGCAGATAGCCCTGGATGGAAATAGAGTATTAATTATCCCTTCCTGTGTTTTATACTATCAGATTTAATAGACATTGGAAATCCAGACATTGATAAAAATGACAGGATGTCAGGTCTAACATCTGTTCTCTGAACCCTGCAGGAATGCGTAGCATTAATATTTAATAAAAAATAATAGCTATGATTTAGACTCCTCAGCCGTTTCACACCGTTCACAATGTTCTTCTAGGACATTCATTTCAGCTTGTAGACTTGCAAGCCTTAAACACATATGTCTCTCCCATGAGCCACACTCTTCAGCATTCATAGGAAATTTGACTTATATTCTTGCTGGACCACATATTTTTTAGTCACATGACATTCATCACTGCTTTCACCTCAGTGAAAGCAGCTATCAAAGTTGGCTGATGGATCACATGAACCTCAATAGAATGACACCACATGAGGAGACTATGTATGTCCAGGACTTTGCCATATCAACTCTCCCACATCCTTATAGCTGTGAGTACTGAGTTAGCAGAGATTGGCCCACCAGTTTGCTTCTCAAGTCATCTGTATCCAAGTCAATGTGGTGACCCACAAAAGATCCCATGGGCACCTGTCACCAATGTACCCTGTTCCTATTACAGATATACTTGAGCATTCTCCCCTCAGCATCTAAAATACAATGAGAACTCTAGGGCTGGAGAGGTTGCTCAACCATTAAAGGCTAGGCTCACAACCAAAACTATAAGAGAACTCTAAACAAAATCCATTGAGAAATAATTAAATTTAGATAAATAATTTAAAAGAAAATGAATTGTAGGAAGATATAAAAATGGATTAGATCCAAATACTACATGCGTCTATGAATACTAAAATATTTAATAATATGCTAAATAAAGGAAATGAAGAACCCTGCTGAGACGATATAACTCTGTTTCCCATTGTTCCACTGCCTTCCTCCTCTCTTTCTTTCCTGGGATTTATATTTCTGGGCAAATTTAGGTTCAGCCTTATCCTATTTCTAACCCCAGGATTTTCTAATAAAGTTCTCTACTTCCCAGAAAAAAAAAAAAAAAGTGTGTGAATATCTTTCCCCTTTAGAACAGGCTCTGGAAAGGTTACTTCTCCAGTAATTCCAGTAATGAATATTTTGCCTCTCTTCAGTCAATCATATCTTTCAAAGTCTAAGCCATAACTCTGAGTCAAGCTGAAGGGGATGGGGCAGGCTAGACCTGCCAAGGTCATCTCCTGTTTTAGAACAACAGCACAGTTCCTTTCCTGAAAGTCTGCCTGAGCCTGGCTATACTCCGGTGCCATTGAGATGGCAGTGATGCTGGATGTTAGAAGAGTCTCATGATGACTTGAGCTCCACTTTCCTTCCCCTAGTTCTGTTCTGACCAACTGAACTCACCTGCGATAATGACTGCAAAGAATGAGAAGGTATCCATTGTATTAACCTCTAAAGGGATGTCGGTCACCATCCCCCCCCAACCTCTCTGATGAACTGGACAGGAAAGCACAGCTTGAATATAAATTAGCGGGTTGCTTCTCCAACTTCCTACCGAACCCTTAGGGCCTGTCAGTAAAGACGATCTGATCTAAGGAACCCATTCCTACACACAGCCTAAAGGGAGAGAAGGTGTCTACCTGACCCATGATGTAATAATATTCCAGGCCTTTTTGCTTGTTCGTTGCTGGATTTATCACTCAGGCTGCTGTGGAACTTCCAGGCTCAAGAAACCCTCTCACCTCAGCCTCCAAAGCAGTTGGTATGACAGGCCTCATGCTGTTGCACCTGGCTTTGATAAGGTTCGCATCTCTCACCTATTCTTCAACAACAGAAGAAATTTTATCCCGTTTTCCTGATTGCAAATTGATGTAGGAGGGACCACCCCACTCTGCCTGGTGCCACTCCCTGGGCAGAGAGGCCTAGGCTGCCTAAGAAGAACATCATAAGCCTTCCCTGCATTCTCTACCTCAGTTCCTGCCCTTACTTCCCTCAGTCATGACTGTAACCTTTAAACCAAAAAAAAAAAAAAAAAAAAAAAAAGCCTTTTCCTCCAATTACTTTGTTTATGGTGTTTATTATAGCAAGCAAAAGTAAACTAGAACAACACTGATCTTGATTGGCTCAAAAGTGACACCTCAACAGGAAGTCGGAGACACTTGAAAGAGACTTGAGACTAAACTCTTTATTCAAGTCCAAAAAAGCTGGGGCTGGAGAGTGGGGATTGGTAAAAGACTCAGCTGTGCTCTCCATCAAAAGATTTTATGTCTCAGGTGAGGATTAGGTGGAACAAGAAGAAAACAAACAGTTCCTGCTGTCATGCTAATTAAATATGCATTTCCCAGCTGTCCTTGCCAGTGACAAGAGGGAAGACAGGTATTTCCATGCAGTCCAGTGTCTGCCACCAAGCAGATGCAAAATGATGGTGCTGCATATTTGTAGATCATTTTCCCTTTTCAAATTATTTCCAAATTTTACTTTTAGCCCATTCTTCAGATGCAAGAATATAAGGCCCGGATTGTTTTTCTGTTGTACTTTAATGCTGCATTGCAGTTTTTCTTAAATACATACATGAAACATGCCTGATTTTATGCTCTATAACTTCCATTCTGATGGTTTACATAGAAAACTCTATTTTTGGATCACACACGCAAGACAGAGTGATTTAAATAAACAGTGGGCAAGCAGCCATGCTGTTCATTTCAAATTACAAAGTAAAAATTAAAATCAAGATTTTGCTTGCCTTAAAATTGCCTCTCACGGGGAATTGTGGCCAGATGTAAGAGGTCCCCAAACCAGAATTGCCAAAAGGATTTCTTCTTGTGAACTTCTTTTACTTTGGCTTTTGGTCAATCAAGATCAGGGATAATTTCAGTTAAGTGTTAAAAGAGATACTTTGTCTTTCTTTTTTAAAGACATTTTGTCTTTTATTGATTATAAAAAAGTGACTGTGGTCATTGTCCTCGTGTCTTTAGGGACGCTGCCCCCTCCACTGCAGTGCCTGCCCCTCACATTATCCCTCAGGCAGGGCTCCAGGTTGGTCCAGGTTTGTTCAGCTCTTTAGCTCTATTCCCATCAATCATGTAAGATCTTCAGAGACAAGGGAGACAACCTAAGCATTTGAAGGAAAGGAATCTAAAAGACTTGGCACACGGTGATGTGTGGATGTTTATTAACTTCCGTGGTCTCAACAGTCAATGCATTTTTAGAAGAAGAAAATGGCTAAACTTGCACACCTCTATTGCTCCCCAAATTGAACGGCCTGAGGTGAAGAAGAGTTCAGGTGATAAGCTCATGTCCTTAAAAAGAGTGCTTGCCTTACTCAAAATAGTTTCTCTGGGAGCATAAATTATGAACTGATCGTAGCATGGTTATATAGAGATTACAGTCTCTTTCTTTCCCCTCCCCATTTCTTGATTATGATGTATTTAAACAACAAAACAAAGCACAAAAACAAATACAAATACAAAAATGAAAACAAAAGCAAATGTCTCTGAACAGCAGCTGCTAGTATAACACCATGGTAGCTTTGGTGAAGCTGTGGCCCTCAAGGTCATCTTGTTCCAACAGACACATGACCAGCGTTTATAAGCTTCAATACATACACCTTTTAGAATGCTCTATCACACACACGTGTGTGTATGTCACATGACATATACATGTGTCACATATGTACATATACATGAGGAAAATAGCACATATGAATTACCCTACTGATAACTAAATGCCCCTACAGAAAAGGGAAAATAGCACACATATTTTGTACTTCAATAAGAAAAAAAATATATTATAAAATATTTTAAAATTTATTTTTAATTTTTAAATTATGATTATAGTATTTCCCCCTCCCTTTTTCTCTCTCCAACTTCTCTCATGAATCTCCCCTCTCAAATTCTTAGCCAACCCTTTTAAGTTATTGTTACATATATATTCTAAATACATAAATACAACCTTCTCAGTCTTTATAGTGTTACCTGTGTGTGTATATGACCTCAGAGTCCACCACTTTTATGGGCTAACCAACTTCGAGCACTGTTCTCCGGGGAGAACCATCTCTCCCACTCTCAGTGTTCCCTATTATCCATTATTTTGTTGTGCTTGGGGCACCTCTAGCTTCCCACTTTCATGACAACATGTCTGTTGGTGTGGTTGTTGCTTAAGGTCTTGTTCAGTAGCCATGTGGACTGAAGCAGAGATCTGGGAGGAGAACCTACAGTCACCACTTCACTGAAACAGCATTAATTCCCAACTTCAAAGGAAGTTTTCTTTGGCACAGATGGAGGCCATTGCAAAAACCCTATAACCAAAAAAAAAAAAAAAAAAAAAAAAAAAAAAGAAGCAGAAAACAAGAGATGGTGTGGCACCCAATCCCAACTTAGGCATCTACAACACAATTTCTGCATCTAAGGATCAGGGTTTATTGCAGAAGAAGCGGTGGAAAGATTTATAAGAGCCAGAGGAGCTGGAAGTTTTCTGTGAGCTATATCCCCTAGAAATGCCAGAGGGGTTATAAAATATTTTAATCAATACTTTCAAATATTACATAATTCATTTTTTCCACCAGTTATATTTTTCATACTTAAACTGACAAGTAAATTTCAGTTCAGTTAGTGGGACAGAGACTAACAAGTAGCCAGAAAATTTTCACCCTGAAAAGAAAATAGGGTTACTTTTTATATTATTACTGACATGTATTCTTGTTTTCTGCAAGCTTTGGGTGCCAAGATTTGCTGGGAGAGTGCAAAAGTACAGTGGGAGAACTAGATTGACAACTCACCACCTCCACTAACAATATCTATTCAGGAGAAACTGAACTGCACTAACTAATTAGGGGGTAAAAATTATAGCTTCTGTTTACTGAGGAGCTCAATATGTCATATACTGAACATGTGTATTCCACTTAATAATAAGACAGACGTACAATATATATATATATATATCAGAACATCCACTTTACAGCAAGTAAACATTGACTAAGCTGCTGGGGTCCCCACAAGCATCATGACCAGCGAGGAAACAACCGATGTGAGGTGAAGTATGAAACTCAGGTCAGAACCACGTTAGCAGGTGCTGAGCCAAAACTTCCAGAGACCGATCAAGAAGTTTATTTTCCTTACACACTTAAGCACATTAAAACTTTGTAAAAGGTTTACACGTGACAGTTATCATGATAACACTCTAAACTCGGCTGTGTGAAACTCCTTTGGAAAGGACAACTCCTTATTAAACTGCCTGTGGCCTTTTCAGTATGAATGGGCTCTTATTCACAAAGAAGCAGAGCTCAGGGTAAGGGCCTGAAGAGGACCATGGGACCTCTTTCAGGAGGATGTGTTCTAATCACTGAGAGACCGAGCTCGCACTTGAGCCTGAGGAATGAATGCTCAGGATTTGGGGCTGGAGAGATTCTAGTGAAGGCTGGCTCCATAAAGTAGCAAAATTATCACCTGGTTGTTAGCATACACGCCAGCCTTCCAGGTGAACAAGTGTCAGTAATTTTCTTCCTTTGAAAAAACAATCCTTTTTTTTTTTCTAATACTTTCTGTAAGCCATGTCTCCTAAACTAGGCAAAATAAACAATATGCCCAAGGTGGAGTGTGGCCATGTCAAGATGTAAGCTAGGTTTGCCTAATTTCAAAAGGCCAAACACAGTTTGCAGAAAATGCAGAAAAAAATACTCAACTCCATCCACACACTTTCTGTGATCCAAAATAATTATGTGAGAAATCTGAGTTTCTGTTCTGCTTTCCTAGGAAGATAATCGTCTATACTGGACATTCCTCGTTTGGAAGAAATTTCTGGAACTCAGGAAAGACTGACCCTGAAAAAATTTACTTCGGGGATCCCAATCACTTACAAGCCATTATCAGTCTAATGGGGAAAATGAATACTTTCTGTATCCAGCTCGTGAATTATGGGATTGGATACCCACTCCGTGCAGGGTTAACTAATGATGTAACACTTATCTTTTCCTCCAACAACGTGACAGTTAATAGAGTGATTAGAATCCTCATAGAAATGGGAATTTGAGGATTGCTCCAAGGCAGAATTTAGCTAAGGGACTGATCTAATTACACTGATCCAGAAAAAAAAAAAAATCCTCCTGAAGTTTTAAAAGCCATTTGTACAGCATAATTACATCACCAGGCTTTTCCTTAAGTAGATTCACTGAATTGAAAATAAGAAACAGATAAAATACAGAACTGGACTCTCTTTGTATCCTTCAATTAATGTACACAATTTAATTTTAGAAAAAAATATTAATATTATTAACCATGGAATATTTTATGACACAAAAACATGTATATAGAAGCTATAAGCATGAGATGTAATTTCATCTATGTACTTTCTGTGATGGATTATCTTGATTGCCAACTTCATAAGGTCTAGAATCACCCTGGAGACACATCTTTAGGTAGGTCTGTGAGGAATTTCCCAGATTAGGTTAACTGTGATGGGAAGAGGCACTCTAACCTCCAGACTAAATAAAAAGAAGAAAGCAAGGTGAGTGTCAGCCTTCATCACTCTGCTTCCTGACTGTGTATTCAATGTGACCAACTGACCACCATACCTTCCCCACTATGACATAATATATTTCCTCAAACTGTAATCAGTGTAAATCTCTTTACAGTTCTAGCAAAAAGTAACTTTAAAAAATTACCTTTTAAAATGGAAGAGTGGGGAAATAGAAGAACCCAGAGGGGATACAAGTGCCGCAAGAAGACCAATGAAGCCAACAAATATGGGCCCACAGGGCCCTACAGAGACTGATGCACCAACCAAAAACCATGCATGAAGAGAACCTAGACCCCCTGTTCAGATGTAGCCCATAGGTAGTTCAGTCACCATGTGGAGACTAGGGGCTGTCTAAGGAGAGTAGGGGCTATCTCTGACATGGACTCTACTGCCAGCTCTTTGACCACTTCCCCCTATCATGGAGACCTTGCCAGGCCACAGAGGAAGAGGATGCAGGCAGTCTTGATGAGACTTGATAGCCTGGGGTCAGATGGTAGGGGAGGAGGGATCCCTGTTTCTGTGGACTAGGGGAAAGGCATATTGGGGAAGAGGGAGGGAGGGTGGGACCAGGAGGAGAATAGGGAGGGGGCAACAATTAGGACATAAAGTGAATAAATTATAAAAAATAAATTTACTTATAAGTGGATATTAGATATAAACATACTAAAATCTGAACATCTAAAGAAACTAAGCAGAAGGAGGACCCTGGGGAAGATGATCAATCCTCATTCAGAAAGGCAAACAGGATGGACATTGGAAGAGGGAGAAAACAGGGAACAGGACAGGAGCTTATCACAGAGGGTAAGACTCTACCCAGCACAGCATCAAAGCAGATGTTGAGACTCACAGCCAAACTTTGGGCAGAGTGCAAGTAATGTTATGAAAAAAGGCAGAAATAGTAAGACCTGGAGAGGACAGGAGCTCCACAAGGAGAGCAACAGAACCAAAAAATCTGGGCATAGGGATCTTTTCTGAGACTGATATTTCAACCAAGGACCATGCATGGAGATAACCTAGAACCCCTGGACAGATGTAGCCCATGGCAGGTCAGTGTCCAAGTATCCCTAATAAGGGGCTGTCTCTGACATGAACTCAGTGGCTGGCTCTTTGATCACCTCCCTGTGAGGGTGGAACAGCCTTACCAGGCTGCAGAGGAAGACAATGCAGACATTCCTGATAAGACCTGATAGGCTAGGGTCAGATGCAAGGGAAGAGGACCTCCCATATCAGTGGCCTGGGGGAGGGGCAAGGGAGGAGAAGAGGGAAGGAGGGAGGGTAGGATTTTGAGGGGATGAATGAAGGGGCTACAGCTCAGATATAAAGTGAATAAATTTTAATTAATAAAATTAAATTAATTAATTATGGGTCAAAGTTTTTGTGAGTAGGTTGATGTTACCCTCCCTCCATTAGGAGTCCTGTCTAGTTAGAGGATGTCCTCTTCAGTCTCCATGACCCCTGCTACTAGGAGCCTCAGATAGAATCACCCCCATATCCTACCAGAAGCGTATGGACCATGCATGGGCTGGGCCTAGGCTCCTTACACAGATGTAAGCAATGGGCAGCTAGGGCTTCATCTGGGTTCTCTAGTAAGGGGAGTTGGTGCTGTGTCTGACATGGACTCTCTTGCCTGCTTTTTTATTACTTCTCCCTAGTGAGACTGCTTTGCCAGGCCACAGGGGAAGAAGACGTTCTCAGTCCTCTTGATGCGACTTGATGAGGTGGGGTGGGTAGGTATGGGTAGGCTCTCATTTTCTGAGGAATAGAGGAGGAGGGATAGAAGGAAAAGAGAGGGAGGGTAGACTGGGAAGGGAAGAGGAAGCGGGCTATGACTGGGATGTAAACTGAATTAATTAATTAATTAAACTATACTACATAAAGGGAGCTGGAGAAATGGCTCAGCAGTTAAGAGCACTAGATGGTCTTCTGTAAGACTGAGGTCTAATTCCCAGCACATAGATGGTGTATTGTAACCATCTGTAACTCTAGTTCCAGTGTACTGGATACAATTTTCTGACCTCTAAGGATACCAGGAACACACATGGCCTTCAGACATAAACACAGGCAAAAATCAGCTCAGTCTCCAAATAAACTCCCTAGTAAGGGAAACAGGGGCTTCTCTGACATGGACTCAGTGGCTGGCTCTTTGATCACCTCCCCCTGAGGAGGGGGGCAGCCTTACCAGGCCACAGAGGAAGACAATGCAGACAGTCCTGATGAGACCTGATAGGCTAGGCTCAGATGGAAGGGAAGGAGGGCCTTCCCTATCAGTGGACTAGGGGAGGGACATAGGAGGAGATGAGGGAGGACAGGATTGGGAGGGGACAAAGGGAGGGGCTACAGCTGGGATACAAAGTGAATAAATTGTAATAAAGTGAAGGATTTTTATAAATCTTCTAAAAAAATTGTTAAAATATTAAGTAAAATGTCCTAAGAGACTCTTTCCCTTTAAAAGGGTTTCATATATTTGCAAATGTAATACCTGTGTTAGCTAGTCTCTCACATGTTGACAAGGAAAAAAGGGGGGTAAGAATTTGTCCATCAAGCCAGGCAAGGCTGGACTTTAAGGACACATAAACCCTGAGTTTTACCATAACGATGATCACTCACTCATAATGACCAAGAGAAGCTGAGGCAGTTCTCTTGTCACTTTGTCACAGTGATTCAGGGAACCAAGCTAAGGGGCAACACGATTCTTCCCCTCAGAATTCTTACAGACACCCATCCACCCTCACTTCTCCGAAGAGAGGAGAGATCGCGGAGAATGAAGACCATCTCATAACTGTCTCGGGCAGGAAGTGATGTACATTGCTTTGCCTTAGATTTCATCCGCTAGATCTATCTGCATGCATGGTCCCTGTTAAAAGAACATCAAAAGTATTAAGAGGAACAAATAACATTTGAGAAGGAATGTCTTGCCACAAATGAACAATCTGGGACAAAGAGAGGACAAAATAAAAATTACATTAAGAATGTATTCACTTCCACTCTACTTATAAAGTCTTATTTATTCACATTCTTCAAACAAAAGTGATATAAAAAGTATTCAATATAACCCCCTAAACATTGTCTATTATGCCCCTCAAACTAAAGATGAACCACATAAGCATACAGTGGTAAATTTGAAGAATATTATCAAAGAACCAAGATTCAAGGCTTTGTGGAGACAAACGCTCTCATCTTCAACCTTTAAAAGTGTGGCTGCCCTACTTTATCTTATGTGCCTGTTCATTGGAAAGGAATACTGAGGGACGGAACACTAGGATAAAGATAAGCTTTGCACATAGTACAGTCATTACTTGAAATAAAGTCTATCTCCATGTCTGACTAATAAAAAGCTTGTGGAAAATGGTACTGTTAGTCACCATGAGAAGGGAACACAAAAGAAGCCCTGAATAAAGGACTGTTCAGTTAGGAAGCAGTCTTGGGGTCTAGTCCTGTGAAGCCACCATCATACCCCCACACCAGATAGGAGATCTCAATTAGCTTCATCTCTGGAATGGAGACAATGGTGCTTTTGTTCTCTACCTCAAAGAAGATAATGGTGAGTGGTGTCGCAGGGACATGTCAGCAGGAAGTCACCAAAAGATAACGACATATGTTGAACTGCCATGAATTGTGCTTTTCAGATGGTTACATGTTTCTCTCTTTCCCTCCTCATAGTAGAACAACCCTGACTTTCTTACATTGGCCAGGTTGAAAACAAAAATATAAAAAACATAAATCACCTACACTCACTAGCATACCCTTTCTCTGCCTTCCTTTTTGGTGGACCCTTCTGCTTCCCTGTCCAGGTTACACAGCATTGTCACTTACTCTGATTTTCTTTATGGGATAAATCAGAGCTCTTAACCCACAGACAGTCAGAAAGCTCCTGCCAACGTGCTGGTGTATAATGAAGACACAGTTCCTACACTGAAGTCCATGTAGAGTCTGGAGAGGTGACACTCTTTTGCAACCCGGGTGCTCTAAGAACTGAAGGATGAGGATTACTAGGGTGGACTGGGTTTCATGGTAAGACCTTGCTCAAAAGGAAAGAATAAATAAATCACATGAAGAAACGAGTTCCATTCTGATATTTTTATGTGTGTATATAATGTTCTTTAGTTATATTTACTACACATGACTGTTCTTGCGCCTCCTCCTAATGACTTAGTTTTCAGAGAAAATAAAAGAAATATTAAAATAGAGAAGGCCATAACAGTATAATCAGAAACCAAGCTCTACCTGTGACACATGTATACAGTAAGAACTGAGCCAGTGAGATGGCCTTTAGAATAAAAACAACTTCAGTGCAAGCCTGGAGACTTGAGTTCAAACCCCAGAACCTATATAAAGGGAAAACCAACTCCACAAAGCTGCCTTCCATCCTACATACACATCACATACACAGACAATAACACACACAATGACAATAAATAATTTTTAAAGATCTTAGCTCCTTAAACAACAAGGAAGACCCTAGGGAAGATACCCAATCCTCATTCAGTAGGGCAAACGCAATAGACATCAGAAGCAGGAGAAGACAAGGAACAGGACAGGAATCTACCACAGACGGCCTCTGAAAGACTTTACTGATCGAGGTATCAAAGCAGAGGTTGAGACTCATAGCCAAACTTTAGGCAGAATGCATAAAATTTTTTTAACTTTTTTTTAATTTTTTATTAATTACACTTTATTCATTTTGTATCCCCCCATAAGCCCCTCCCTCCTCCCCTCCCGATCCCACCCTCCCTCCCATTTCTGCATGCATGCCCCTCCCCAAGTCCACTGATAGGGGAGGTTCTCCTCTCCTTTCTGATCTTAGTCTATCAGTTCTCGTCAAAAGTGGCTGCATTGTCCTCTTCTGTGGCCTGGTAGGGCTGTTCCCCCCTCAGGGGGAGGTGATCAAAGAGCAGGCCAAGCTCAACCGTGTTTGTAGCAGCTTTATTTGTAATAGCCAGAAGCTGAAAACAACCCAGATGCCCCTCAACTGAAGAATGGATGCAAAAATTGTGGTACATATATACAATGGAATATTATTCAGCAATGAAAAATAAGGAAATCATGAAATTTGCAGGTAAATGGTGGGACCTGGAAAGGATCATCCTGGGTGAGTTGTCCCAGAAGCAAAAAGACACACACGGTATATACTCACTCATATAGACATACAACGTAGGACAAACCCACTAAAATCTATGCATCTAAAGAAACCAAGCAAGAGAGAGGACCCTAACTAAAATGTTCAATTCCCACCTGAAAGGAATTTTTTTGAAAGAAACGGGAGATAGAAAGACCTGGAGGAGACAGGAGCTCCACAAAGAGACCAACAGAGCCAAAAGTATCTGGGTCCAGGGATCCTGCAGAGACAGATACTCCAACCAAGGACAATGCATGGAGATTGCCTAGACCCCCTGCTCAGATGTAGCCCATAAGAAACTCAGTCTCCAAGTGGATTCCCTAGTAACAGGAGGAGGGGCTGTCTCTGAAATGAACTCAGTGGCAGGCTCAACAATCACCTCCTTCTGGAGGGTGCAGCCTTGCCAGGCCACAGAGAAAGGCTATGCAACCAGTCCTGATGAGACCTAATAGGCTAGGGTAAGAAAGAAGGAGAGGAGGACCTGTCATGTCAGTGGAATAGTGGAGGGTCATAGGGGAAGAAGACGGAGGAAGGGTGGGGTTGGGAGGAGACAAGGGAGGGGGCCACAGCAAGATACAAATTTAATAAATTTTAATAAATGATAATAAAAAAAATCCTACCTCTCAGAGAATTTATAGTCAAGCAGAAAAGATGTTTAGAATAAATTTCTAATTGTGTAAATAGCATCTTCAACAAATATTGCTTGTCTAACTGGATATCTACATGTAAATAAAAATAGACCCATATTTACCACCCTGAACAAAAATAAAGTCCAAGTGGATCAAAGACCTCAACATAAAACCAGACATACTAAATCTGTTAGAAGAAAATGTTAGGAAGAGCTTTGAACTCATTGACACAGAAGAAAACTTCCTGAACAGAACACCAACAGCTCAGGCTCTAAGATCAACAATCGACAAATGGGACCTCATGAAACTGAAAAGCTTCTGTAAAGCAAAGAACACTGTCATCAAAAACAAATCGACAGCCAACATACTGGAAAAAGATCTTCACCAACTCTACATCAGACTGAGCGCTAATATCCAGAATATGTGAAGAACTGAAGAAATTAAACCCCAACAAACCAAGTTATCCAATTAAGAAATGGGGTACAAAGCTAAACAGAGAATTTTCTTCTTTTTTAAATTTTATTTAGTTTTATTAATTACACTTTATTCACTTTGTATCCCCCCATAAGCTCCTCCCTCCTCCCCTCTCGGTCCCACCCTCCCTCCCCCTTCTTCCCGCATGCTCCTCCCCAAGTCCACTGATAAGGGATGTCCTCCTCTCCTTCCTTCTGATCTTAGTCTATCAGATTACATCAGGAATGGCTGCATTGTCATCTTCTGTAAACAGAATTTTCAACAGAGGAATATCAAAAGGCAGAGAAACACTTAAAGAAATGCTCAACATCCTTAGTCATCAGAGAAATGCAAATCAAAATGACCCTGAGATTCTACCTCACATCCATCAGAATGGCTAAGATCAAAATCTCAAGGGATGAGGCATGCTGGAGAGACTGTGAAGAAAGGGGAACCTTCCTCCATTGTTGGTGGAAATGTAACCTTGTACAACTTTGAAAATCAATTTGGTGCTTTGTCAGAAATTTAGGAATAGTGCTACTTCAAGATCCAGCTACACCACTCCTGGGCATATAACCAAAGGTGCCCCACCATTCAATAAGGACATTTGCTCAACTATGTTCATAGCAGCTTTATTTATAAGAGTCAGAATCTAGAAACAACCCAGATGTCCCTCAGTTGAGGAATGGATACATGTAAATGATGGAATATTACTCAGTAATTAAAAACAAAGAAATCATGAAATTTGCAGACAAAAGGTGGTAACTAGAAAAGATCAACCCGAGTGAGGTAACCCAGAAGCAGAAAAACATACGTGGTATATGCTCACTTATAAGTGGATATTAGTCATATAATATAGGATAAACATACTAAAATCAATACACCTATAGAAGTGCTGCAAGAAGGAGGACCCTAGGGAAGATGCTCAGTCCTCATTTAGAAAGGCAAAGAGGATGGACATCAGAAGATGGAGAAAACAAGGAACAGGACAGGCTACCACAGAGGACCTCTAAAAGATTCTACCCAGCAGGATGTCAAAGCAGATGCTGAGACTCACAGCCAAACTTTGGGCAGAGTGCAGGGAATCTTATAAAAGAAGGGGGAGATAGAAAAACATGGAGGAGACAGGAGCTCCACAAGGAGAACAACAGAACCAAAAAAAAATCTGGGCTCAGGGGTCTTTTCTGAGAATGATACTCCAACCAAGGACCATTCATGGAGATAACCTAGAACCCCTACTCAGATGTAGCCCATGGCAGCTCAGTGTCCAAGTGGGTTCCCTAGTAATGGGAACAGGGACTGTCTCTGACATGAACTCAGTGGCTGGCTCTCTGATCACCTCCCCCTGGCCACAGAGGAAGACTATGCAACCAGTCCTGATGAGACCTGATAGGCTAGGGTCAGAAAAAGGGAAGGAGGTGCTCCCCTATCAGTGAACTATGGAACTGGCATAGGGGGAGAAGAGGACGGAAGTTTGGGACTGGGAGGAGATGAGGGAGGGGGATACAGCGGGGATACAAAGTGAATAAACTGTAATAAATAAAAAAATAAAATTTAAAAATGAAAATAAAATAGGATAAAATACAAAAAAAAAAGATGTACATATGTGTAATTCATGAGCACACATGCAAGCACAAATACCAGGTTGACAGGAGATGGACTTGTGATTGTTAAGAATATTAACCACCAACTTGACAGAAACTAGCCCTTGTGGGTACGTCTGTGAAGGAGTTTCTAGATTGGGTTAATGGAGGTAGAAAGACCCACCCCAATTGTGATGAGCAGTATTCAATGGGCTAGGGTTCCAGATGAAATAAACAGGAAATGGTAACCCCAGGGTTCATCTTTTTCTGTTTCCCAGCAGCCAATGCAATGTGATTGTCCCAGTTAGGGTTTCTGTTGCTGTCATAAGCACCATGCTCAAAAGTAACTTGGGAAGGAATGTGTTTGCTTCCTCTTACAGCTTATACTCTACAGTGACAGCAGTTCAGGGCAGGAATTAAAGGTAGGAACCTGCAGACATGAGTTGAGGCAGGGGAGGAACCACGGAGGAACACTGCTAATTGACGTGCTCAGTTACCCAACAATGGGCTGATCTCTTCAACATCAATAATTAAGAAAACGACCCTGCATACGGGCAAGCACTTCTTCAATTAAGGTTCTCTCTTCCCCTATGGCCCTGGTTTGTGTCAAGTTGACAAAAGTCTAACATGTACAGTGACCAAATGCCTTGTACCTGTTGCCATTATGCCTTCTGCACTGTAATGAATAGTTCCCTAAAACTGTAAGTGTATCATTCCTCAGTGAAGTTGCCTTTATCAAGTGTTTCATCGCCACAGTGAGAAAAGTAACTAAATCAGAAATACGGCAAGCATCCGGTCAACTTGCTACTGACTCATTATATAAATAGGATTGGACACTGATATACCAGAAGCTTAAAGAAAGCCTCTAAATGGAGAAATACAATTTAAAAAAATGAACAGAATAATAGAAACTCAGTGGAACAGTCCATTGAGGAACAGAAGGAAACTGAAAACAAAATTGTAACCACTGTCCTTGCATAAATAAGGCACTTTGTATTCCATGTATAAAGTAAGAAGCTCTAAGAAGGAATACTTGAGAAGGGGCATGCCACCCAGGAACCTGAGGGAGAGAGAGGCTGCAGAGCCTGGTGACACCAGGAGGTCCGCATACCCCACATGGGTTCAACGGTGTGCCAACTAATTTTAGAAATATATAATGTTATCAGGAAATGAAGATTCAGCACATTCTCTGCATAGAAAGCCTTTCCTCAAAAGAATGGTATGAGTGTCCCAAGACTGGCTTGTTTTTGGATTATGAGAGAAGACTCTAAATAGAAACAAAATTACCTAGAACATAAAGTTTTGACTGTGGGTCAGTTCAAAAATCTGTGGACATCAACTTATTCCATGGAGAGGTGTGGCCTGTTCCAGTTCATGTGGACATGCTTTTTTATTTTTATTTTTTATTTTTTTTATTTTATTAATTACAGTTTATTCACTTTGTATCCCAGCTGTACCCCTTTCTCCATTCCCTCCCAATTCCACTCTCCCTCCCTTTTCTCCTATGCCCCTCCCCCAGTCCAATGATAGGGGAGGTCCTACTTCCCTTCCATCTGACCATAGTCTATCAGGTCTTATCAGGACTGGATTTTTGGACACTCTTTTCTCAGGACACACACACACACACACACTTGAAGCATGTAAATAAATTATATGTTAACTCAGGTCATGCCAAGGGAACGTATTATGCCTTGAAAACAATAAAGTTTTGTCATTTGCATTTGCATTGATGGACATCTATCCATCTACAGTGATCCCTTGTGTCCATCAGCCAGTTAGAGATGATGAGAAAGAAGCATGAATTGAATACAGAAGATTCATAAAGTAAAGCCTAATGTGATAATTTCCATTTGCTTTCCCATCTGCCCAAATTAAATAACTTATCATCAAAGCAACACACAATTACAGCACTTTAATAATATCTTGAAGTAAAAAATATCTTCTGTTAATAGACAGTTGCTCTAGGTTTCTTATCAACTGCAAGAACATACTTAGCTTGCAGTGTATGGTTTCCACGAATAAAAGGCCACCACACAATAATGTTGCATCCTTTTTCAGATAACAGAGTGGACGAGTGAGCTAGTAACTTCCTGGGATCAATGATTACTTCTTGTGACCCCTGTGAACTAAGAGTTCGGGAAATCAAGACCCCCCAAAACAAAATAGCATCAGCTCCTAAACGTGAAATGTTTTCCCATTCAGTATCAGAGAATCTGAAAGGGGTTGAAGATCAAATCCAATCTTCTTTACAAACCAGAGAACTTAGACAAGTGGAATCTCGATGCCTCACCCAAGGCTACAGTTAATTAATAACAGAGACACAACTTGAACCCAAGACTTCAGTCTTCTCTTTCTCTATACTTGAACTATTTTGTGCTTTGTCCTCTGGGTTTATCAATTCAGAGTCAGTGGTTCAGATCCTTCCCTGCCAGGAAACAAGCCAATTAGGATCAAAGAACATCTGTGAAGTAAGGACAGTCTAATTCACCACTGGCAGAAATGTAGGTTTTGGGAGAAAATTGCAACAGACTGCGGCAGAGTGAAAATAGCACGTTGATAGCAAGACGAGAAAGAGAAGCCACCAGTCCTGTTTATCCTGCATGCAGTTCTGACACATGATTGGGTGGTTCCCCAGTTCAGCATGCTTCTAAAACACATCTGCTGCCGCGATGGAGAGAGGAGGGTCTGGCTCTGCTAAACTCATAATAAATTTGCTTTTTTCAAAACAGAGAAAAAGAGCTGGAGAAACTACAGAATCAAAGGAGCATGATGTAATCAGTTCCTTCATGTTCCAAAACCCAACTGTAGTCCGTGATCTCTGTAACTATCTTGGCTGGCTTCCCCGGCCTTCCCAGCTGTTGTCTAAGTCTAACCTCATGTCTTCAAAGCAACAGCTCAGCACTAGTTCCCTTTGTTGACTGAATATGTCTTCACAGAGCACTTCTTTGATGACAAAGGTTGTATTAAGTCACCATAGGGGCTCAACCTATTGCAGTTCTAGCATCTAGTTTAATTGTCAAGGATTCTTAAGGACTAGCTGGGCAGAGCCTGACATTGTGGTGCACAGATGTACTCCCTGCTTTTGGGAGGTGGAGACATGAAGCTCAAGAGGTCCTAGCCATCCTCACATACATAGACAGTTGGAAGCCAGTCCAGGCTACATGACATCCTCTCTCAAATATTGCCTGAAGTCAATGAAGTTCCTGTCAAATAAGCATGTGGAATGTACTGCTTGGTCTAATGTACTATATATATATATATAGTACTAATGTACTATACATAGTAAAAAATGGCAGAATGGCCATTTCAGAAATTATTGAAAGTTCTGTACTAATTTCAAAGGAAACTTTATTTACCATGAACTCAAGTCAGCAACTAAAGCGTCTATTTTCTTTAAAAAGTAAAACACTGTAAAACAGTACAATCTAGAGATACATAATTTGATACTATGTAACAGTCTTCAAGACCCTAGGAGGCTCCCAGACCTTATCACAACTATTGACATGATGAAAGTACCCAGCATGCAGGCAGCACCACCTTCCAAAAGGAAAATAAAGACCCAACCTATCAAAGTACTAACCTTGCTTTTTGGCTTCTGTAGTTCTGCTTCTAGCTAACTGTGTTTGCTAACTGCAGGGTGTCAACCCAGGATGTGGTTTTGTACTTAAAGCTCACCCTGAGAAAGCTCTGGGACAGCACTGGTACCACAAAAACCCAAAGTTGTAGGGCAGCTAATAAAGACTTTCTTTTGCCTTCGCCTATGTCCAAGTAGTCTTCTCTGCTGGATGCCTCATAACACACACTAAGTACAGTCGCTAGGAAGATATTGTATTTCTCTTCCGTAAAGAAACTATTGTTTCCATAAGAGGAGAGTACTGTGTGTACAGCAAAGACACCAGTCATTAGCATACAACAGGCTGGAATCTGCGCAGAGGTATCTCCAGCTGTGCTCACCGTACCTACATGCCTGGAGGCACACTCGGTGCACACTGCTCACGCCGTGTGTTCTGAACCGAAGCTGCAGGGAAGTCGTTTCATGCAACACTCATAAGCACTGCCAGAAACACCTCTGATCCTTTACGCATTCAAATCTGAAGTAACATTTGGTCATTGAGCATTCGGAGACCTCTTATTCTTATTTTTTCCAATTTTTCCCTACACTCATCTGTCATGACTCACAGTTTAAGAAGCTGAGGTCTAAGGAGTTTTCCACCATTTCCCAGCATGCCACAGGCCCCAAATCACAGCTCCTCTAGGACAAAAATCAGTTTTCAAATATAAAACCCCACATTTACAGTTTGACTCTTCAAATGCTGAGGTGAAGAAAGTGTTATTATAAAAGTCAGCAGCCTGCTGTGACATCACAACTGTTTTCATGGTCACTGGGTCTCAGAGTTTCCTAACCATGATCAAGAACATAAACTGAGCTGGGTCTCAGAGCACTGATCTGTAATCCCAAGAACTCCAAGGTTAGAGACATGAAGATCCCAGGTTCTAGACCTGTCTGGGCTATCGAGGCAGTTTAAGGCCAGCCTGAGCAATTAGTAAGATCTTGTCTCAAAATAAAAGGTAGAAGAAAGTTTTGAGATCTAGGTCAGTGATAGAGCACTTGCCTGGCATGCGCTGGGCCCTAGGTTCAATCAAACCCATAATAACAGGCAAAACATTTGCTGGAGCAGAATTTCTTGGGCTCAAATTTCGACCTTACCTTTTAACCTTGGCCTGTAAATAGTGCCTGAGTCCATCAATTTCTATTTACTATATGCTGCATTATTATTATGAGTAAATTTAAAATCAAAATATTGATCTTCCTATATCCATAGAGAAGGAATAGAGGAAGAATAAGATGAGATTTTGGAAAACACTTAAAAATATTAAAAATAATTAAATAAATAAATATTACTATAAATTTTGACTTATGTGTTCTAATATGACATGGCATTGATTCAAACACACATGAGTTTTACATTTTAACATCTCTGAAGTTGAGTGCTAAAGAACAAAATTTTATTATATTTCACAAACAGTAATTTGAGGAGACAATCAGGTAGAATACAACTTTAAAGAAACATTTATTACCATTTCAGTCTTGCTTTCTGTCTGTCTCGAACTACTTATCTATGGAAATAGTCTTTCCCCAACACTGTCTGCTCCTGTGGATCTCACTTCTCCTACTTTAACACAAAACCTTCCAGATCATTCTGGCCAATGGTATACAAGCAATGGGATACAGGATGGTCTAAGACTATTATGATCTGGCTTCTCTATATTCACAACCTCAGGTTCCAAGTCTCTCAACATGCTTAAATCACACTGAGCAAAGTTGAGTAGATTTTAGAAATTAACACAGACATAGAGGGAAAAAGAGAGAGAAAGCATTGTGTGCAGAGAGGGATGTAAAAAGCCTTCTGTGTTGTGTCTTTGAGCGGAAGGCTCTTGCCTGGAGTAGTTAATGCTCTAATTTGGGTTGAATTTATCAGCTCTGTTCATGATCATGTTCTCAAGAGTTTAATTAGGTACTTAATGAAGAAATCTACTTTGCTGTACAAACTCATGCCTCGTTAAATCCTACATTGAAACTGATGCAGGCAGAGCCAGGATGCTGTGCTCAGTGTCTATGTAATCCACTATGTAATCATGTGATGCCCTAGAGCTTTAGGGGAGCTCTAGAGCATGAGCCCTAGATTCAGAACCCCGAGCTTTTTAGCTCTACACACAACACAGCATGTTTACCCTCTGCCTTTGCTGGGGAGAGAATCTGAGGTAGCCAACCCAGTTGTGCAGGATCTCTGTAGCACTCAGGCAGCCAATGATCTCTTTGGTCTTGCCTTTGAACCAAGTGTGTCCCGGCAGTGCCTCTGTTATATGTTTGTGTTCCTTACACTTTGCTCTGGAGACTGCCAGTCTGTGTTCAAACAAACCATTCTCTAGTTTAGTGAAGACGTCTTAAATTTTATCTCTACTTTTCTCAATATAAACAATAACATCTGGATATTGCATTAAAAATCAGTTTTCTATTACTTTATGAAGACTTTTAAGTTTCCAGAACAGGCAGAGACTAGGCTTATTTGTCCTCTTGAGAGATGTTATGCCAGTTAATCCAGGCTCTATGAACAATATAATAAAAACAAAGTTAAGACAACCTGCATAACTGTATAAATATTCAAATCAAGGCCCTTGGTGAAAATTGGATAGAATGTATTTAAATCTAGAGTCTGTGAGAACCTAATGCTATGTTTTTACTAAATGGACATACTATTTTTTCATTTTTTTATTTTTTTAATATTAGTTACAGTTTAACTTTGTATTCCTGCTGTATCCCACTCCCTCTTTCCCTCTCAATCCCACCCTCCCACCCTCATCTCCTCCCTGCCCCTTTTCCAAGCCCACTGATAAGGGAAAACCTCCTCCCCTTACATCTGATACTGATTTATCAGGTATCTTCAGGACTGGCTGCAAAGTCCTCCTCTGTGGCCTAGCAAGGCTGCTCCTCCATGGGGGGGTGGGGGTGTCAAAGAGCCCGCCATCGAGTTCATATGGACATACTATTAAAACGACCCCTAAGGATTCATTGCTGTACCCATATGTAGTGAGAATTTGGGGATTTAGTTTCTTTAAAAATCACAGAACCCATTATACGAATAAATTTGCATTTTAATCCCAGGTGTGGTGATATGAGGCTGCTTCACAGCAGGTGACTGTGATTTGCCTCCCACTGGGGAATGGGGGGAGGTTGTGGCTTTGCCCACTGCAGATAGTTTCTGCAAGTGAGTGATGTTTAGAATTCTGGGAACTTTTCAGAGGCTATATGAATGCTAGAGCCCGATGGTAAATGTTACTGGTTGGTTGTTGGATACTGTTCGTTGCACTTTGTAAAGTAGTGATATGCAAAAAAGAAACAACAACAAGAAGAAATTAGATATCCTGAGTGCAAAGATCAAACTTTCCCCAAGGATGGCAAAGCCCCTAATGAGCAGGAAATAGTCTAACAATGAAGACACCCCCTTTCTGACTCCTGACTTTTTTCTGGGATCTCTTTCCTTCCCGTTCTATCTCTTTTTCTCTTCTATTTAAAGTTAGGGGGTTGAAAGAGTGGAAGAAGGGGGATGGACAAGGATGAAGAAAAAGAAGAACCCACAAAGTAGCCAAAATGCCAGCTACACCTCAGATGAATATATCTCTCAGCCCTCATCAAAGGAGCTTCTTTTACAGTAGATGGCAATTAACATAGAAACCCACAGCTGGTCAACACACAGAGAATGAGACCAGAGTGCTCAGGCCAAATGGGACATTTATATCATACCAGTCCCCTAAGGCTCAAGGAATGTCATGAAAGAAGGGGAAAGACTTTAGAGGCAGAGGTGGAGAATGACTTCAGAAAACATCTTTTGAACACAGCGGGGCAACTGCACTGCTAAAGGCATAGTGATTGTGCCTGCATGCCCAGGACCTGCACAACCTAAGCCAACAAAACTCCAGCATACATGGGGAAAGGAAGGCATGAAAGCCCACCACTGGCTGAGGAGCTGTTGACATGTGATAGCTACTGGGAGAGGAAGAGCCACTTGTCTTTAATGTTGTGAGCCCTGGTATATTGACCACCATCCAGGGCAGTCTCAAACCTAAGAATAGCTGAGCAACAAAAACTGCATTCTGTAGAGGAGGAAAAGAACAAGAAAACTCAACATTAAGGGGTGGTGAGGAAAGAGAGTGGATCTGGGAAGAGTCGAAGTGGGGAGGTGAATACGATTAAACACATTGAATGAAGTGCCAGAGAATTCATAAAAAACATTATTTAAAACATAACTCTGAATTCTATTTAAATTTAGGTATTTTCATTTAAATCTTGTTCAAATGACATGAAGTCTAACATAAGGAGGAAAACTAGCTAGATTTCTCACAATGGACAGGTTTCTTCAGTGCTGAATGGCTATTTTCTCAAGTCAGGCCACCTCAGCCATGTCTTTAAGGCAGCCAGGAACAGAACAGTCTGGAAGGCAAAGCCTAGTTCAGCCAAAAGGACGGTGGAATGATATGGAGCACTCTGCCTGGTCTGAGGAACGAGGGTTTCTTCTCCTATCTAAACCAGTGTGGGGCAGCCTCAAACCAAATGCCTTCATTTTAAAGTGTCTGGAGCTCATTTACATCTACAGAGGGGATGAGAAAGTCCAGAGGATTGAAGAAAATCCAAACCAGTCCATCGTGGATGTTTTTAAGAGCCTTGTTTTGCCAGTGTCAGTCTGCCTTGATGAGGAATGGAAAGCAGAGCCATTAAAAGACGGTGGCTCAGACGAAGCTCATGGTAGCTCAATAACCAGTTGGCTTCCCATAGTAAGGGGAACAGGGACTATTTCTGACAGGAACTCAATGACTGGCTCTTTGGCCTCCCCACCCCCCAAGGGAGGAGCAGTCCTGCTAGGACACAGAGGAGGACTTTGCAGCCAGTCCTGAAGATTCCTGATAAAACAGGGCCAGATGAAATCCCCAATCCATGGACTTGGAAAGGGGCAGGGAGGAGCTGAGGGAGAGAGGGTGGGATTGGGAGGGAATAAGGGAACAGGATACACCTGGGATACAGAGTTAATAAAATGTAACTAATAATAATAATAATAATGAAAAAAAAAAAAAGACCGTGACTTTGTTAACTTCAGAACAGGGACCCTATTAGGTAAAGGCCTTAAGGAAGGTGTGCCCTTAGGGTATTTATTCCAAGTGCAGAGTATCAGAAACTTAAATCAGTCTTTCTCTTTCAAAGGCATCTATGTGTTTCCAGCCACTTATGAGGAACATACTGGCTCATTAGCAACTCTGCTGGACACTGCTGAGAAGCCTCACCAGGTAAAAAGCACTTTGCATACAAACCTGAGTTCAGTCCTCCGCAGAACCTACAGTGGAAGGAAAGAGTTGACATCCCTGCCCTCCAAAGTTGCCCTCTGCCCTCCAAAGGCCTAAGCACCCACTCTCCAGTGCATCAGATAATCACACAATAATGAAAAGTAAATATTTTTTAATTTAAAAATTACCATGTTACATAAAGCTTATCCCTTTGTAATTGTAGCACAGATGTGGGACACTGTTCTTCTAGGGCCCTTTCTGGATTGTATAAGTCTCTTTGAGAAATTCACAGAAATGGGAAGGAAAATTACATTTGGTTACAGGTATCATGGATCAGTTAACAATGGTGACTTATATTAGTTATGGATTTTTTTCTTTCTTGTACAATAAAAGTCCAGAGACAAGCAATCTAGTCATATCTGGAGATCTACAGTATTATCAGTGTCCTGAATGCCTTCCATCTCACTTTTCCTCCACTTTTAGCACATGATTTCCATCCTCAGGGCTGCGGCCTGATGGTTTCTTCTGACTAGGAATACTAGTCATTATCACTTCCATGTCCAGGAAAGGAAGATAGAGAAAAAAGAAGGGCTTGAGGGGGGATGACAGCTGTCTGCACCACTATTAAAGAGGAAATCACTCTCAGCAATTTCCATGTGCAATGCTTGTCCACCCTAACCTGTGAGAAAATATTTTAGCTGAACATCTGCCTCTTAATTCTTTCAGTAAGGGAGAGGAGGAACACATACTGTCTGGGCATCCAGCTGTCTGTCACAGTAAGAGTTGCATGGGCCTTTGTGAATTATTTCCTTACTGCAAACATGTGCCTGCTCATAGCTTCCTTCCTGTGAGCATCAATATCCTTGTCCCAGCATCCTTCCCAGTGCAGGCAAAGAAAAGGACTTGTCCATCACAAAACAGATGGATCTCAGAGAAGTTCACCAAGTTGTTTTGTGATTCATACCAATGTGCATGTGTGTTGGGGGTGAGATAGGGGGGAAGTAGGATTAGAAATTGGCACTGAATGCTTGAAAAAGACATCAAAGACAAGAGGAAAATAACAGCAGGATTGGAAATATTGTTACTGGTAGCACCAGCTTACCAAGGCTGACAGAATGTAGAGACTCTCCAGGTTACCCTGGACACTGGAATCTGCTGCACACTGAGCACTTAATACAGGCCAGGCTTAGCCATTTATTGTGTCCAGTTCTCACATGATCCTGCACTGACACACTGAGGTTTCTCAAGTAGGGCAATAAAAGTTTAAAAGTGCTAGATGGCTTCCTCAAGCCACATGATGAGAGTGGGATTTGAACTCGTGTTCTGACATGCGTTTATGCCCTGTCTTCTCTTGTACTCTGGTGATTTAATGCTGGTTTAGGAAGGACATTGGAATTCAATGAGCATGTTCTTCAGTTGCTTATGATGCTATGAAGTTTTCTGCTCCTGTTCAATGGTCACTGCTCACTAATACCTTAGCATGAATTCTAAACCCACACAAGGTACTCAGAGTGGCAAATGCCTGGCTTCTTCTCTCCATTTGGGTCTCAGAGTGTGTGTCTTTCCTCCCTAAGTGCCACTCTAGAGGGAGAAGAGGCATAATAAAAGCCATCAATATATTCTCATACATTTTTCTGATGTAGAAAAGATGAAGTCATGGCATATGGTCAGATTGCCAGCACTGTTAATAATAAACCTTATATAATTAAGCACTGATTTATTTCTTTATAGACATGAGACGAATAGCTTTAACTGCCTCTGCTCATGACTGTCCAGTCAGATGTATGATGTATAGAAAGTTGAAACTAAAGATTATAGGTGATCATATTTCCCTGTGGTGGAGTGTTATTGGGGGTATAATTACAACCCCAACTAAATGTGTCCTTCATTCCATTTGATGGTGAGATCAGATATTAACCTGGGATACAATCAATTCTCAATGTAGATGCTTTGGGTTCAAAACCTGGAACCACTTTTTAAAAATTGACCCAAGTTTATAATAGCGATAATCACCTCAAAATTGGTTGTTGCTACAGTTAATGAACTGAGTCATGTAGCATGAGCCTCCTGCTAAGATCTCTTGGCCCTTTAATAAGCTAAAGTAAACCACTGCTTTATTTAAAAGGAATATTCTGCCTAATGGCTTGAATAGTGGAAAAGTAGACGTCTGAGTGTTAGAAAAAGTATATGCTCGGGGACCCCAAAACCAAGTTCTCAGCACAAAGGGGATTTATTTGTCCCAGAGGGACAGAGGGCAGGGAATAAGAGACAAAGACAGGTGATACAGGACAAGGAAGAAAGGGAAGGGAACAAGGGAGAGAGTAAAAGGCCATTTGTCCTGGAGGACAAAAGCACTGCGTCTAGAGAGAGGAGACAGCTGTGGAACATAGGAAAACAACAGTTTATAAAGGCGCAAGGGTAATCCTCATGTTAGAATGAGGTGTTTAATTTTAATTGGTCATGTTAATTAGGTGAGCCAAAGGGGGGTGGGGCTCATTGCTGAACTTCAATACTTTGATAGCTGGCCCTTGGTCGTCAGCCTCAGGAGGGGGAAGTGGACAAATAATGGAATAGACCTTCGAGGCTAGCTTTAGAAGTGTAATCCAATGGTTTTTAGTTTAGCAAGGCAGAGGGAATGGGGAAGAAGGGCACGGCTCGCCATGCTTGAGCTGGCCAGAGCCCCTTCATCGGTTGTTTTACCTAGAGGGCCCAATGACAGTCACAGCCATCCCCACCAGCCATATTTCATCTCAACTCACAAATCTCTATACCTCCTATGAGACTGAGGCTGGAGTAACCTATCGGAAATGGCATTTTGCCCTCCAGAACAGAGCCTTGCTGCCCGAAGAGCGACATAGAACCTTTTCAGCAGCACAGAGTCTTCAGCTCTATGTGAAACTTGCAGAGTTAACATGCATTTTAGTAACAACTCCTGTTAAGAAACCATAAATTAGGTGTCTTCCTCCAAGCCCCTGAATGTAAAACGCAGACCTCATCTTGGAGGTGTCTCTGAGGCCTTCATAAGCTCGCAGCAAATCTTCAGCTTCTGCCTCTAATGGGAACTCTATGGATCAGGGACACATACAACAGAGCATCGCACATGTGACAGTTAGGAAAGACTAAATCCTTAATAACTACCTGCCTAGGAGTCATTTTCCCAACAGTGTATCTCCTTTCAAGGAAGAATTTCTCTGAGAAGGGAGGATGGATGCTAGAAGGGAGGTTGTAAAACAGCCACAGTGGCCAAGACCATCCCTGGAGTTTAAACTATTACCAGGTAAAAGGCTCAAAGCCCCAAGTCAACCCTGTCTGTCCTGTCTCATGTTGAGGTTTGGATTAAGGTACGTTCCCTCCATCTATATGTGGCCGGCATTTTTCTGCTCAACCTCTCAAGGAAAATACTGTTTTTCATTGAGCCTCCAGATTTTCCAAGTGCCCACACCCATGCTTGCCAAGCAAGGAGGGTTCCATTCTACGCTCTGCTTCAGGCCTAATGATCTGGTGTATTCTCTCTTTACTCTGTATCCTTTAAATAACAATCCACAGCAAAAACGTTTCCTCAAAAGTTTAATGTAACCCAAATAAGAGGCTGTTGCATTTGATGGATGTGCTCCTGCTCTGGAGCTACTGGATGGAGGGTAACTTTTGCGAGCCCCAGAGGATTATGGGATGACGTCATGGGTTAAAGGCTACAGAGCAGTTGGAGAAAAGAGATTATCGTGTGGTGTAAGGTCTCCAGAGAAGCCCTAGAAATAAAAAGGGGGAAAGAAGTGGATATATTCCAGGTTAAACAGAACCACTCCTTGCTCAGGCCCCTAGAGTCACTGAGCCTGGGAATCAGGCACAGCGCGAGCGTCCCGTATGAATTCCCAGCAGCCCACTCCCACCCCCACACACCATCTATGGACTAGCTGGGTGTTAAATTCCCTTGGAGGCAGGCTGTGACACCTTCTTTCCAGATTTACTAGAATTTAGTGTTTAATCTAGGGAAGGTAACCCCTGAATGACCCTTTTCACTCCCTAAATGGCAGTATCTTTTAATTTTCGTTGCAACAAGCATGATCACATGATCCTGTTGCTCTAACACCTCTTTAAAAACCTGAAGTTTAAAAACCTGAAGCTCCTTTTTGGGTCACGTAACAAAGTTGTTAGGAATCCATGCAAAACATGTCTCACACTGCATATTCCTGGATGTGACCATGTTGATGATGGAAACGCCCTGTGCTCCTAGGCAAACAGAAGTGGAACAGCAGAGATATGGCAGACTAATGGGTAGCATAATTGAAGCCCAGCCTTCCTTTCTAAAACTTGATTTTGACCATTGTATAACATTGTACTCACTAGGAAATCATCCTCTGCCTCCAAAGGCTCTGTTCATTTCAGCAGGGTTCACACTTTTAAACTGCCTAGGTTCTGTTGATAGTAGTTTTGATTTTGTTTTTAAGAGAGCATCTTGCTGTCTGGCTTTCAACTTTCCACCCTCTCACTTCCACCTCCTAAATCCTGGGATTATATTTGTACACAGGTTTCATTCGAAAATTAACAGCTCCCTGTCTTAACTTGGAAATTACAAAGCAGCATTTTTCCTATCTGGTGTGGTCCTGACAATACACAAGATCTTCTAGAACTGTGATGATAAATGCAATAATATGCCGGTAGTATAATTAGATGTGAAAGCAACCCTTTCCAACGATGTAGATTTTTGTACTTAATCATTAACCTTCCTCCTCACCCACAAATGTACCATGCCCTAATAAGCCATATAAAAAAGTTAGTAGGGGCTAAGGACTAGCTCAACAATTGAGAGTGCTTGCTGGGCAAGGAGAAAGACTGGACTTCAGTTCTCCAAAAGCCACAACACAGCCAGGCATAGATTCCCACAGCTCTAACCTATACGCTGGGCTAAGGAATGGATACTGAGACAAGAGGATCCCTGGGGCTTGTTGGCTGCCAGCCTAGCTCCGGGATTGGTGAAAAATGGCGTCTCAGGGGAGTAATTCACAGAACATATGACACAGTGCCCGGCACTCACACCGGTGCACACATACACCTATGCATACAGCACCTTCAAGATAGTCAACAATAACTTTTACAATAACTTTTTGCTCTGGTTACAAATTGTCTCTCAGAGAACTCAGCCTGGACGCTTAGATTTTTCACCAAATCTGCTTTATTTAGTGTTCATAAACACTTCTACTTCCTTTCCACCCACTGACAAGAGGGAAGGGGGAAAGAAGGTTATTAGGTGAAGGGAGCTGTAGACCTTTTTAGAAGTAGTTCTTTGGGATGAGTCCGCTTGTGTTGTCCGGATACCAGCAGTCCACTGCAAAGACCAACACCAAACAGCAACACGAATCATTAGAATTCAGAAGATCAGGACTTGTCAGCAAAAGCTGCAAGACTCAATTGAATTACCCTGAGCAGTTCCCTGGAATATTTCTCTCTGTGAAGTCAAGGGTAGAAGCACAGCAATGTTAATCCAAAAAGCCATGTCTCACTGTCCATGGGCTTCTGTATATCTCCTCTCCTCAGAGTCCACCACCGATGTTCTCAGCTAGCCAAAGTCACGCCCCTCTACAAGACGGCTCACAGCAAAGCATCCCATGTCCTCTCACAAGCCAGCCTCCAGCAAAGCTTTCCATGCCCTCTTACAAGACACCTTCTAGCGAAACATCACATAACTGAACTGAGTCTTCAAAGAAACCAGAAACTTCCACTTCATATCCCCCTTTTGGTTTAAAAAAAAATGGTCTTTTCTTTACAGTAACAATCTACACACACACACAATATGAACAATTATGAGAACCATAAACCTAGAACTTTACATCATAATTTTCTTTATTAATTTATTTGACCATCTGTGTATATTCCCTTAAGAAAAGATAGCCAACATTGATGAAATGTATAAAATAATATAGAAAACAAATGCTATTGGAACTAATCATTTTATCATACTATAGTTTCTTTTTTTCTCTTTTTATTAATTAATTCAATTTACATCTCTGTCATAAGCCCACCCTCTTCTCTTCCCAGCCTCACTCTCCCTCTCACATCCCCTCTCCCCTATTTCTCAGGATAGGGAAGCCCCTCTATCCAGATGCCCCAGCTCATCTATTCACATGAGGACTGAGTTTGTCTTCCTCCCCTGTGGCCTTGTAGGGCAGTGCCATCAGGGGGAAAATATAAAAAAGCAGGCAGCATAGTCCATGTCAGAGACATCACCTGCTCCCCTAACTAGTGGGCTGACCTGAAGCCTGAGATGTCCATTGGACTTCTTGGGGTCTGTGCACTGAGGTTTGTCTATCCTGTACTATATGACTAAAATCTGCTTATAAGTGAGTACATACCACATGTGTCTTTCTGAGTCTGAGTTACCTCACTCGGGAGGATCTTTTCTAGATCTATCCATCTGCCTGCATAATTCATGATTTCCTTGTTTTTAAATGAGCTGCTTATGTACAATAGATCAAACAACAGTCAAACAAAATAATCTTAAATTTCCACCAATATACAATAGTAACAGAAAAATAACCATAAATTTCTATCAATATACAATACAAAATAAATTTTATTTGCACAAAATAACCTTAAATTTCTACCAATATACATTAACCAATACCAAAGTAAAATAACATATCAAACCACACAAACCATCCTCCCCCTCTCAGAGTCCACCTCAGAGTTCATGGGTGACCAAAGTCACACCCCACGCCCAAGACAGCAAAACAGCACATGACTAAACTGAGTCTTCAGAGAAACCAAAAATTTCCACTTCATCAGCCCCATGCCCTATTAACACTGTAGCACTTTCCCTAGTCACTTGAAACATGCATCCAATTTTCACAAAAAGGTAACACTTTTTAGCCCTCTTGTTACTAAAGAATATATATACTGGACATTTTCCATGCCATTAACTATACCAAAAATATTTGAAATTGAGTGCTATTCCATCAAATGCTAATAATTTTAGCAAATCTTGTGTTATGAACTGTTCAGTTTTTCAGTTGTTTACTGTTGGATTCATTACTTCAATTCCTATCCTCCAGAGTAAGGACATTGCTCACATTAACACTTTATGGGACAAATTATTAGATATGCAAATTTAAAGGACTCACACTTGTTGGTAAATTGTCCTACAGACAGGCCATTCCAAGACCCTCCCAGTGTCTGTGTGATGACTCCTCCCCTCTCACCCCTCAGCCTGAAACCCCTGTCCTCACCCACTGGCTGGACCGTTGGGAGGAGGACCAACACAATCACAGCCTTCTTACTGACAATAGAAGCCATAATATTGATATTAAGTGCCTTGGAGGATTTGGGTTTAGATTAGTCCCACCCTTTGTACCTTCATGACCTCAGGCCTGTTAACCATGTAAGCATCAATTTTCTCATTCTTAAATTATCGTGAGTCTGTTTTTTCTTGTTGTTCTCTAATGGCTTAGATGATTTTCCCAAAAGTTTAATCAGACCAGGTAGATGGGGAGTCTAAACTGTTGAATCCTCTGGGCCACAGTGGACAAAGAAAAATTGCCTTGGACCATAAGTTTGAGTCACAAACACAAATGAAAGCAGATAAGCAAAAGAGAGAGAGAAAAGTACAAAAGAATAGAATGGTGTGCATAATACTGTTTGTGTTATCTGCCACCACAGATAAGCCGAACAGTCCTCATATAACAATCCTAATTATGTGTTGTGCTGTCTAGAGTCTTTTAGAATTTATAGAACAGTTCCCAAGTTTGTGAACAATAACATATATATATGTTATTATTACTCATTCATTACTCATATATATATGAGTAATGAATTGGGAATAATAACATATATATTATATGTTATTATATATATATATAATATATATATATATAAGTTGAAATTTCATTGATTTTTAAAAATATCACTTAGTATAAAAGAAAAAGAAAACAATGCAAAGCAACTAGAATGGTTAACCTCATATTTCAAAACTGAAGCATCAGTACCTGTTTTTATGGGAATACTGTGACTCTTGCTGAGTTTTCATGGCGCTCGCCAGATATTTTGGGTTGCCTTTCACTGTTTGTGTGCTTCATTCTTGAAAAGAGTTGTGCACACATGTGGGTACCAAGAAGTGAAGCCAGGAATACAGCACGACTGTCAGGCTAGGAATATTTGTCTCTGGAACATAGCACTTACAGAAATAACAAGGTCAGTGTTTTAGGCTGAATGTTGGCTTACAGCTGTGAACATTCTGTTTGTAAATTGGCAGGTATGTCAACTGAGATGATGCATCTTATGTAGCAAAATATTGACTCTTCCCCCCATATCTTGAAGCCTGTTTTAAAACTCTCTCACCAAATCAAAAGGCAAGGCTTTTTTCCCTGCTTTCATAGGAATGTGATCTGCCAACAACATCAAACAGCATTAAAGTGTTCACTTTAACTTGAGCTTGCATAATTCCATTTTATTAGTTCTCACCTTGAAGATGCATGGTTAACTCATTTAAAAGAGTAGTTAAGCCTACCTAATGTTTCTAAATTTGGAGAAGCTGACGGCTTCAGGTTCAGTTCCACCACCTGTGGAGGCTAGAATTTAAGAGAGAAAACTAGCTTAAGCAGACCTCTGAAATCCCTGAAATAGGGACACTCCCCAGGCCATCAGTTTTCAAAGCTTCCACTCTTCATTAATGTTGACATTCCAGATTTAGCTACATTATTTACTCAACATTGACACGAAACTAGTGTTGTTGTTTTGTATTTGTTTGTTTGGTGTGTGGAGGTGTTTTGTCTGTTTGTATGTTGGTACACCGTGTGTGTGCATGCCTTGCCCCTGTGGAGGTCAGAAGAGGGCACTGAAGCCATGGCTCGGGACTTGTAGACCATTGTATGGATGCTGGGAACTCCATATGAGCACCAGTGCATTTAACCACTGAGCCATCTCTCCAGCCCTGGGGCAAGCTATTTTATCAGTCTTATTTTGTATGTTTTGTAATCAAACTTCTTATCTTTGAAATATATATACAAGTTTTCACGACCCTGCAGAAAATATCCAGTAAAAATGATAAATTTGTAAGCTAGTTTTCATCATCACATTCTGTCACAAATTCCATTTTTGACAGAATAAATGACTTGCTAGTCTATCACAAATCACAAAATCTTTTCAGCATTTAGCTTCAACTTAGACATCTTACTTAAATGATGTCGCATTGCCAGTGTTAGCACTTTTGAGGGGTTTCATGAAAGAGAAGATGATTCAAGCTCTGGCCCTTATGAAATTCATACTCCTGACAATTTGCTTGACATTATCCATTTTAACAGGCTGCACATAAATCTTAATGGGCTGTACATGATCTTTCTCCACAGTGCTCCTAGCCTTCTTCTCGCCTCCCACTTTCACTAGGAAGTGGCAAAGGATAAGAAAATCTACAACCTGATCACTGTTTTCCTGCCTGAAAAACACACACTGTGTTCAGGCCTCCTCCCTAACTAAGAAAAGACAGCTTCATACCATGGCTCATAGTGTTTTTGTTGTTGTTTTGTTTTGTCATAAGAAAGGAATGGTGTTGCGCCAGGAGGCTGTCCTGGTTTGAATGTGTCTGTTGGAGAGTTGGGATGGTTATTCTCAGAACAGCTTTGTTGGGAGATGAGACAAAATGAGGGGTTATCAGGCAATGAAGACAGAGCCCACGTGGATGCACAGATGTGTTATCACAGAAGCATGCCAGCAACCAGAGAGCAGGTTGCTGCCTGGCCTCTTGCTACTTTCACTTCGCCCTTTGCCTTTTTACCCCATTATAACATAGCACAAACGCTCGACATAAACAATTGGTGTGTCCCTGGATTTACAAACCTCAACTATCATGAGCTAAGTAAACTTTTTTTTTTTTTTTTCACAAATGACCCAGACTGTGTTATTGTTTAATAGCAGTAGAACAATGACTGCCAAAGGCTTCCACAGGTTGTAGTTCAGGAGAAAAGGTAAGGAAAATAAAGAATTCTGGATAATTTACAGAGTTTTCAATGAGTGGGCAATGCATTCAGGGGTACTCCAAACTCAGATGATTTCTGACAAACAGAAGGCTGTTTCTAGCTGAAAAGTCTAGTAGTTCCATTTGAGGCATAAGCCGGGTATCTGCTATAAGTTGGGTACTTACTTCACTCTGAAACCACAGTCTATTTCCTCAGCACTGACTGGATGGGGAGAGCTTGAGGTGTGATAGAAACAGTTGGTATTTGGGGTTAGGGATAACTTCTAAGCCACACAGCTGCCCATAAATCCCCATCACCTCTCCTCCAGCCTATTAGATTCAGCATCTACAACGAACCATATGTAAAAAGGAATGAGATCAGGAAGCATGTTTACTTGGGCAGCATTCTCCAGTTCTTCGCTGAGTGTCTGTCTTCTTTTGTTAGCTGGTGAACTTCTCATCTGAGAAGACTGTATGTACATGCTGCTACCACCGCTTACAACCCTTTAGGAGCCGAAGTCCTATGACGCATGTGCCAGTCACCTCAATGCACTGTAAGAACTGAGACATGCCGTGACTCCTTGACATGCTCATCTAGTCAAGGATGAAAGAAAGCACCTGCCCATGTAGCCCAGAGTTCTTGCTGACTTTCCTTTCCTCCATGGCAGTGTGTTCTCTTCAGTATCAATTTAGCTCTACAAGAGCATGAAAAAAAAAAAAAACAGACTAGGCAGCATGCAGCCCTTTCATCATATCAGCTCCTCTAGTTTTAGAGAAAGCAGATATTATAGGAAAATGCCCATTCCTTGGGCAACAGACAAGAGTGTGGATACATGGCCCTCTGGTACCATGGTGTTAGGACATTATAACTAAGTGCTTTCACTTCCTTGTGTTCTTTTCCTGAGCTTCTACTGCCAATCATTTCTGTATATTGACTGTTAGATTCAGACACAGGGCTTTGTTTTCAGAATCTCCATGCATGTTGCATTAATGGCTGCAAAGAATCCTCTATAAGCCAAGCCTTCCCAACCAATTACCCTGGGGTCCAAGTGGCTTCTTCATTTTGGCAGATGGTACCCACGACTTCCTTCATTTTCTAGTCAACAGGAGATTATAAGCCACTTCCAAATTGCTTGCTACCACTGTGCATATTCCAGCCTTCTTCCTCTGGCTGGAGTTGAGAGAGCCAGGGAGGGAGGTATCTCTTGCCTCTGCACACAGCCACAGTCTGATGCCCCTCTCTGGGATACATATAAGGAGTTGCTGAGCCAAGAGTTTATTATCTGGCTTAGCATGAATGTACAGTGAGGAAAGCAGAGTACAAAACCAAATGTTCAGTGTGTTCCTAATTCCATGTGTTTCAAAGCGCCTGAAGCAGGAACATTGTAGAATAAGGGTAAAGACACTTCCCTGGTGGCAAATCAAGAGTTCATCTCTTTAGCTTTGGATCATCATCAGGCCTTCAGCAATCAACTGACTCCATTCTCTCCTACTTCCTAATTGCACTTTTATTGACAAGGCTGAACCTTTCTCACAGTATAGTAAGCCCTGATAGTAAAGCCACTGTGCTCTAAGGCTCCTGCTAAAGCGTGCCTTCACTTCCAAGGGTAATGAACTCTTTTATAATCGATGCCTTGCTTTACACACACTCTCTCCGGCTTCCAGGAACTGCCTTGTAATTATGCCGCTCGCTATTGCATGTCAGAGGTTTGCTTTGCCTTTTAATATTTTATGAAGAAATTCAGATTTTGACAGTCAAAATATTTAACCCAGAGGACCCAAAACTCAGGCTATTATTTTGTAAAGTAGCCATCTAGCTGCACACTTGTGCACCGCTCACTTCCCCGGTGCATACTCATGTGCTTTGATACTCTCTGAGCAGACTCAACCACATGCTGTCCAGATGGAAACCTGGCTGTATCATTACATTATATTGAAATAACCCAATACCACCTGTTTCTTTTGGGGTTCCTGCCAACATTTTCCCATAAAACATTTATTTTGCTAATATTTTAGTTGGTCACCACAGAAGGACACTTGAAGTTAAAGATTTACCATGTGTTGCAGAGACTCACAGCCAAGAGAGGCAAATAGATAAACAAATAAATAAATCAATAAAAAAGCTCTCTGAAACCAGGCAGTGGAGTTTGAGAAGAGCAAAATGTCAGTCTGTTCTCTCTGGCCATGATGCCTCATGTAGGCATGATATAATCACAAGCAGGGGAACTCCAGAGTGGGGATTCCTGGCAATCTTCACAAAATGAATTATTTTAGTGTCTCTGGTGATCATCTTTAGATCATAAAAGTGTTTTCAATTTTGTGAAGAAGAGTTTCCTCTTCCTCAGCAAGTTTTTCTCATCCAAAATAGTTGCATTAGTAAACAAGATAATGGCATACAAAGTTCATTTGGTGAATCCGCCATATAGATGCATACACACACACACACACACAGAGAGAGAGATAGAGAGAGAGAGAGACTGCTATCAACCTATAAAGAACAAGCTGGGAAGTGGTAGGTCAGCTTTAGAAACTAACCTTGAACATGACAATCAAGGTTATTTAGATGCACTCAGAAGCAGAAATGAGGTTTGTTGTCTTCAGGATCAAAAACCCAGTTGGAACCTCCCTGTCCCAACTTTAGAAGGGCCTCACCTTTAGAATGAGGCCCAGTGTCCCAGCTTTCTTCTGTGTCCTCTGAAGCTGCCTCACAGCATCTGGCCACAGTCCCCACATTGTCAGGCCGTTAGTACAGTTTGCCAAACATGTCATCTCTACCTGAAGCTGGGAGGAGGACTCTGGGTACCTAGCTGCCCTGTATCAGCTACATGGAAAGCTGAGACCACTGGGCCTGGATTCTCAGCCATTGTGAACGTCCCAGGGCTTCGGAGCGTCTCCTCCACAGTGAACCCCAGGCAATAAGAAATAACAGAAATTAATAGATTTGACTGTATCTACTTAATCTCTCTTATCTTTGAGCTCCCGTGACACCAAGAATCCCATGATCTCTCAGAATTTCAGTTTGTTGCCAAGTGGTCATGCTTTCTATCATTATACTTGGTGATTTGCTGACCAAAGTCAACACCTTGCCCTGGTTAATGAAGAAGCTAGCACCCTCCCACCCCATTATATCTCTACCTTCAAATTCTACATTGAATGATGACTAAAGTCAGAGAAAGGAGAAAGAAATGCTGTTAGGCCAGAATGTCATTCATAAAGTGTCTATTTTTCTGCTCAAAGAGCCCTTATCACCCAAATGCCCAAGTGGCACTAAAAGCAATTTATATGTAGATATTTATTTTAAAAGCCAAATTGTAACCTGTAATGCCTGTAGACATAGATTAAGGATCACTGAAAAGCAATATACCTCTCCCTGCAACTCCTATTCATGTTTATGTATCCTCCTTAAAGACAGATAATCACATAATTAAACAGGCTATTGCTCAACATGTATCTTCTGTGCAAAATGCACTGACACAGTCAATCCTGGTGTGTGGTTTGGTTCAAAGTATGAAATATTAAACAATCACTTCGTAATGAAAGCACTTGGCCTTTAGATTTGTGTTTTCCCCAACAGATTATAATTTTATTCAAAGCAGAGTTGAAGGTGGCACAGTTAATCCAAGGTGGCCTGTGTGTTATGCAGCTGTTATACCTTGGGCCCAATGGACAGCAACAGCCGATTGTGCTTAAAAGGCAGAAAGGAGGATCATCCTGAGTGAGGTATCCCAAAAGCAGAAAGACACACATGGTGTATACTCACTTATAAGTAGATATTAGACATATAATATAGGATAAACATACTAAAATCTGTACACCTAAAGAAGCTAAGCAAGAAGGAAGACCCTGGGTAATTTCATCAATCCTCATTCAGAAAGTCAAACTGGATAGACATCAGAAGAGGGTGAAAACAAGGAAGACAGGAGCCTACCACAGAGAACCTCTGAAAGACTCTACCCAGAAAAGTATTAAAGCAGTTGCTGAGACTCATAGCCAAACTTTAAGCAGACTGCAGGGAATCTTATGAAAGAAGGGGGAGATAGAAAGACCCAGAGAGGACAGGAACTACACAAGGAGAGCAACAGAACCAAAAAATCTGGGCACAGGGGTCTTTTCTGAGACTGATACTCCAACCAAGGACCATTCATGGAGATAACCTAGAACCCAGATATAGCCCATGGCAGCTCAGTCTTCAAATGGGCTCCCCAGTAAGGGGAACAGGGATTGTCTCTGACATGAACTCTGTGTCTGGCTCTTTAATCATCTCCCCCTGAGAAGGGGGTGGGCAGCCTTACCAGGCCACAGAGGAAGGCAATGCAGACAGTCCTGATGAGACCTGATAGGCTAGGGTCAGATGGAAGGGGAGGAGGACCTCCCCTATCAGTGGACTGGGGAAGGGGCATGGGAGGAGAAGAGGGAGGGAGGGCAGGACTGGGAGGGGAAGAGGGAAGGAGCTACAGCTAGGATGCAAAGTGAATAAACTGTAACAAAAATTTTTAAAAAAAATAAAAAAGACTAAAAATAGACCTTTAGTTTTCTGTCAATACATGCCTTGATTTTAGATTCTTAAGGTCAACCCAAAGTAAAGTATCATTTGTGGTTTTGTATTACCCCTTAGAGATCAATATATGGCAAGAACAAGATCCATCTTCCAAATTTAGCTCAAATCTGACAGAATGCCCTGTGTTTTGTCTGGGAGGTATACCTTGAACATTAGTCTTTAGTTCTGATTGGCACCACTGGCCCCCTGTTTCCTTTTCTTCAGAGGAAACATCAGATGTGAACAGCAACAACAAACATACACAGGACACTGATGAACAAAAGCAAGGAGTACTAGACATCAGTGTCCACCAACCTCTCTGTCATTTGCTTTTATTAGTAACTGATTGAACTGTTTCCCTTTTCACAACTAAATGATTCTGAATCATTGCTTTGATTCTCAGACTCCTTTTTCAACAACAAAGCCAACATTTTCCAGTCTGAACAGGGGGGAGGGGGGATGAAACGTTTGCTGATGCTTAAAGGGTGCTAATTACTCAGCCAGCAACTGTCCGGAATGCACAGTATACAGATTTATCCCAAGAAACCTTTCAGGAGATATAGTAGTGTGTGATAGAGTCAACTGCAGGCTTTGGAGGGATTTGGGACACCACGAATGTGCCCCATCATTCCTCAATATGTTCTTTTTGTGCTGGAGATTCAGGTGTAGTGCCTGGGAAAGGCTGAGGCTTCCATGATGAGCAGAGGAATGAAGACTTCTACAGGCACCCCCACACACACCTTCCAGTATGAATGCCAAACCAGAAGAGTACAACCTGCCAGACCTCTTCTGCCATCAGGGATGTGCCTCTCTCATGGCCCGCAAAACAGAGTCATAGATGCCATTTCCCTCGGAATGCTCACTGGGTCCCAGGCTAGAAAGCCGTCTGTCCCCCTGGCTCTCTTCTTCCCTCTGCTTCTCTCCTCTTTCTTCATTGAGAGACTCCCATAGAATTATGAAATTAGTGTCAGAGTGAAGCAAAACTAAGAATCTACATTAAAGCACAAAATCAAAAAGGGGCCTATCTGAACTTGTGAGTTTTTTCTTCTTTGGACCAGTCCAGCTGATGAGAATAGATGGCATTTTCAAATGTTTCCATTTCATATTTAAAGTTTTATATCTGTCTGTAAGCTGAAAATTAAAAGAGCATGCTCACCTTATATATTGTGGTGGTTTATTGTTATAAGGGAACTAAAGACTGCTTTGATCAATCTCTAAAATAGACCAGTTTTCCTAGCCAAGTGTTTCTCAAAAGGATGGAGCTAATGACCAGCCACAACAAGCTGACCCATAGCACATACACATTTACACATGGACATAAACACACACACACAAACACACACACACTGAGGGGTGAGAAAGAGAAAGTACATACATCATGCACATAGGCACACACAGAGAAACACACACAACCATAAGCACACACACAGGGAGAAAGAAAGAGACAAGGAGTGACATACACACATACATACATACATTCATACAAACATCATACTGAAAATATACCACATTCTCACAAGAACACATACACACAGCAAAGGGAAAAAGAGATTACACACACACCTGCACACATGCATGCACTCACATGAGAGATACACCATACATACACAAGAACGAGCATAGAGAAAACCACAGACACATGGACTTTTAGGAAATGCAAGCTGGGATCCTGCCCCAGACCTACGGAGGCAGAAACTCTGGGACAGTGATTCTCAACCTTCCTAATGTTGCTACCCCAACCATAAAATCAGTTTCATTGGTACTTCATAATTATACTTTTACTACTGTTATAGATTGCAATGTAGATATGATATGCAGAATATCTGATATAAAACCTCCATGCATCGGGTCATGACCCCCAGGTTGAGACCTGCTGGTCTTGGATAATCACAGGTGTACTAGTACATTTCTTTTTTTTAATTAATTAATTTATTTATTTATTACAATTTCTTCACTTTGTATCCCAGCTGTAGCTTCCTCCCTCAACCCCTCCCAATTCAACCCTCCCTCTTCTCCATGCCCCTCCCCCAGTCCTATCAGTCCTCACTGACAGGGGAGGTCCTCCTTCCCTTTCATCTGACCCTAGTCTAGTACATTTCTTTGTATCCAAACTGCTTAAGACTCACCACTCTTGCCTACAAGAGACTGTCCTCATGGTATCTCAATGATTTTTATCATCTAAACCAAATGTTTAATTGTATTTTCAAGCATGTTCTACAGATGTTTTTCTACATTCTTCCTCTTTTCTCTCTTTCTCTCTGTGTATCTCTCTGTCTGTCTATCTGTCTCTCCCCCACCCCAAGGATGAGGGTGGAACCTAGGCTTCTGTGTCAATGCTAAAGGCAGTGTCTCAGGAGTGTTCCACAATAAGACATAAGACGTAGTCCTTTCCCCACACCCTCTCTACTGGTTTCAGGTGTCTCCCAGGTCCTTCCTGCTCTGTTCCAGGACAACTGGCACTGTCTATCCACAGCTTCTTTTCAAAGCTGGAACCAGTGTCCCCTACCTATCATGTTTTTCTAGTTTCCAGGGTGCCTTTTTCATTGGCGATCCCCCAGTATGTGCCCTCTTTCACCCTACGCTAGCATTAGCTTCTGAACCCTGGACTCTTAAGGCCCTTTCTCCCACACTTCTATGTGGCTACTTCCTTTCCCATGCAAATGCCTTTTCCTGCTCCATACCTCTGCCAGCTCCTCACCACACCATGCATCTGTTCTCTTGCTTTCACTCTCATCTCCAGAGTTGTCCTTGTTCCCCTCCTTTGACATCACCTGTTTTGGCTTTGAGCTTTTTTTTCCCCTTTGGTGATTGTGTGTGTGTGTGTTCATGTGTGTTATTAAATATGTAAATACAACCTGCTGAGTCCCAGGGCTGAACATAAGTACCAATAAGTACAACTAATTTGAGGGTAAAGGTTAAATCTCCTTTTCCCACCGTCATTAAGGGACCTAGATACAGGACCCTGTGTGATTTTCCCCCTTACACGTTAACATGTTTATTGATATTGTTGTTGTTTTACTCATGTTTGTGCAGCCATTTCTAGGAGAAACAGTCTCACAGCAGACTTCCTAGTATTCTGAGTCCTCACAATCTTTCTGGGCCCTCTTTTGTGACATTCTTTGCTGCACAAATGGAGGATTTGTGGTGTAGTAATTTTTTATCTTAAAATAAACTAAAATAAAGACATATTTATATGATTAAAATAACTGGTTTGAAAGGAAAAAATTAGATCATGAGATGATTTTCCAGGTAACACGAGGACATTAAACACTATGGAGGTAGTCACTCAGCAGGCAATGGTGTGAACCATGCAGAGGGAGCAGGAAACAAGAAATGTTAAATACTATTGGAAAAGGTCTTGGGCATAGATGACATGTCACTTTGGACACAGTGGAGATGCCATTGTGGGGAAGCAGGAAGATGACATAGCCTGGGAAAAGATTTCTAACTCTTCTATTTGTGAAATCCATCAAGGAGCAAACAAGCAAACACTTACACTGATAACAGGCAGTTGGAAGGACCGCCAAGAGATAGAAGTGAAGCTCAGAGACCCAAATGAAGGAAAACCATAGGCTTGGAACATAACATCTGAACACCAGTGTCGGAAAATCCAAGAACTTGGCCAGCACCCAAGCAAGAAAGTTGTGTGTGCTTGTGTTTTGGGATGTCAGGCTTGCTGCTTCTTAACTCACACATGTCATACCAAACCTTTAGTATGATTTTGTAAAAACTATGTTTTGACTTCAGAAACTCCAGGCTGGTCACACTGACTTCATGCTAGAAAGATAAAGTACTGGCATATTTTGAATATGATGTCATAGCCAGAGCACAGGAAAGAATTATCACTGGACAGATAAAAGAAAAACATCTTTAACGAGAACAGAAACTTTTCAACCTAACATGGTAAAAATGTCTGTGCACCAAAGGAAGGAAACTCAGAAACTTATGCACAGGTGGTTTGCATTTTCACAAGCTTAGAGAAACACACACACACACACACACACACACACGAGAGAGAGAGAGAGAGAGAGAGAGAGAGAGAGAGAGAGAGAGAGAAGACGAATTGGTTCCATTTATTTAGTTCCATACCACAAACCTTGAAAAGAAGTTCGTTTTGTGTTTGTTGTGTTGGTTGGGATCAGTTAACACATGTCAGTTAGCCACTACATTGTAGCACTTCACAACAGTAATCTCATTCTCTTCTTAATCACATCATTTGATTGTCACACAACCTAGGAGTGAGGCCCACGGGCTTAAGCAAGGAGCTGTTAAGTCTCTGTACTAGAACCCAAAGCTAGTGTGAATTAGACAAAGATTGAACAGGGCGACCTGATTCTAGAAGTTTACTTCTGAAAACCGTTCTGCATTCAGAAATGACTTTTCGTTAAAGTGCATATGATTCCAAACTTGAATTCCATATCAAACTGATTTCCAACAAGGCCTACAAATGACGCTTGGCTTACACACTTCAAATCTGAGTGATAGAGGCATGAAATGGCCACTCATTAAACTCTTTGGAAACAATAGCTTTTCATAGTAGAGCCTTACAAGAAATTTTTATTTGAATAATTAAAACATGATCATGACTCTCGACATCTTTGTTGATTTCTGCCAATATTCACTTGTGTTCATTTTCCCAGGGAAAATATGTAAATGCTCTCATATTAAAAAATAGGCTAACCCCATTTCACCCCACAGTGAGATCAAATGGCTTCTATGGGGAATAACATGAAAATGGGATCATTTCTGAGAAACTCCCAGGAGTGCTGTTAGGCTTTTAAGAACAATGGGATTCCTTTCTATTGGTGATTTATTATTTCCACCAGTTTCTCAACTATTTGCTTACATACTGAAAAAATTGGTTTTTATTCAAATAACTTTGTGCTTGTATGGCAAAAATGTTCTTCCATGTTCAACTAGGATTATAGCAAAACAAAATATATAAAAAACATAAAATAAAATAAATAAAGCACATGTTTGTTTCTCTTTGGGTAAGCAACTAAAAACATATAAAAGGGAAATGGTATAGTTCTTCTCAGCGGACCCTGGATCTCACAGACTGGACTGCACATCTGAGCCCAGGAAATGATGACCTTATCTGAACATCTCTTCCTTGGTCTTTGCCCTTAGTTTCCATGCATGCTAAATATTTTCAATCACTGCTGGAAACTGTGGTTCAGACTGCTCTCTATTTAGTCTTTGGTATTCTTAGGCTTAGACAGTAACAATAGGAAGTCATTAATATTTGCTAAGTAGAGACTGTGTCCGTGTTGATGAAAAGAAGTCCAGCTTGTTGTCCATCAGTTATCACACTGCTGTGAGGTGAATGATAGACCTTGTTACATGCATAACCATCCCTCCTTTCCATCCATGTAATACATTGTCCATTGGACAGGAAGAAATGGGAGGTGGGAGGAAGCCAGGGACACAAGATTGCTCGCTATTCTGCTCAGCCAACTGTAGACCTCGAAGTGAATGCCAACTAGTAACACAGTGGCTCACCTTGCAGAACCTCAGTCCCTTGGTTAAAAAGGAGACATGAGAGGGATTGACTGGCTTTTTGTAAAAAGTAAGGCTAATTTTACTTTTTTTTTTTTCAAATGCCTCACATTGAACTATGCCGTAGTAGGAAAACGATACAGTGAGGAGGGAAATTAGGGTGTAACTGTTGAATATATCTCAAAGTTCCAATGCAGTCAGTGCTAGTATGAAAACATGTCAGGATCCAGACCATTATGATTTCCTGTCTTCTCTTTATTTTCACCCGCCTTCTGTAGGTGACCCAGGGTAGATATCCAATAGCTGCTTCTCGAATGAATCAGGTACTCATGGAGGTTGTTTTAGTAATTATTAAGTTTCAAATGCATTAAGGTTATTTTAAAATCTAGTTTGGATCACCAATTTCTGTAAATCAGGTTTAAGCGAGAAGTTGGAGGGGAGTCTTTTCTACTGACCTTTTCCTCATATTTAAAATGTCTCTGAATCTGACAGTAGATACCAAGAGATTTGGAAAAGGTCATCCCTTTTGCCTGAGTAGCTCAACTTTCAGTTATCTATCCCAAGGAAGTAATAAGAGGTGTGAAGAAAGATTTATGTCTGGAGATGTTCATCCCAGGACTATTTAGAACATCCATGGATGAGCATGTCCAGGCATAGGGTCAGGTTTAAACCAACCTGGGATTAAGCTACAGCCATGTAATGGCAACTCCGTGATCACTATATGTGAAGGTTTTGCAAGTCTTTCTTTAAATATTGAGGAAACATTTCATGATACAATGATAAATGAAAATTACAGAATAAAACTTCTACTGATAAAGTATGGCCAGTGCCACACACAGTACAGGAATAGAAGGATGGGCACATAAAGAGAACAAACAAGAAAGGAGCTCGGGTTGCCCTTGATGATGAGGTTAAGGTGATTTTTGCCTTCACATTTTTAAATTTTTCTCAATTCCAAAGTTGTATGTATACTCAAAAATGATTATTTTCTTAGTCCATAGAGGGTTTTTTTCAGCGTTTATTATGCCATATATTTTCAGCCATCAGACCTAATAGCTCAGATATCATTCCATTCTGAGGAAGTGTGCTTCCAGACAGAGCAAGCTAGGGTGTCAACTGCACCCAGAAGCCTGTCTATTTGACATCTTTTGCTTCTTCCTAAGTTTCAGAGGCTGTCTTCCATAGTGCCTACTGTGCTCACCGAGTCTCTTGATAGGAATCTTGTCCTTGTTTGTAGCACTGCTAAGAGGATACCAGGTAGCACTGTGGACTTGCAGTCCTGCTCTGGGGACAGTAAGATATTCCTCTTTAAAAGGAATTCTCTTCCAATTCCCATATTCCCATTCTCTTCATGTATACATTACCTTTGCGATTGATACCATGTGATTAATACTTTGTGATTGATACTTTGTGATGATATGCCATGTATATCATTAAAGAAACAATACCATGTTTCTACAGTAGATGACCAATACAAAATGAGCTGCTTTTTTTTTTTTTGTGTGTGTGTGTGTGTGTGTGTGTGTGTGTGTGTGTGTGTGTGTGTGTGTGTCTCACACTGTTTTGTGAGGATTGGAGAAATGGCCTACCAGCAAAAAAACACTGGAACACTGGCCAGAATTTTTTTTAACCTTAGTGATATTTTGCTTGTATACTATGGTTTTCAGTTTTATATTTTTATGGGTTTTCTGCGTGTATGTGTGTTTTCCTTGTGCTTTTTGTGTTTTTAATTATTTTTTTTTGCCTGTTTTTTTGAGAAAAAAAAAAGGCATAGAGCTGCATGAGTGTAGAGGGGAAAAGGATCTAAGAGGAGATGAAACTTTTATCAGAATATATTGAATATATGTTTAGTTAAAAATACTAGTATTTACTTATTTATTTTAGTTTTATTTTATGTGTATGGGTGTTTTGCTGGCATGTATGTCTATGCATTGCCTGTAAAGGTCAGAAGAGGGCATCAGTCTTTTGTGACTGGAGTTAGAGATGGTTGTGAGCTGCCATGTGGATCCTGAGAATTGAACCCAGGCCCTCTAGAAGGATGGCCATTCATCTTTACTACCAGACTATCCCGCTAGTCCTGAAGTGAGGTCTTTGTACCCCAAGGAGAAACTAATTTTTCCCTTCCAAGTGATTATCACCTGGAAATACCTTCTTGGTTGCAGATGGGACATCATATCTGTTCCCATTCTCAGTGCCGGGGCCTCATCTGGCTTGAAATCCAGGCATTGTGTGTGCTGCCACAGTCTCTGTGAGCTTGTACATGGTGTCAGATCTGTTGTGTCTGGAAAACATGGTCTCCTTGGGGTTATCCAGCACATCTGACACTATTTCTGCCTGCTGTTCCCTGAACCCTGAAGGGGGGAGTGTAAGGAAAACACACCACTTAGGAATGGGTGCTCCAAAGTCTCTCACTCTCTCTACATGTGCCTGTGTCTGTGCATGTGTGTGTGTGTTTGCAGAAAATAATGAAATTATTTGTAGAACCTATTTCTACAGAAAGGAATGATGGAGGTGTAGAGGTAGAGATGAGAAGGGTAGAGAGATCACGAGAAGACATAATTGGCCAGCTTATTTGCAGTGAAATCTCTTTTCCTCTATTGAGATGCATTCATGAATCATTACTTCTTTGCTAAATGTTTTTTTTAATTATCAGTTTCACTAATGAAGAATTAGCTGCTATGAAAAATGCCATATCCATAAAAAAAGTTGACAATCAGATAAACATATGATGTGATCCTATTCACTGTGCAGTGAACAGCCCTGGACTGTGATCTGTAGAGAAGTGAAACAAACAGAGCTCTGAAATCACTGCAAATCACTGCATGGAGAGTCTCAGGACTACAGTACAAATGTAAAGGAACTAAATGGGAGAGCAGTATCTGAGCAGCTATCTGAGTTACAGGGACAAAGATAAGAAGCCTAACGAGGCTAGAATTTACAGGATGAAAAAGTAAGACCTCACAGACAACTTCAAAGAGCCTGGAGTCTCTGATTAGAAAAAAAAAAAAAAAAAAAAAAAAAACTTGCACCTGTAGCGGTAAATTTTTAAAAAGCAATGTTCTGGATGATTGCCATTGCTCATACAGGACTATTTGACATATATATTTTAATGTATTTTATAGGGTCCTCATGTGGCAGCAGTGTAATCGTCAGGTTGACTAAGCAGTAAAGGGTTTACTAGACATGCTATAAGAAAACTTAAAAGTAAGCCTGGAAATGACAAACAGAATAGATACATAAAGCCACAAGAAGAAAAATCGTAATGATGACTCCCAAACCTCACTGATAAAAATGAAAAAGTAGCTACCAAAGACACTTTTAGGAAGAGAGATAAGAAAGTCCATGAAGAGTGGGGAGGGGTGATTATGATCAAAACCGATTATATGAAATTCTCAAAGAATGTCCACAGATTTCTCAGAAGAAATGCATGCTAGAAGACCTCCGTTGTCTTCTTTGACATCTTTAAAATACTACATGAGGACAGGAAAATCTGTCACCCTAGCCTTCAATACCAAGCTGGCCCTCCTTTCAAATCTGAAGACAAAGATGTTTTGGTTATAATAAAAACTTAAACCATTCTTTGTCAAAAGACATGCATTACAAGAAATGTTACAAAAAATTGAACAATACAAAATGATAACTACCAGAAATATAGATCTACAAAAATGATTTATAAAATAGAACAAATAAAAATTAAGAAAAATGGAAAATAGTGAATCATGGAGATGAAGGTATAGTGGGGAGGGGAGAGCAGAGAGCCAAGGGAAAGGGGAGAGAATCAACCAAACTGAACTACATATGAAAAGAAATGTCTCAAGTACACAATAAGGACATTTGCTCAACCATGTTTGTAGCAGCTTTATTTGCAATAGCCAGAAGCTGGAAACAGCCCAGATGCCCCTCAACTGAAGAATGGATGCAGAAATTGTGCTACATCTACATAATGGAATATTACTCAGCAATAAAAAACAAGGAAATCATGAAATTTTGCAGGTAAATGGTGGGATCTGGAAAAGATCATCCTGAGTGAGCTATCCCAGAAGCAGAAAGAAACACACGGTACATACTCACTCATATAGACATATAATATAGAATTAACCTACTAAAATCTGAACACCTAAAGAAACTTATCAAGAAGGAGGACTCTTGCTAAAATGCTCAATTCCTATCCAGAAAGGCAAAAAGGCTGGACATCAGAAGAAGGAGAAAAGAGGAAACAAGTCAGGACCCTGACACAGAGGACATCTGAAAATCTCTGCCCTGCAGATTATCAATGTAGATACTGAGACTTATGGGCAACCTTTGGGCAGAGTGCAGGGAATCTTATGAAAGAAGTGGGAAACAGTAAGATCTGGAGAGGACAGGAACTCCATAAGGAGAGCAACAGAACCAAAATATCTGAGCACAGGGGTCTTTCCTGAGACTGCTATTCCAACCAAGGACTATGCATGGAGATAACCTAAGACCCCTGCACAGATGTAGCCCATGGCAGTTCAGTATCCAAGTGGGTTCCATTATAATAGGAATAGGGACTGTCTCTGACATAAACTGATTGGCCTGCTCTTTAATTACCTCCCCCTGAGGGGGAAGCAGCATTACCAGGCCACAGAAGAGGACAACGAAGCCACTCCTGATGAGATCTAATTGATTAGGATCAGAAGGAAGGAAAAGAAGTCCTCCCCTATCAGTGGACTTGGGAGGGGCATGCATGCAGAGGGTGGAGGAAGGGAGGGATTGGGACTGGAGGAGGAAGAGAACCACAGGGGGGATACAAAGTGAATAAAGTGTAATTAATAAAGAAAAAAAATGTAAATTAAAAAAAATATATTATCATTCCACACTGGAGTGTATATAATATCTAAACAAATGAGTATATAATGCTGTCTTCTGGGTCCATTTAATGTTGCTTGTATGTCTATGTTTTTAGCACTGACCACATGGTATTTGATAACCAGTTAGGGGGCCTTGTACTTGTGGAAGCTTGATTTGCCCTCTCAGCAGCTGTTGTTTGTAGCTCTTCATGAAGGAACGGACCTGGCCAGTACCATGGCTTGTCACCTATTATTGTTATTGCACAAGTCTTTTTTAGACAGCAAGACTCTTGAGATTTGATGGGTACAGTTTCCCTGGCGTGTCAAAATCTTTCCCAAGCTGTTTCTAGAGAGTAATTTCTAGAAAGTATCAATAAAAGTACTAAAAATGAAAAAAAAAGAAAGAAATATCATATGGAAAACACTATTTTTAAATAGTCAACTTTTTCCAATTTTTAATTTAAAAAATTTTCCCTCAATAAGATCTGAACAATCCCTTTTTCATATAAGATGACATTGTCAGTGGATTAGAATGTGGAAAAATATTTTTAATAAATTAATCATTTTTAATAAAATAACTTATTCAAAATAAGATGGCCAGTAGTTGAGGAAGATATCTTATGATTATCTCTATCCTTTAATACATATTCATACAATTGCACCAATATGAACATGTATATGCATAGGTATATACGACTAGATAGATAGACATTGGTGTAGATACAGATACATAAACTATTTAAAGATTTGTCCAAAGATGTGCGTGGAATTCCTACATCCTAAAAACTGTATAGTATTGCCAAATGAAATATCTACACAAGGATATTAAAGATCTACACAATTCCATGTTCACAACTGAAAAACTCAGACGTGCCAATATAACACTTTTCCTGTATTGATTTAAGTATTAAATGAAATACTAATTAAAATCACAGCTTATAAGTTCTTACAAGAACTGGTAGGCTGGTTCAAAAGTTTATAGGGAAATGTAAATGATAAGAAAATGAAAGGAAAAGAAAAAATTTAGAAAGCATTTGATACGCAGTTCAAGACTTACTATAATGCCATAATGACTGATTTGGAATACTACATAATGATAAACATATATATGAATAGAATATGAATGGAGTCTAAAACAAGACCTACTCAAAGTGTGATTTGGATTAGAATGGTCCCATATGTTTGAATACTTGGTCTTTAGTTGGAGCTACTTGAGAATGATCAAGAGGTGTGTCACTAGAGGCAGAATTTAAAGGTTTCAGAAGGATCCCTGGTATTCATCATGTTCTTTCTGCCTCTGGCTGTGGTTCAAAATGTGAGTTCTCTGTTGGTATCCTTGTGGAGTCTGGTCCCCTCCAAGTTTTTCTATCTCTTTCTTATTCCATAAGGTTCCCTGCACTCTGCCCAAAGTTTGACTATGAGTCTCAGCATCTGCTTCAAAACCTTACTAGGTAGATTCTTCTTCTTCTTTTTTTTAATCATCTTTTATTATTATTATTTTAATTTTTAATTAAATTTTTATTTTTATATTAATTACAGTTTATTTACTTTGTATCCCAGCTGTATCCTTCTCCCTCATTCCCTCCCAATTCCACCCTTCTTCCTTCATTTCCTCCCTGCCCCTTTTAAGTCTGCACCTAAAGAAGCTAAACAAGAAGGAAGACCCAGGGTAAGATGATCAATCCTCACTTAGAAAGACAAATGGGATGGACATTAGCAGTAGGAGAAAACAAGAAACAGGACGGGAGCCTACCATAGAAGGCCTCTGAAAGACTCTACCTAGCAGTGTATCAAAGCAGATTCTGAGACTCATAACCACACCTTGGGCAGAGTACAGGGAATCATATGAAAGAAGTGGGAGTTAGTGAGACCTGGAGAGGACAGGAGCTCCACAAAGACCAAATATTTCTGGGCACAGGGGTCTTTTCTGAGACTGATTCTCCAACCAAGGATCATGTATGGATATAACCTAGAACCCCTGCTCAGACATAACCCATGGCAGCTCAGTATCCAAGTACGTTCCCTAGTAAAGGAAACAGGGTAGATTCTTTTAGAGGCCCTCTGTGAAGGCTTGTGTCCTGTTACCTGTCTCCTCCCACTTCTGATGTCTATACTGTTTGCCTTTCTTAGTGAGGATTGAGCATCATACCTAGGTTCCGGAGGGGCCTGCAGAGACCGATGCAACAACTAAGGATTATGTATGGAGAGGACCTAGACTGCCTGCTCAGATGTAGACCATAGGCACTTTAGTCTCCATGTGGGTTCCCTAGTAAGGGGAGCAGGGGCTGTCTCTGACATGGATTCAGTAGCCAGCTCTTTGATCCCCTCCCCCTTAGGTAGGCAGAAGCCTTTTCAGGCCACAGAGAAAGAGGATCCAGACGGTCCTGATGAGATCTGATAGGCTAAGGTCAGATAGTAGGGGAGGTACTCCTCCCCTATCAGTGGACTATGGGAAGGTCATAAAGGGAGAAGAGGGAGGAGATGAGGAAGGGTGCTACAGCTGGGATACAAAGTGAATAAACTGTAATAAATAATAAATCAAATTTTTTTAAATATGAGTTTCAGTTGGTGGAACTGTGGTACACTGGAACTCTCTTACACACTACACCTTGCCCTCTTAAATTTTCCCTAAGTCATGAGACAGAACTTCTACACCACTATACAGACTGAAACTACAAGAGGCATACAAAGAAGAATTTGAGATTTTTTTTTAAACCCAAACACATTTTTGAGATGTTCTGGTACAGTAAATTAAAAAAAAAAAAAATCCCAAATTTTAGTGGAAAAAGACACTGGTTCAGTCTCCTTGAGTTCCTCTTCTGTGGTGCTCAGCCCTGTGCAGACACACAAGTTCTGGAATGCTTTTATTTCTGACACCCCCTGCAAGGAGTATCGTGTAGCCTCCTTCCTAAGCACAGGACTGGAGAGCAGAGAAATGAGAAAATTCCCTTGAAGGAATAAAATCCCCTAGCTACTTGGCAGCCTTGTAGTTGAACAATGCCAGCAACCAGTTGCTTATTTTGAGCTGTGGACTTTGCACATAACCACCCATCTCAATAGTGCTGCCCTCGGTGGAAAAGGCAAGGATCACAAGATTTCAGATACCTACTTTCCCTTCCATGCTTCAGAAACTTCCGTGAATTTCACATTGTCATCATATCAGCACAGTCTCTGATTGATTTCTCCAGAAAGATAAGTAGATGGCAAGCCATCGCCTACCGTCTCTGTTTTAGGAATGACTGCGAAATGTAAGGACTTTTCAAGATAGGTGTTAAACACCCAAAGCCATGACACACAGAGTGTGCCAAGGTTCCTTGATTATACAAAGCAGAGGAAAGACCCTCTCATGACCTTGAGGAGAAGGATTTCATCTCTGGGCACATTCCACACATTTCCATTACAGAGACCCAGTATGGCCTCCCTTGGCTTCTACTGATTGTCAGCAAACACCTCAGGCAGCCTATGAAGGAACTCCTTCAAGTGCCTTGGCCTCAGAGATTTTCTGCATTCACCAGGTAGAAATGTGAGGCACGGGAATTTGGAGTGAAACATTTGGCAAGGAATATAAAGCCTTCCTCTTCCCCATCTTTAAGGAACTTAGCTGACCTAAGGGTGCCTCCAAATCTTAGTCTCCTTCTTCGTAAAATAGCTGCAGCCAATACCAGTTGTCTGTGATTTGTTTTGTACTCACAAAACAGCTCCAAGGACATAATAGTATTCTGGAAAGCACTCAGCTTTGCAGAATCAGCCCAGACCTGCTGCATTCTTCTCTTGTTTATCTATGAGTTTCCAGTCTGTATATTTCATTTGACATAGGAGCTACTTTATCCTACAGAGCTTTAAAAACTGTAAGAATAAATGGCCTAGATACCAACAAAAGGTCTTCCTATACTCACTCATATTCCCACCCAGTTCACCTCAGAAGACAAACCATTATCATAAAACCTCTCTCTCTCTCTCTCTCTCTCTCTCTCTCTTTTACTTTACCCTCCCACATTAAAATAAAATAAAAGTGAATGTGGAAAGCCACACATATGCATTTGACTGATCAGCTGGAGAAAGTTGTATAAAATTGGGTTTTCATCAACTGTAGCTATTGTTTCTTTCAGGGCTTCTGTATAGCAAAGAATGCAATTAATCAAGTAAAAAAGCAGCCTTCAGAATTGGAAAAAAAAAAAAATCTCCCACTCTACACCTAGCAGGATACGTGTCTAGAAAATACAAAGAACTCAAAAAACAGAAGAAAAAAAAAAAAAGCAAACATGGGCATTGTTATGAATGTGCAGCCATATCCTGTGCCCATCTGATGTAAGGAATGTTCTCCAGTTATCTCTGATTGGCTAATGCAGAAGCCTATGACTGAGCAGAAGAGAGGTCGGCAGAGTTTAGGTTCCCGACTCCAAACTGGCTCATGTGTTGTGTACTTTGTATATTTGAATACTTGTGTACAGTTGCTGGAACTATTTGGGAATGTTCAGGAGATGTGCCCTTATTGAAGGAGGTGTGTGCTGACCACGAGAAGAGAGAGAGTGGGGGCGGGGAACATCTCACAAACAAATGATTGATTAGCATACTGCCACTCACCTTCTAGGCTCATAGTTCTCTCATAATACAAAATGAGTTTGTCCTACCCTATCCTGAAACCTTAAGTGTCAGGCCTTCACTGTCCACATTCCCATTCGCATTCTGGGCTCCCAACTAGAATGCCCTGTTAAGCTCTTCTTATAGAACCCTAGCGCTTTAGTCGCTCACAGCTGACCATTCCTTCCACATTCCTCCACAAGCCTTTTCCCAAAAAAAAAAAAAGTTTCAAAGAACTACATAGGTAGACTCTTATCATCACTGTATTAGTTGCTTTTTTATTTCATCACTGTGGCCAAATACCTGTCAGAGGCAATTTAAAAGACAAGATACTTATTTTAACTCGAGGCTTAAAAGGATATAGTATACAATGCCAAGAGGGCACCGTAGCTGTGGCAGTGGGTGTTTACGGCACATCTTGTTACATCTTAGTAGATCAGTGAACTAAGGAATAGACTAGAGGTGGAACTGGCCTCTTTCTCCCTCGAAACCAGGTCATGTGTAGCAGGACAGCACTTCACAGAATCTCTGAGGGGGCATTCTGTGAATCTGTGAGAGTGAAGTCCGTGTAATAAAGGAAATCCCAGGATATTAGAAACGGTCGGGAATGTGGCACCTCAGCTGAGGAATGCTCCGGGTTCCACATAGAGTTGGCCCTAGAAAGATCCATTGTATTTGTAAGCATGAGAACTGTAGGGCTGAGGCTTGTTGTGTTTCTAAGTATGAAATCCATAGGGGTGAGGCTGCCTAAGGCTATTGGAACCCAGATGATGCCACCAGAAAGCAGGAGTGCTGGACATAAAGCTAAAGGGTTCAGCGTTCGTCCTTCTCCATTCCAGTTCTACTTTGCTGCAGTTTTTCACTGCTAGCTTCTCAGGCTCCTGTGGAGTGACCTGGGGAGATACAAAAAGACATCTGTTCACCCCAGATAGGTCACCTAAGCCAAAACAAAGAAACAATTCCATCACACATCTAGTGAGTATTGTTACTACTATGTGAGTGAGGGTTTACCTGTAGGAACATAGATGATGGAAAGGTGGTTGGAACATCAAAAGGCCTACCCCAGCTTGGGAACCGCTTTGAATGCTCCCTAAAGGGCTTGCAGGCAGTCAGGTCAAAATGTCTTCTCTGCTCAGTAATCGTTACTGCTTTTCTAGCTTTGGGCAAGGACCTAGTGCCTTCAAAGATTCCCTCTAAGAGGAAATGATTCAATTCAGAGCAAACAGCCACTCAAAACGAAATGCAGCATTACTGTGTGCCATGTCCACAGCTGGGAGTTTTCTAGAGATGCTGAGTCTAAGGAAAATGAGCAGAGCCAGGGATCATCACACTGTCTTACTTTCTTTTCCTGTGACTTACTACTCTGACGAAAACTGCTTAAGGGAGAGAGTATTTCCTTTAGCTCACAGTTCCAGGTATAGTCCATAATATTGGGAATGGAGGGCATCAGGAGCTTGAAGCAGCTTGTCATATCATGCGAGAGGCAAGAAAAGGGTGAGGGTATGCTGCAACTCAGCTTGCATGGGGATGCCTGGAAGACCGCTCCCAGAGGACTGTAGAGTCTGTCCAACTGACAGTTAATACTAACCAGCACACATATTAGGCCAAATAGCCTAGACTTGGAAAGACAAATATCATCTGTAGAATCTAGATTATATATGTGTATGTTAGAGGTGGTAGGGTAGGACTATTTGGGAAAAAAACAATCAACAGGAAGGAGGCAAGATAGACTAATGGAGGGTAGATGAGCTCAAAATGTGTGCTACAGTTGCATAAAAATGTTTAATGAAATTCTTTATTTTGTATAATGAATATATGTTAACTTTTTATCTAATCACATCACTTTTAAAAATTAGAAAGGCGGTGAGGGAGAGAGGAGAGAGAAAGAGAGAGAGAGAGACAGGGGAGACTGGAGTCCTGTGTGGCGGTGGCTGTTAGAGTCTACATTTACAAGGTCACTAAACAGATCATAGGAATTTTTAAAAAGTAGTAGCTTAGAATAAGGACCAAGCTTTGGGAACTTCCCTGAACTACTTCACAAGCTTACAACTGTAAAAGGCACTGCTGACACAATGCCTGGTCAGGTACCCTCTTGCAACGAGAATAGCACTGTATATTCCTCCTCTTGAAGACATTTGCTTCTTTTTATAACAGACTCTAAAATATCACTAATGTCTACACGAAGAGAATAAAGAAGTATTTATAGGTGGAGAAGAAACAATGTGGAGGTTTGGGGAGGGTGATTTCTTGGTTTGTTTTAAAAATAGAGTCCATCATCCATTGTTGTCTCAACAAAAGCTCCCCCCAGATAAGTAGTCTGCCTTGGGGAGTTAAGACAGCTATGACAAAGCAAGTGTCTCTACCTTCCTTTGAAACATTGTCAGGCCCATATTTTAGAACATTGCTGCCAAGTCAATATGGAATGGACCTTCCAAGCAGTTCTGTTCAACCTCTTTATTGTACAGACTGTCATCTAGAAGCAAAAAAGAAAAAGACACAGAGCTGGTTAAAGCTTCCTATGGGAGGCAGCAAGCTCACTCAGACTGCAAAAACCCACCAGCCCGATAACGTGAGCTCCGTTCCTGGAACTCATATGGGAGAAGGAGAGAACAGCCTCCCATAAATTGTCCTCTGACCTCCATGTGCCCAACACAGTGTGTGCCTTCCCAAATACCATACGTAAAATAAATAAACAAATGTAATAAAAAGCATTTGTTTCTTAAAAAGCTTCATGTGATGTCAGCTCCCAAGAGGTGTCCCTTCAGTAAAGAAAGCTGTTGTAAGACAGGAGATCCTACTTATGGACACATGGCACAGGGCGTGAGATCGCAGTGAGGAGATGCCTAAGACAGCATGTCACTGAAGACGAATATTTGCCAAATTTAGATAAAAGCCTGGAATCCAAGAGGCTGTCACAAACACGGTCTCTGGTTATATGGATACCACCGGACCTTCTAGATTCTTCTTAAAAGGGATCCAAGAAAACAATGAGTACAAAATATGAAAACAACTGCTCACAGCTGCTCCTGCATCTCTGTACTTTTACTGCCGCTGTGGAAAATTGTTGAATTCCATTCTCCATATTGCTTTAAAAGCATTTCAAAGAGCGTCCCAGAGAGCCAGTGCACTTTAGGAAATTGAAAACTGTTTGTAACTATTCAGAGGTTGCCATTCTGCAACACTCAGCAACAGAAACAGTAGAGGATGAAGGGACAGGATGAGCTGGATTCTAGACAGCGGCCTGTGGGCACAGGTGTCCCTATCTTTCTGGGAAGACCTAGAATAACACATCTGCCTCTGTATCCTTATGGGAAATTTCAGAATAAAGAAAGAAGAATCTGCAGACACTGCCACTTTCCAGAACTGTAAGCATTTGTGACGTCGAGATAAATATTAACCCTGGTGCCACTGTTCCCAACCACCGGAATTGCCTTCAAGCTAGGGATGAAATAGGCGTGAGCCTAAGTTATGCAAATGGGTGTGACAGTGTGTCCAGTCACTCAAGGACACTGCTGCTGCTGCTGACGGTCCCCAAAGGCCCTCCAGTGGCAGACAAGGCGGGAAGCACAGAAAGTCTGTGTGAGGAAATGTTGGGTGACCAAGTACATTCTGTAGCTTTCAAATGACAGGCTTGATCCCAGTCCCAGAGAATCTAAGGAAACAAAACAGCCGTGACTTTTCCATAGGACATGTCACATGGAAGATTCTGCCACTAAACAGCAATGCTCGTCTTCCTTTTCTTCTACATGTTACTGAATGAAACGGAAATTGGAAGGATTCACAGAGAGGTCTGCACTCTTTTTCCCAGAGAACGTCAAGGACTGTTACCTGCCATCCTACTATGTCTTAGTTTATTAGATCAATAGTAACAAAATGTTCTAAACAACAGAAACTTGTTTCACTCAGCCCCAGATGCCACCAGATTGAGATTCTGGTAGGGGTTCATTTCCTGTGTCCTGTAGTAGCAAAAGAGATGTCTTCTCTTGGGTATATTTAATAAGAGCACAAATCCCATTCGTGCAGACTCCCCCCCTCCTAACACCTCTCCTTGGAGTTAGGATTTCAATGTGTGAATCAGGGTAGGACATTATATTACTGGCTTTTATTTCTGTGGAAGACACCAGGCAGAGGCAACTTAAAAAAGGGATTTATTTTGTTGCATTGCTTAAGAGCAGCAATGGTTGTGACGGGAAGGACTGGCGCTGTGCATGTGAGGGACTGGTCACGTTGGATCCTCAGTCAGACAGCAGAGAATGAATGTGAGCTCTGCTCACATTGCGTTCCTCGTTCCTTTTTATTCAGTCTGGGGGGATGGTGCCACTGACATCCGTGGTGGATCTTCCCTGCTCACTTAAACCTTACACGTGTACACAAAGGTATATCTCCTAGGTGATTCCAGCCAAGTTGGCATAGAGACCAATGGTCACAGATGCAAACATTCAGATCTCAGAAGAGTTCACCCACGAACCCTTTGAGACTAGATCTCCAGACTGAACATCCTCACTGGGCTTATTGTAGATTCATTTTGTTTTGCTTTATTCCTTTAAAAAAAAAAAAAAACACTTTATTTTAGAATTTCCCACAGACACACTTTACACCATTTGCTTCCCCCTTTCACTCCCTCTAACTCTCTGTGTCTTCCACTGCCTCTCAAATTCATGACCTCATCTTTATTATTGTGGCCAGATATGAAAAAGAGAGAGAGAAAGAGAAAGGGAGAAAGAGAAAGAGGATTTTCTGCATCCCTTTACTGTTGCCCATATATACTTGTGACCACTTGGGACTGGATTACCTATCAGGGGCTCATCTTTGGAAAACACCTATTCTCTCCTTGCAGCAGCCATTAATTGCCTGTAGCTCCTCACCTAGGGGTGGGACTCTGTGAGATTTCTTCTCTCTCTACTGGCATTTCCTCTGGAGTTGGTTTGCTTTTTAAAACAAGGAAGGCTGGAGAGATAGCTCAGTGACTAGTGGGGCTTAATGCTCTTGATGAGGGCCTGGTTTTGGTTCCTAGCACCCACATGGTGGCTAACTGGCCTGTAACTCCTGTTGCAAGAGATCTGACAATTTCTTGGGTGTCCTCTGGCTCTTGCATGCATGTGGTATACATAAACTCATGCAGGCATACAAATACACTCATAAATAATAAATCCAAGGTTTTATTAAAAAAAAATAGTAAGAAAACAGACCCGGAAGAATAAAGACCATCTGAACACTCCAGCGCTCAGCCGAACAGTTTCCCATACAGCCAGGCTATAATGCCAGTCACCTGTGAAGACAGGTGGCCTGTAATGTAGGGTGGGTTTATGTCTAGTATTTGAAAACCAGTCTATACTTGTAAATGTTCAAGAGGAGTTGCAAGGGCAGTAACAATAGTCACTGAATGTCTAATCTTCCCTGGGCCTGTCAGTTTGTCCCTATTAACAGCTGATAGGAACTGTCGCAATCCCCAAGGAACAAACATTGAGAGCAGAGAAGTTAGTAAGTCAGCAGGTAAATCATCTGGAAGCTCCCGCACTGTCCTACCCTGCCTATGTTTGATGTGACACCAACTGAGAGCTGTTTGCTCACAGAATCAGCAGCAGCACCACCAGGAGAAGTCACCTGCCCATCATCTAACCATGCATTGAATTCTGTGGCCATCCCGAAAGTACAGGCCTGCAAAATAAGTGCTGAGAGTGAAGCCCCAAAAGACTGCTAGGTACCTCTGAAACTCCTACCCCTTGGTCTCCTGAGAGCCCAATTTCCCATTTCTGACAAATCATTTGAGATTCCTCTTTAGGGCACTTTCAATCCTTAATGGCACAGCCCACTTTCCGTTTCCAAATAAATTGATTTACATGAGATATAGCCACCAGTGTTAACCTAGTGAAAATGAAAAGAAACATTGTAAAAGCTTATTTAGTAATTTGCTTGATATGATCTGTAAAATTAATACATATTAGCATGCAAAGTCTTTTTATAAAAATAATTCTGCTTACCAAGATAAATAAAATAAATAGGTTAAAAGCGATGGTATTTCATAGTTTTTAATAAAAACCTCTATGCCTAGCTTAAGAGAAGATAGTTAGGTCCCATATCTACTTCTTCCTTGTCTGTTGAGATAAGTTGTTTTGATTGAAATGTGAAGAAAATCTGGCCACACGGAAATTTCTGAGGATATGGAAAGGGGTAACTAATATAATAGTCTTTTCAAATTATTGTGAATATTCTTTTCATTATAACACCAAAACTCAATAGTGCCAACTTGGCATTATACCAAAACTCTTTCATCAGTGCTAATGAAAAGCCCAAACCTTAGCAATAACCTTTCTGGATTCAGTTACATTCAAGGTCGCTAGTCTGTCTTGTACTTTAAGTGGGACTTAGTCCATGCAAAATTTTCTGACATCACACTTTGGCTATCAGGAACTCATTGGTTTATTGAGTTATGAGATCTTTCAAAGGTACAGTAGAAAACTTCACTTATGCATTCATGAAAATGTATGAACAAAAGAACATCATATTAATAATACATTATTATGAAAGTAATAGTTTTGTTCTGAACAATATTCTAGGGATACTTGCATTAGCCCATAACAGAGTGGGCATAGAATCTAGAGACTTGCCCCTCATCTATATGAAATGCAATCTATTTAGGTGGTTTGTAAAGTAGTTCAGGAGTAAAGTGTACAGCCAAGTCCTATGGGAACTACCTATTCATACCCATACCAATACACTAAAAAACTTTCAAGATAAGCAGATGTGTGTTGGTGAACATTTATTGATCAGCTGTTTAGGAAGAAAGCATTTGCTGATTTTCATGACTACAGCAGGTTAATCTCAAGCCACCAACAGAACATCCTAAAACAAGAGGCTGGACGAGAGATGAGTATTAGATGCTCACAGCTAATGAAAGTCAGCCCTAAGACATCTACCCCACCTCTCTATGGAAATAGTGTCAAATATTTGTAGACATTTTGTTTTTATTTCACGGTCTGTGCTCTAACTATAGATCGTTTGTTTACATCCTTGTAAATCAAAATACACTCATCTCTTCCCACCTGCTAATCTTCATTATGGTCTTCAGATATAACCATCATCAAGCCCCACTACCTGGTTTTCCAGATCAGACTGTGATGTGGATGAAATGCCTTGTGTATGGTTGTCAGCCCCTGGTACATAGTTCTCACTAACAATGAAGACTTGTTCATGGAAAACAACAATTCTCTTCCTCTTAGGCGCAAAGTACTATTCTACATTTATTCTAATTTGATTTTCTGTTACTATGATAAACACTGTGATCTCAGAGGTCATGAATTCTGGGAATGGCTTTGTTTTTACTTACAATTACAGATCATAGCCCATTACCGAGGGAAGTCAGAGTGGGAAATGAGGCAGGAACCGTGGGAAACGATGGTGCTTGCTGGTGTCATTTGCTAACTCACTTGCCTGGATAGCTTTCTTACACAGTCCAGACCCACTCACCTAGGGATGGTGCTACCCACAATGGGATTACTGTCCTACATCAGCCAATCACCAGTCAGGAAAACCTCCTACAGACATGGCCTCAGGCCATTCTGATCTGAGAAATTGCTCTGTTTAGGTTCTGTCTTCCCAAATGACACTAGATTGTGTCAAGGTGACAACAAAAGTCTAGCCAACACAACACCCAGCCTAAGCAGTGAAACCCAACCAAAAGAACTAAATAGAAAGCACACGCATGCAGAGCACATGTAATCCCAGCCCTGCAGCTATTCCGATCTATGATGCCACCAGCCTCTGATTAAGGCCCAGGATGTCTCCTGCCTGGCAAATGCTTCTCTCTTGGCCCCGTGCCTTGAGCTCTTGACTCTGCCTCTGAGTCACCTTTTTCCCACAGGAAATTATCTATTTTTCGGATCCCCATCTCAAAGTAATTATATTAGCATTCTTTCAATGGATTCTGAATCAAATAGTATTTAAGTCAGGAGGTAGATACATACGTAAACAGAGAATGATAACATACATACATGTGAAACACTCATTTACTGAAATGGGTGCTTCCATGAATACTGTGCTGCCCTGATGCCTTTTATCCTTAACTGTTCCCCTTGGACACTATTTTCTAAAAACGTGTGTAAATCTACCTCTGATTCAGCCACTATTATCATTTCATGAGTCCTTTCCCATTTTCGTGAAACTTTACTTAGAAGAGCTTCACACAGCAGCACTCTATTGAAATTTATTTCCATAGTCCTGGTCCTTTTCTTTCTAACACTCATCACAGAAGTAGCAAGCAGTTAAACAGTTCTGATGCTTACCACATGCAAGACTTCACTCAGAGATTCAATGCACAATGATGTAGGTACATACAGTAGGGTTTACGTGAGTCTCTAGGACCACACAGCTAAAAACAACACAGGTGGATTCAGCTAGGCCCTCTGATATATGTCCATGTTCTTTGTTGAGTCATTATGCTTCCTAAGCACCGTGTTCACTAATGAGAGTTTAATGTGTTCATTTCTCATTAGAATTGTGTTGACATTGTCAAGTCCTCTAGGAGGTGTGCAATAAGTATTTGTGAACTGAATGATACCATGTCCTAAACATATCCTGCTAGGGCTTATTCTGCAATATATTAATATATATTATCTTACATATTAGGGTTTTGTTTGTTTGTTTGTTTGTTTGTTTGTTGTCATTGCATTGACAAAATACCTGACATAAAAAGCAATGTATGGCAGTAAGGGTTTGTTCCCACTTACAATTCAAATATATATATTTGAATATATATATATATAAATATATATTATACACATATATATTCCATGATGGTGAAGAAGGCACTGTGACAGGAGTAGGAGGCCAGCTTTGCATTGGCAGGCAAGAAGTAGGGCCAGGCTATGCAACTCCAAGCCCACCCCTAGTGACCCATTTCCTCCAGCAAGGATCTCCCTCCTAAAGGTTCACTGTTTTCCCAAACAACTGTACTAGCTGGGGATCAAGAGTTTGAGCACAAGAACCTCTGGGGGACATTTCACTTTCAAGCCACCTCTTACTTAATCCAGCAATTTTGAATTGATTGTTCCAAGTTTACCAGAGGAGGAAACTGGAGCAGAAACAGGTTAATTAGAGAGTCACATCTGAAATCAGGTTTATCTGATTCTAATGCAAGACTATATTGTTGGTTTTAGTGTCAACATGCCACAAGCTATAACTGACTGAGTAGGAATCCCCACCTAAAGAACAGCCCTGATTGTCTTCATTGATCCAGGTATACCCCTCACCAGTGGATTGTGGATAGTCACTGTCTGGCAGCAGCCCAGGTAAGAAGAGTACAGCAGAAGGAAGAACATACTCATTTGTTAGCTCAGCTTTTCTTCTTGCTGACTCCTGATTTACACTGTTTCTGATGGTGATGTTTCTTTCACTGATACCAGAAGTAGTGTTTCCAGGCTTCCATACTGACATAAGGCCTACTAGGTCTCCAGGAAACTTCCAAGTTTCTGAGTACCATATTAGAACTGCTGAAACACCCAGCCCTGTGAACTAAACAATTACTGGGTGGATGTTCCCCCCCTCCCCCAGTGAGACACAATTACTGGGATACTACGCCAAATGTTAAGCCATCCAGCCTCAGGAATGAGCAAGGCCCAGCTTTGCCTCATCTCAGATGTGATTCATCTCTTGTTGCTATTTTAATGTAAACTGAGTTTAAAAATTACATACATATAAATTATATACATATAAATTATAAATATGCCTATAGATGTGGCAGTCTCGACCCCTTTCACAGGGGTCACCTAAGACCATTGAAAAACACCAATATTTCCATTATAATTCATAACAGTAGCAAAATTACAGTTATGAAGCAGCAACAAAAACAATTTTGTAGTTAGGGGTCACCACAACAGGAGGACCTGTATTAAAGGGTGGCAGCACTGGGAAGGCTGGAACCACTGTTCTAGAGTACCCTGACTAATACAACTTCTGTTCAGACATGCCAGTGTCTCTCCAGCCCACCAACCTTTTTCTTTTCTGAAATCTAGCTGGGCCAGAGCAACCAGAACCGTCTCTTGCCCCTGCAATAAATGTGCTATGGGTTCTGTTGTCCAAAAGCTGATTTATGATACTGAAAACCCAGACCTGTTGATGAGGAAGTCTTGGGCCCTAGATGGAGAAGTTACAACTGCTGTCAATTGACATGGTGCCAAACTGCTTCTGAATATATTCTTATATGTACACAGACAAAGGCTACTCTAGCCCTTAGAAAGAGAAGCCTTTCTTTGCAATGAACGTGGTGAAGGCAGAGAATCATGGTGCTGAGACTAAATAACAATTGAAAGCTCATCACTAAACAGGACATTTAGTCAGAAGTTAAGGACACACGGCAGAAGAGGGGGCAGAAAAACTATAAGAGATGGAGGATAGAGTAGAAAGCTATGAACCGCCATCTTCTGGGCATAGTCTTGTGTAGGTCCAATGTGGGCAGTCACATTTGTTGTGTCATGGGGAAGGTCATAGACCTACTCCTCTCTGCTGAGCCACCCACTATTAATGAATAATGTGGAGTGCCTTCAGTTAAGGACTGATGAGCCCAGCTGGCTGCAATAGAGAGTTCCGAACCCATGATCACACAGACAGCCGTGAATAAGTTCAGAGCGTCACAAAACAAAACAAAAGTCACTAAGGCGGAAACAGGACTTCTAAGGAGGAGGAGGAGTTGATGGGGGTGGTAAAGAGAAAAGAGTAGGTGGGGATGAGAGCAACCAATTTGATAAAATTTTGAAAGAGGTGAAGCAGATAGTTATTATGGTGATGATGATTCCTACCACTACTGTTGCTATTCCTATTATTAAGGAGGTTTTGGGCCACACCCAAATGTGCATTAGCATTGAACACAAGATCATTCCAATGCATCACAAAGCACCATCTCAGCTGCCACTGCAGGGAACTATACAACACAGTCACATCTCTAAAATGTGAAGTGGGTATGAGTTTGCGACTAGGTCAATACGTTTAATATCTTGAAATCAGGGAAGAGAAGGGAGACCTAGAAACATGTTCTTGGAGTGAAGCTATCTAGCGCACATTTACTGCAAATTCAATAGTTTCCCCATCCAGCATAATTGGAACATCACAGGTGGCCTGTATTGGGCACAGCCCCTGTCGGTTCAACCCAGCTCATGGTGCCACAGTCCCATACTGCCCTCTGCAGCCTGACTGTGCTCTTCACACTGCTCTCCCAGACAGTTCCGCGTATCAGGACTTGGGAGACCTTGCCACTAACTGAAGTACTTCAAGTCGAATCGTATATATCTTTGCTCTGAGGATAAACAAATTAATGAATGATCATTTTATTTTATGTCCATTCAGGTACATTTATATCCATCATTTGACTTTGTAGAAGTGATGCAAGGGAAAGCACCTTTAAGAGATGGTTCAGAACGTTCTTTTCGGTAAGAGGGCTGTATTAGAACAGCAAATACTTTTCTCAGGACTGATTTGCTCACACCACCTCTCCCTCTCGCCCATCACCATTCAGCAAGGGTGACAATGGATGTCAGCATGCGCGTCATTAGTCGAAGTAGTTGGCATCCAGGCCAAAATTCTATTGCATGAAAAACCAGATAGTCCAAAGGAAAGGAAGACAGAGGTCTCAGGCTCAATTCACCTATGAAAGATCTTGACCAAAAAAATACCTGTCCCAAAGCTCAAAATAGACACATTCATGAAGACTAAAAAAATATTTATCTGTCATAGAGTATGTATTTTTGTAGAATTTATGTTTTATTTATTTTTTATTTATTTATTCACTTTACATGCCGATCAATCATAGCCTACACCCTACCACCCTCCCTTCCTCATCCCCAAAACCAACCCACTCCAGTTCTAACACAATGTTTGTCTCTTTTTGTTTGAATTTTTATTTTATTTTTATTAATTACAGTTTATTCACTTTGTATCCCAAAGAGAGAGGGAGGGTGGGATTGGGAGTGCTTGGGGGAGGGGTCTAGAATTTATTTACATGCACATGTGCACATCCATGTACACTTTGTATGCATAGGCTTGAAGGAAGACAGCATAAGGCTTGAGCAGCTTCCCAATACCATGCCAGAGAGTGTAAGAAATGTGGCCTGATGCGCACTTTGAGCACACGTGCACTCTGCAAAGCCCAATTACACATGACTCTGCATGAAGTTCTTTGGCCCCTTTGTATCAATGCACTGACTCCAGAGCTCAGTCTCAGCATTCGAAACTGCAAAGCTGGAAGAGAACAGATCGGAATCTGATGGTGGTGGAGGAGACCTTCATCTGAACAGCAAGGAGGAAAAAAAGAAAAAGAAAACAGTGTCCATGTTTGGGGTCTTTAAGGGTGGGATCAGAGAGAGACTAAAAGTACAAAGCAGTAAAAAAATTGTCACTCATTGCTTTCAGCTCAAGTCCAGAACCCCAAACAGTCAAGGCTGTTCAAAACCTCTGTTCAAAACCCATTTCTCCTGCCTTCAAGTTCACACTGCCCCAGCCCAGGCCTGTCTACCATGGCTGCCCTATTTATTCCACTCCCCATCTCTCTCCGGCACCCACAGGCTCATTCTTGTATCTCTGCCCATTCTTCAAGACATAATCCAAGCTTCTCTATGGTGATGATATAGACCATGCCAACCAGTTGTATTCTGCTTGAGGACAGCTCTTGAGCATATTTGGTTATTTCTGTGGAAATGCCTCAGCCCACCGACGATTTAGCCACACATTGCCTAAAGCTGAGCACTGTGTCCTTAGCCTGCTGGCTACATAGTCCCCTGGCCCACATGCGCTGAGCAAGCTGCCTTATCAAGGATCCATTGAACAGCCGTGTGTCTGCTCTGAGTAGTGATCATCAGGTCCAGCATGCATCCAGACATTTTCTGGGCAGTTGACACACTTTAATTAAATGAATGGACAAAATACTGGCAGGAAAAAAAGAATGAAGAGTGACTGCCTGAGGTCACATATGCTAGAAAATATGTCAACCCACAGATAAACTCCAGCTAGTCAGCAAAGAGGGAAATACTGAGAGGCCCATTTAAAATTATTTGATAGCTTTGCCCATTGCTCCTTATTGTAGATCACAGCCATGAAGAGATACTCCAATTCCCTCTCTCTCTTTTTATCTCTCTCTCACTCTCTACCACTCTTTCTCTCTCACACACACATATGAGAGTGAGGGAGAGGCAGAGACAAAGACAGAAAAAAATGGCAGGGTGTGTGTGTGTCACACTATTGGCACAGACATATCTGTTTAGAGTTTCATCAGCAACCAGAGAAACACCAGCATTTACCAGAATCTGTAAAGCTGTAAAGAGAGAGGCATTTGAGAACATGTAGCTAGACAAACTCGAGAAATGACTGACCCACTGAAAGCAAAGACTAGAAAATCATTATGACCATAGGAAGCAATTTTTCTCCTGTCTCAACTTTGCTTTTCTGTGTGGAGGTACTGCTTTCTCTTTCTCCTTCCATCTTCTCACTCCCCAAACACACAGCTCAGTTTTGGTCCCACCAGATGTGGCAGGATGGAAGTGATCACATGACTAAGCACATGTTAATTCACAGGTTGGGGACAAGGCAGATTTCAAAAAACGGTATGTACCACATTAACACAAACTATTGGAGGTGAGGAAATGAACATAATTACATATTAGTCCAAAAGTAAGTACATCCTATACAGGTCTAAATTATGACAAGTCACCATGTGCTACAGGTTGACACACTCTACCCTGTAATGGTAAAAATGGGTTGCATTTGCCATCTTCTCTTAAGGCCTCTGAGAGACAACATCCCAGAACCACTTTTATGCACAGATGAAATGTTTGTGTGGAGGTGTTTAAGGAAGCCCACATGAGTAGTGGGATTGTTATAGACAAATAAAGAGGGCAAAGAGGGAGTGAAAGTCAAGAGTAATACATTGAAGGAGTAGGAAGTGGCTACAGTCAGAAAAGCAGTTTATTTTCAAATCCTTCTGGGAAACCATATGACAGTGTGTGTCAAAAAGCCATAGGTATTCGTAACCTTGGGGGTTATCACAATCAATAGTTTTCCAAGAAAGAAATTGTGCTGTGAAAACAATCAAAAGCATCCCATGTTGCCAGAAGCAAAAAGGCTGATATGCAAATTATAGTACATCCACTTGGAAGGTTGTATATCCCTGGAAATGATGCTATAATATTAGTTATATATTTTATAACTATAATAATAGAAAACTATGGCTATAAATACTACATGATGATTTAAAGAAAATGCACATGAAAAATGCAAACCTCCCCAAAAGTAAGTTATAAAATTATACATATATTATACCAAAATCATATTATAGTCAAGCCTATGTTTCCATGGAACAGCACAGAAAGGATTCTGTACAACTGAAGATACTTGTATGATGAATTCGCTATTTTACAGACTCTCTGTGATGCTGTAGAAGTATTTAAATTTTTGTTTTCATTTACATGCAATTGATGTTTCAGCTCTTTAGCTTCCAGTCTTTCCCTAGAATGTGCCTTTTGCTCAGAAATGCAGCTTCCAGTAACAGGCTGAAATTCCCGCCTTCCAGGAAAACCCACAGAAACCCAAGCTCCTGGGTCAGCAGAGCTCTGCCTCCCCCGCCATTGTGCTTCAAGACAACTTGTTGGACTGAAATGGATTCCCGGAAGCCCTAAGCCAACTAAGAAAAAAGCCAGATCCCAGTAGCAGATGGTTCATCTTACAGTTTTCATTTATTTTCTCTACACGCCAGGAGGGGTTACATTATCAACTGGGAGGGTGACCACATTTCTCTACTTTAAGAAAATGCCTGCTTAGCAGTGTGGCAATCACCCAAGGGAAGAGTCCCATCTTTTATCCCACAGTTCCAGGGAAAGCTCTATCAGGGGCTGTTTTTTTTTGTTTTGTTTTGTTTTGTTTTGTTTTGTTTTGTTTTGTTTTTTACCAGTGTAATTAACATAAAGGACCCATTCTGTCCCCAAAACACAAGCTCCCATACATGGTAAAATAAACTAGGCATTATTTCCCTGCGCAGCTCAAAAACCCTTTTCGCCCACCCCACAAGCCTTTTATGGGTTTCACTAAGGCCCACGGGTGTCTCTAACTTATTTATTTAGGAAACTGTTATTGTCTTAATGTAAACCCAACTCAAGATCGGTTGACAGTTGGAAGGCTGCGGCAGAAGGTTTTCAAAGGCGCCTCCTTGGAAAGGGACTCTCCATTCAGCGCCAGTTCCTGGATCATACTGCCAGCTCTGCTCACAAAATAAACAAATGTTTGTTTTACAACATGGCAAAGGGGGCTCCCATTCATCACGGGCCAGATATGAAAATAAACTTCCACGTATAAGGGCTTTTGATACACATGACTTACTTGGATGACAAGAGGCTCACTGGGGAGTGCTTTAGGCTTATTAATATTGCACAAAAGACTTTTGTTTATCATTTCACTGGACTGCCTGGGAATCACAAGACTCAAGCCGCCACCCGGCTGGTGTCCTAGCATTCTAGCTGCCTTTAACGTGTGGAGATTGTGAAAGTAACCGCTGGTTTAGAGCCAAACACAGACTCTCCACAGACCCAGGTGAAAGAGCTCAACACTGCAGGCCTCTGAGAACCAAGCTTGGACTTGAAATGAACGAGCAGAGGGGCGAGAGCTCCCCCTACAGGTACAAAACTAGAGAACTTGGACCCACCTGCTTGGAAGTGGGTAACTGCTGAAAATACGGAATCCATGGTCTGTCTAAGCAGACACTTCCCTTCGTGTTTAAAAAGTCTAGGCCCACAAGCCCTCCTCTCACAAAGATTAGTATGAAAACTCCTTTTGTGAGGCATCTGCTTATTAAGCAGCTGGGAGGGTGAGCAACAAGATATGATCTTTGTCTTCTCCACCTCCCTTATAAATCAGACACTTGTGTCATTAGGTGCTGTAAAAGTTTCTAGATCAATGGACACAAAAGCATGGAGTTTAAACGAAGGATGTGTACCCTGAACGAGTGCAAATTAACTTTTTTATATCCATCGCATCTTGAAGTGATAATATTTGTAATATATTGGTTTGAATTTAAAAACATTAAAATCAATTTCACCTGTGGTTTTCTTTCCCCGTGTTTTAAATGTGACTGCCAAAAATTATTTGTTCGTTATTTACTCCTATTTGTGCTGTTCTAGGCAATTAGGGTATAGGGGCACAGCAAGACCCGAGCCTGTAGGATCCTGATTTGTGCTGGTTTCGTTGATTTCTTTTTCCTGGTGCTGGGGTTAATAACCCTGAACCTTAAGCATGCCAGACAGAGCTCTCAGCCGCTGAGCTACGGCCACAGCCTACCCACATGCTCTTGCATTAAGGATGCTCATTCCATCCCCATAGCTCAATCTCTGAGGGCTAAAAGGACTTTTTTAATGCAAATATTTCTGTTTAAAGTCTGATCAAAATATAGGCAAACTTCAAGTCTGTGTGTTCTGAGAAGTTTCATACGAAAGGACTTATTTCCTCTCTACAGTCCCCATTCTCTCGGCCACGCCCTTCACTTTTTAACTACAAGTGGTTCCAAGAGGAAGAAATCCCTTCTACTACCATGGGCTTGAAGAATTGCTTTTCAGGTCAGTAGACAGTAGATATTTGCTTACTCCCTTTTGTAGCTGGCAGCCTCGCCCGCCTACCTAATCAGTCTCTTTTGCAAGCAATCATTAAGATATGTGAGATAGGAATGATTAAATGAGAAATATGTGCCTTGGGGGTCAGCCAACCTAACTCACCTATTCAGACCAACAGGCAACATTGCCACCATAATTATTCCTTCTAATAATTGTTATAATTATTAGTCTCCTGCTGCTTCTCTCCCCTCTCACCCTGCCCTTCATTCCCTCTTCCTCCTCCATGCTCCTCCCATGCCCTCCTTCTCTCTTTGCATTAGTTATGTATCTTTTCATCACTGGTTAAAGAAACTAACATCTATTGAATGTCTTCTATCGAGATGGTATCTCATTATTCTTTAAAATACCCAAAACGTTTACAGAAAAAACAAAAAACTGTGACTGTATTTGCTAACTTTCCAAAAGTTCAAATTTATGTATTGCACCTTATGTGTCCATGTGAGCTGCCCTCATTTCTGGTCTGAGGGGAGAAATGAGCCAAGTAAACAACAAATTTGCTCACATGCAAGCTCTATATAAGCAATTGATTCGGCATGAATAGACTGTCTTGTGCTCCTAGAATCTTACCAACCCACGCATCCTTTCCTGAAAGTCAGGCAACTCTAACTGTTGGAAAAAAAAAAAAAAAAAAAAAAAAAAAAAAAAAAAAAAAAAAAAAAAACACATAAAATGAGATCAGAGTTAGAATTGTCATTCTAATTTATAGAGTAAACTTCAATGGTACCAGAAACAGCCTGGGTAAATGTGTTCAGATTCACCCTCCCAACCCTGCACCCAGCAACCTTCCTCTAATAGCAGAGACTATTCAGCTGCACTTGGAACACTGCCTCAGGTTTATCCTATTTCTTTTACTTTTCAAAATGTACAAAATTATCACTAAAAGACACTGAAGACACAACAAGTTAATGATGATGAGATTATTTCTGATCATTTATTGTTTATTATCCTGATTATTCCTAATTATTTCCTTAAATTTTTATCAGATGTTTACACTGTTCTATATACCACACAGATGAATTCATGCTCCTACAATATATGTATGGTGAGCCAAGAAAGTAGCTCTTGTCTTCTGAACCTCTTCCATCACAGGGGTGAACCAAAGGTACTTGAGATTAGCAAAGCAAATTTTAGCCACCATCTTTGACATTACAGATGAACGTGCTAGTGTAAACTCCAATGAATAAGTGCTTCATTACAAACTGGAATGACCATGGGCTTCTACACAGAGATACACAGAGCAAAATAGCTACACAGAGCAAAAACTGCACCAATAATCAAGCCCTCTTCATTTTGCCACAGAGTAAACAGGGGCTGCAGTTCGACCAAATGAACTGCGGATCTGGGCTATAGTGCTCGGAGGCCACTGCGGTGGAATAGGATAGTCACTGAAGGTATTCGCTGGTATGATTTTCCATCCAACCTTATGATTCTGGTATGGCTGCCAGCACCTTATAATCCTGGCATTGTATTCACCAGCAATTCCTCTGCTTATTAGCAGAGGCTGAGTCCAATTTTGCTCCTGTAGGGGCTTGTGAATCAGCACAGACCAACAGAGAGTGTTTCTAGGATCTAGCTGCAAAGAAACAAGGGTGGTACTCACTGGGTGGGAGTGAGTACCTGTATCAGCTAGAGGCTGCATTTGTGCTCTTGGTAGAAACTGGAGAAAAACGGTGATTTGTGCATCTGAATACTTCTGTGATGAAGTCCAGAGTGAGGAGCCCAGGATTCTACAGCAGGCTTTCTCCATTTTTATGCTACATTGCCTTCAGCAGGTGCTTTCCATCTTCAAGCTTAAACTGTGGTCTGAGGTGTGGTTTCTGGAACCTCTTCTGGAAGTCTCACAATTCTTAATATGATTTGCTAACATATAGTTACAAGAGAAGTGAAAGACATTGTTTCTGGAATAAAAGCAAGTTTACATTGCAAAAGAATAAGGGGAGAATAAAATAAATATCAGATTTGTAGCTACTTAAGTTGCAGCTGAAGCAAAGACAAGAATTCTGTGCAGCTTGAAATGCTTAGTTTCCGCCCTTATCTCCCAGTTAATGATGAGTACCTTAACACCATGCCACAGCATGGGCTCATAACTTCAGCTTTTGGTTAGATCCAAAAAGCTCCTTTCTTAAGACTAATTGCAACTTGTACTGAATAAAACTCTTCAATGTGGAAGGCTTTGTTCTTGGATCCATCACAGCCACATCTGGAGCAGTCAACATCTTAGCTATGAACTTGATTTAAAAAATTAATCACATCATCAAGTAAAGACTCAACTGTCTGTTGTGCTTAGTGCGGCTGAGGAATAAATAGTGCACATGTTCCCCCACACAGACACATTGGGTGATAAGGACAGCTCAACAACTGTCTGAGGCACGTAAGCAGACTTTCACAGCTACCTGGACATTTGGCATGAAATTGAGGCTTGGTTACAGAGTGCTGAGGTGCACAGTCGTGGCTGTGTGATACAGTGATGAGGATCAGGGTGGTGACAAAGCTCCTGGATGATAACTGTGAAAACAGCAGTGATGGTAAGACCAATGATGAACTGCCTTCACCAGAGTGGGACCATTCCAACATCTAGTGGGTTTTTGTCAATGTCTATTATTCTTCGTTGTTTGTAAGCAAGTCTATTATCTCACTTATGCCTCACACCTTCATATGATAAGAAAGGAGAGGAATCATTATTTTAAACTGATAGGATACAAACCCAAACAAAACAAGTGACCTATATGGTTTGTCACAATTTATAAAGATACAGAAAGCCAGCACAACTCCTCCCTTCACCTCTGACCAGGGACACTGAATTATGCTTCTCTTGGAGAAAGTTTATACTTGAGACCTCTTTACCTCAACAAACCAAGGCATCTCTTTATGTGCATGGCTCATGACTTACTCAACACTAAATATGCCTGTGCCTAAACCAGAGCCTCAACCATGTGGAGCCAGTTACTTGGATTTTATTAAAGACAGTGGTGTACTTACGTGAATACAAGCTCAGCCACATCTGCTATCAGCATAAGACCAGATGGAGAAAGAGGAAGGGCATCACTGGAGCCTCTTCTGTGCTAACAGGGAAGCTTGACTTTGGTTCTTGGATCATGGCTGGAAGAAGTTGATCAACATTTGATTTAATCGTGTTGATGTTGCCTTATTTGCTACCCTAAGAGATGGAATTTCAAATACATTATGATAACTTTATAACCCTAACACCTAACACCTATTCCTTTACAGTTTCTAGGAAAACCACTGGGTAAATGCTAGAGAGACCACTAAAGGGTCAATCTCCTTTGAATTTTTTTTGTAAGATTTTACTCTCATAGCACCTTCTTCCTTGCCTTGATAAGTCATGCTCCCCCCAAAAGCAATCTTTTCTTCATGAAGCACAATCACTGATAATAGAGACAGTTGCACCTCAGTAAGTGTCTGTATCTATGTACAAAGACATAGGCTGACGGTTTCGCTCCTAGAGTCCTAGTGTCACCTATACCCTCCTGACTGTGCCGTAAGTTGAAATGGAAACAAACCTCTTAAAAGGCGAAGTTTTCTATATGGCCCTCTGAGGTCCTCACTCCATACCTGAGTAAATTCATTTTCTAACCAAAACTCAAAAAGTCCCATAACCCTATGTTAAAAATAGATCTCTAAAAGATCCTGACATCAGATTCCTAATTCTCATTCCTAATCCATTCCCATAGAGTCATCTACCATTTAAAATGTGAGAAACACACCTGTAATCCCAGCACTTGGGTAGGAGAGGTAGGTGGATCTCTGTGAGTTTGAGACCATCCTGATCTACAAGAGAGCCCAGGACAGCCAAGGTTGTACAGAGAAACCCTGTCTCAAAACAACACAAAACAAAAAATGTGAGAAACTCCATAACATCCATCTTCCATGTCTCAAAAACCAACCCAATCCAGCAACAGCCTTGCACTGCCTTATTTCTTCCAACTCATATGTTAGCTGGAAGCACATGGGAATCCCCTTTTTAGAAAAAGAAAACAAACGGTGTGCAAGCAACTAACCTCAAAAGTCTGACCACCCTTCACATCACAGCTGAAGTAAATCATCATGATCCCAACACTTCTCCTGTTAGCTAGGTACAAGTGTGGGGCATGATAGTGACAGCAATGAGAGGAGCAACAATAAAGAACATTTTAAACATTGAGTGTGCCATCCTGAGTGTTTCAGGGTGTTTTCATTTAAGCTTAAAAACTTCTCTAGCAGTCCCGTTAACCTCGTTGGCTTTCTCATTCCTCTAATGAAGAAACTGAGATAGACAGAAGCTAAATAACCTTAACTTCCACTTTGGAATTGAAAAAAAAAAAAAAAAACAGTGTTCAATCCCAGATGTGTGTGGTTCTAGAGCCACTGTACAATAAGCTACCTCAATCCTCAGAAATCAGAAAAAAAAAATAACAGGAGAGTCTTGCCTTCATCTAGGAAAGGGTACAAGAAATTGTCATGCATGAAAGCTACAGAAGCAGAATCATATCAAAGACTACCTTAAAAGACTACCCTGATAAACAGGGGGATGTCATTTAGATATGCATGCAGGTCCATGTGTGTCTATTGTTTTATTTCATTTTGTTCCATTTCGTTTTGTTTTGAGAAAGCGTCACACTTAGTTGTACAAGCTGATCTCAAACTCCTGGAATCAAATGATACTCACACCTCTGTCTCCCAAGTAATTGGGACTGTAGTCAGAACAACAATGCCCTACTTAGGTGACTATTTTAAACCTGACTAAACCCTAAAATACATGTTATGTTGGAGACAACCTTTCTCTAATATTTTCTAAGCTAAATTTAAAGAAGCCATAAGTGGGGAACTTTTCATAATTTGGGAACACATAAATAGTAACATAACAACTAAAAGTACAAAATTATTTTCTTTTATCACCTGTAGACCTCATGGGGTAAGGGGCAGATGGTAAGTTTTGGGGAAGCTAGTCTATTTTGAATAGCTTATTTACAAAGCTGCATTCGTGCCATCCACCAAACACCATCTGCTAAGCTATTTCTTCCATGAAACGACAACATTTTGTTCCATAGCAAATAAAAGTGCAACCAGAATTCTATCAGCATGCTGTGTTTGGGAGAGCACCAGGACTTTTCAAAACCAACTTTAATCCTTCTCCAAGTCCAAAGCAAAGAAGGCTCCCCTAAGAACAGTAACCCAGTCAACACATTCATTCATTCATTCATTCGCAAACTCACTTTGAAAGAAAGTTGGCCCGTGTGGGCTGGCCAAATGTGGAAAGTTAATTTTACAACGTGAACTGTTTTCACCTGGGCCAAGAGACAAGTATAGGCACCATGTGACCTGAGTCTGATTTAGGAGAATCTTGGGACTCAGGAACATGAGAATATTTTTAAGGAGCCCCCACCTTCCCTGATCCCCTCCTCCTCACCCACTAAAGCTTCCAAAGAATGTGTTTCATGTGTATGCCACTCACCTCACAACTCTGAGCTCTGCCCGGAGTCTGTCCTTGAATCCTCGGCTCATTACCCCCTGAATCCATAGAAGTCAAGTTCAATCTTTAAAGCTTGGAGGAGTCAGTCAGTAAAGATATCAGTGTCAGGACAGGAAAAGCCAACCTCCACCTACTTAAAAGGAAAAAAGAAAACCCAGAGAGCCATTTATTATTCTTAAGAAGTGGAAGAAACTGCAGTTTAGAAGGAGGTGCTTTAGTTGGAGAATCTGAAGACCCTGCAGAGTTCTCAGCTCTGTCACTGACAAGGCTATATGCATTTGGAAAAGTCATTTAATCCCTCTGGACTCTAGGTTGCTTGTCTATAAAATTAGGAGATGGGACTATAATAAATCTCTAATAATAAGACCAGAGGCCAAAGCCTTATTTCTGAAAATTAAGTCAAACCTCTAGAGTGAGGGAGGGGGTGAAGAAGTGGTGTTCTGTAAACTGAACTGAAGTTCCCTGAAAGGCAGCAATCTACAGCGAACATTCTACAGAAGCTAGTTCACTGCTAAGATTCTCAGTGATTGTGGAAGGTTTGGAGTGATGCAGCTTCAGAGCCAAATTACAGTTTATCTTCAGATATATGTACATACATTCCTTCATCATTAACAGCTGTCCCGTGCCCACCTCTGTGATTGCCCTAACATCCTTCTATTGTGTGAAACCTCTTGAAATACATTTACTGAACAGACCACCAACCACCACCAATCCAAAAACTATGAATGTTATCAGATAGCATATGAGGCCTATAGAAGAGGATTCCCACTCTGCTCTAACCCATCTACCTAATGAAGCCACCAGTATACTTGAAAACATGTTTATGCATGACTTTTTTATTCTGTTAGTATACAAACTTCATGAAACTGCTACCACATTGGAGCATGGGATTTTGGGAACTTAAATCTTGTTCTGGGGCTGTGGTCACTTATATTTGGCTTCAGAATAAACTATCTCTTATAATTTTGAGAGAGCCATTTCTTATCTCATCAAAACCAGCTCTTGGCATCTAGGAGTTGTTCATGGGGGTCAGGGAAAGTATCATTTTCTTCAACGGTGTAGCCAATGATAACTTGACCTCATTTCAGTAAATAACCTTCCACCCATGCTTAGGCAAGAAACTGCAATCAAACTGAGTGGGCCACATATAAAAAAAAAAAAAAAAAAAAAAAAAAAAAAAGACATGAAAGTAGGATGGGGATCTATTGTGGAGAAGTGAGTCAGTGGGAGAAAAATGGGGCATTTACTTTTCTTTGTTACATCTTTGTTGTTGCAGCTCTAAGTTGAGTATTGTCTAATGTCGGTGTGGAACAAGCTCCCTCTTCAAAGGGCCTAAAAGATAGTTTGTCCTAGAGCCTCTTGTGAGTGAGCACAGTGGCAGTCAGATTATAGCTGTAACCCTCAGATACTATCTGATGTCACTCGTAGCTTTGGGGTTGGTGGAGGCTAGGGGAATGCTCATACATGCTAGAATTTACCTGCTAGCTACACACCAAATCACGCACCAAGGTGGACAATAAATGGCTGTTTAAGGACCTAAGACAAGCCAAGATAATTTGTCTCTGGGATCGCAACATCCCAACCTCTCCGCACTCATTGAAGTTGTAATCTGTTAGGTTTGTAGAACAACTCAGTGTGCTTGTAGCTTCCTCTCGGAAACTTCAGTTAACAATACTGTGCTGGTATATCCACAGAGCCACACAAATGTCAGGTAACTTTTCTATTATTGTGCAAAACAGTTTATATCATATTGGTAGTATGAAATAGGCTATGCTTGGGGTCCTTACCACAGAAGTCAATGAAAGAACGCTTCATGCTCTGGTATTTTGCCCAACTACTCACCCACAAGGGTACTGGCCATCACCCACCACTATACCATCTCCTACCTCCTGGCTTTGGTGTGGAGATTAAGTGAAATAAGTGCACAAAGTATTTTTAGCACAATGTTTGTGGCACAAGGGGGAATGGAAGTGAATGCTATCCAGAGGTCCCTTGTCTTCCTCGTCTCTCTCGTTCACCGCCCAGTCCTCTCTTAACCCAGATCTTAGGATTCATGGTTGAGACCCAGAGAGTAAATGCTTTTGGGTAAAGATCTCCCCCATCTGTCTGTAACTTTACATTTTGCAGTCCTGAACTGAAGATCTACTAAGACCTCAGTCTTGCACTAGGCACTGAGGATACAAACATGATGGAATAAATCAGTGAAACAGGATACAATAAATCCTGAGCATCAATAAATCTATTGATGAACAGGATACAACTAAGCCTATAGGACCCCTTTTACCAATAATGTAAAACCACATTAGAAGGCAGAGCATTGCCAACGTTGCCAGTCCCACCATCTGCCACCCCTGGGGCGTTTAGCAAGAAGCCTTCAAGGGAACCTCAGCTGCAAAGTGCAACCACCTTCTCTAGGATGACATAATCATTAGGCATACAGAGCATTTATTACCATTCCTCTTCTCCCTGCCCTGATGTCCCTACCTTAAGGCTGGTAGCATACTTCCCCATTGGCAAGGAAGGTTGCATGTTTGCTGCCTTGAAACCAGAAATGTGTAGTATTGAGTCTGGACCCTTGCCAAATTTCTACAGGGCATTAGCAACAAACTGGTGAAGCTCATTAAAAAAGAGAGAGAGAAACCTATAACCATTAAAAGCCCATTAAGCAGCCTGTCATTTTGTAGAGCTAAATAGCCCACAGTAATCAAAAGCATATGAACCCCAGCTGGGATACCCAGTGAATTGTTTCGATTTAGGGGAGAATTCATCAAGAAAGATTGTTCTTGGGATTGGGTTGATTTTTCTCCTTCGGTTCCTGGCCCCATGTTCCATTATAATTAAAGTGATTGATGTACCTCCCAGACAGAGGTGAGCAGTGACCACCAGAGCCAAAACATCTGCCCTTCCATGCGAACAACTAATACAGAACTTCAGTGAAAAGGCACGGAACTTGAGATTCCCCCCCCATACACACACACACACACTGTCAATTAAGTATGGCACAGTCAACTCACTGCTGCCCAACTGGTTTATATCTGGGGTTATCTGTAAAATTTCTCTCTCCAGACTAGAGAAACTTTGATCTTTGTACAAACTATGTTACAGAAACAAAGAATCAAGGGCTGGAGGTGCTTCCCTGGAATGGGAGATAGAAGATCCAGCCATCAGTTGACAAATGACTTATTGCACAGGATTGACACTTGCTAATTTTAACAAAACAGACTCAATGTTTCAGATTTGCCACAATTCTTCCACCTCCTGTGCCACGTTCCCTCCCCTGCATGGAGGAGGCCCTGCCAGGCAATCCATTGCCCATTATTACCTCCATCAATGAATGCCCACATATTAAGAAAAGAGGTAAAACTCAAACTCAAACAGGTACTATATGATATGTTAGCATTGGCAATTCTGTCCACAATAACAGAAAGAAAGAAGAGAAAGTTAACGATTCAATGCAGATGTAAAAGGTTTCTACAGAAATTATTCTACATGCTTATAAAGTCTACCATCACACTACGTAAATTGATAAAAGGCTGCTATAAACTGGTTAAGATGTTCAATTCAATATAAAATCTATTGAGGACAACCACAGGTATTTTATCATTGCTTTCTTAAAGGAAATCTCTCCTTCAAAATCCAGCAGTTTAATTTAAAAACAAAAAAGTCATGTCTGGTGTAATCAACATCCGCCAACATTCTTCTACATTCCTCTGGTGGTTTCGATGTACTGTTTATTAATACTATTTCTTCAAGGGCCTTGAACTGTTAAAATTCTCCTGGTGTCCACCTCCATTGCTGACTGAAAGACACCACAGGGGTGTCTTTCTCTTTGTGTCACCTTAGAATCCTGACAACTCAGAGCCTCTTCCCCTGCCCCCTGCGATATTGATGGGGTGATCTCAGTGTTTTCAGGCCCCGCACTTCCAATCTCTCAGAAACTGTGCTAAATTCACCAGGCAACTAATGAGCTCACATGCTGTCCACACAAACTCATTTGCCTTGGGAATGAAAACAAATTGACATCCACTTGAACTGAATTGCTTAAGCACGCATTGTGGATGACACATGCGGATGGTCTTCATAAATAGAATTGCTCGTGCATCTGGCAGAGACCCTCTGGCCTCCACTCAGACCCTACATCCAATTCTGCCCATCCCTCCAGACTTGGATATTCATTCCACTGTCCCAAAAAGCCCTTCTAAAGCATTAGGTCCAGCCTGGGGATCTATTCTTCTGAACCTTTAAATTCTTAAATTTAGATTATCTTGAATTTTAGATCAGTTAAAGCAATAATTTAACTCCTTGGGTACATAAAATGGCACTTCACCAGCAGGTAAACTCTAAAAGGGAAGGCACTGCAGTGCTTATTTCTTGTAGCATAAGAACAGAAAGAACAGCATAACAATATGGCCTCCAGCTTTGTTGAGCAGAATAAGGCCAAGTTGAATAGGATGAGGATGAACTTTGTAAAGTTCAACTTTTGACAGGAAATGAGACCAACTCTCAGCCCAGATCATTGTAGTAATGCTCTCTTCATTACTCCATACCAGGGAATACCTTAAGTGAGGGAACCTGGAGAGATGTTGCCTGTTTCTGGACAAGGAGGTCTCTGACCCAAATGCTTTTTCATCTTTGAATGTCCAATAGTGAAGGAAAAATAAACATATAAAAGACCATAAATCGTCTTGCAAAAATAAAGTCCTCCTTTTAATGGCTAGTGGCTAATGTTTTAAGCTGAATTCCAGACACTTAGAAAAACTTGTTAGACTCCTTCTACTCCTTTGCTGTTTTGCCCTTCGCCTCTTGCAGAGTCAAGGAAGTTGCTGGACCTTCTCTCTGTTGATGAAGTTCAGAAAGGGGTGCCTGTGTGTTAGACATTTTCATGACTGTGATAGATACAAAAGACAAACAGTTCAAAAGAGGAAGACTGGTATGGGCTCACAATTCTAAAATATTTCAGTCTGTGGTCAGGTGATTCCTTGTTTCTTGGACAGGGAAGAGTAGAAATGTCATACAGGAAGGGCACAGTGGAAGAAAGCTATTAACTTATAGCAGTCGTTGGGCAAAGAAAGACAGACATGAAGGTCCTAGAGACTCATTACTCTTCAAAGACATTCCTCTAGTGATGTACCTCCTTCAGTCATGCCCCACCTGTTTCTTCCTGCCATCTCTCAATAAGGCCATCTTATTATTATTAATCTATCAATGGGTGAGTCCACTGATGAGGACAGAGCCCTCATGAGCCAATCACTTCCCAACAGCCCTATCTTTGAACACCATTACAGTAGAAATCAAGCCATCAGCATCTGATCTCTTTTGAGAACAGAATCCTGAGGTCATAGTGTCATGCTGTTCTTTCTGTGCTTGTGCCATGGGAAATAAGCACTGCAGCACTCTTCTCTTCTAAGAGTTTACCTAGTAGGTGAGGAGCATTTTTATATACCTAAGGAGTTAAACTATTGCTTCAACTGATCTAAAATGCGAGATAACCTAAACTTGAGAATTTAAAGATTTACAAGAGTAGATCCCCAGGCTGGACCTGATGCTCTAGAAGAGCTTTTTTGGGACAAAGGAATGAGTAGCCAAGTCTGGTGGGATGGGCAAAACTGGATGCAGGGTCTGAGAAGAGTCCACAGGGCCTCTGCTGGATGCAATTCCATTCTAGTTTTAAGAGAGGACTCTAGTTCTAAAACTAGACCGTAGCCTTGTGTTTGTAATAGCATGAAAACAAATACATACTTTCAAATCATTTTGGTGTTCCGTGAGCCTCTTGTACTTTTACGTACTTCTGTACCTCTTGTACTCTCATTCTGTAGGCTTAAATTTTATCTTCTGCAATTTTATTGAAAATATTCTTTGTGCCTTTGCTACAGTCTTTTCCTCCTTCTTCTGTTATTATAATCCAAAGTTTGTCTTTTCATGGTGTCCCAGAGCTCTCTCACCGACATTCTGTTCATTATTTTTTTAATTTGCCATTGATCTTTATTATTGAATGACCTAATTCCTCTACCTTGTTTTCCATCTATGATTCTTTACTTTTTACAAGATCCACTTTTTTTAAATTATTATTAGTTACATTTTATTAACTCTGTATCCCAGCTGTATCTGGTCCCTCACTCCCTCCTAAACCTTCCCTCCCTCCCTCATCTCCTCCCTGCCCCTTTCCAAGTCCACTGATTGGGGAGGATCTCCTCCCCTTTCATCTGATCCTGTTTTATCAGGTAACAAGATCCACTTTCGATGCACCTTTTGTTGGGCTTTTATTTGGCTGATATCTTCATTTCAAGCAACGTTTCAGTTTCTTTTTGTTTTCTTCAGCAATCCTGTTGAAGAATTCATTAAATTTTATTTTCATGTCTTGGATTGACTTCCTTACTCCATTAATCTATTTATTGTTGTTGTTCCTTCCTTGGTTTTGTTTTTGTTTTTGTTTTTGTTTTGTTGTCATTGTTGTTTTGTTTTTTGTTTTTTTTGTTTTTTGTTTTTTTTAGTTCTTTGGATATACTTACAGTCATTCTCCTGATTTCTTTTGTATGGGAGTTTTCCCATTTTCTTCAGATGACATTATTATGGGATTAGTACTTTATGTGGGAGACATGTTGTCTTGGTTTTGTGTTTTGGTTTCTTTTTCTACACTGGGACTTGTACATCTATAATAGTTTCTAATTACATTCATTCTCTCTATGTGTCTTTCTCTGTATGTCTGTCTCTGTCTGTCTCTCTGTCTCCCTCTGTCTCTGTCTCTGTCTTTCTCTCTCCTTTCTGTCTTTCTTCAAGATGTCACTCCTGTCAGTTAAGATGTTTACAATGTTCAGGAGAGGACTAGGGGTTGAGATGCCTACCTTCCTCTATGGAGCTGGCACAGAAAGCTCAAGATCGGTGAAGACTAACCTAAATAGAAGTGGGGGTTGGAGAGGGGTACTTTGTGTAGGAAGCAGCACAGACTGAGCTAAGGTAAGAGCTTGAGTAATTTGGGGACTAAAGACCCAGTTCTATCTGCCCAAAATCTTTTATCTTATCCACAGCAGCCTGTACCAAAGCATGTTACATACATAGTTCCTTCTGTTGATCCTCCACATCTGTCATGTGGAACTTAAAAAATATTTTTACAAAGGACTCTGCTTTGTTCTGTCACCAACACACAGACCTTACAAGTAAGGGGGGACTCCTCCATCTTGTGTGCTTTTTCACTTTACACAGGACCCAGAACCTTGAGACAATGAAGAAAGTAGTAAAACAGAGGTAGGGAGAAGACCTCATTTTGGCTCTTCTGCTTGCAAGTTGCATGATGATAGATCTCTGAGTGTTTTTTTTAATCTGAAAATAAAAAAAAAATTATGTCATCTAAATCCCTCCAAGTCCTGGCTATGATCATTATTACTTACTTTGTTACTCTCAAATTGTTATATCTCAAATTGCTTTCGCTCTGACCCATATCTACATCCAAAGATGTGCCATGCCTTCTTTATTACCTTCATCTCCTCTCTACATCCTGGGGTCTTTTTCTACTGTCTCCCCCATGGTTACGATGCCATATCAGTTAGTTTCTCCCTCTCATTTATCCTTTGACTATCTAATGTTAGGTTCTTCACCTGGTTTTAAATTCAAACATGCAACTTTATTTGACTAAGTAACTCTGTCATTCTAAACTATTTACCACTGGGCTTCTCCACCAGATATTTTCTGACATTTTGGATTATTTTCTTATCATCAACTCACTCTCAACTCTTTGCAGCCTTACCCCAGCTTCCTACTGTTCCACACTCTCAAGATTTACTAATGCTTAATTTATGATCAAGATTTCTTCTGAACAGCCCAGAAATTTAGGGGAAGAAGATAGTGCTTCTGGACTGGGAAAAGCATAGAAGCACAGAGAAGAAGCCAAGAAACATTTAGGAGGGAACTCTAAGACTACATTATGTCAGCAATATCCTGACCTAAGTGGGGAAAGTTGGGTTTCCATCCTTTTTAACTGGTCATCACAGGCTGGCATGGGAGGGAAGATAAATTGTGGGCATTTAGGTCCATTCCTTACTGGTGATGTTGTTCCAGTAACCAACAGATGTGGGCATCTAGAGCCAAAATTATGTCCATGTTGGTCAGTGAGACCCTAGAGCACTGAAGGAGATCCTAGTGGTAACACCATTTGCACTGCTAATATAGCATGCCACTCACCCCTCTTCTCAGGGTCCTGAAGTGTCAACCAGGACTACTTTGAAGCTTGTGCTCTGGTGGTGTTAAAGAAAATCACCCCTTTCTTGCAAAATATTCTTCAACTAACTGCTTCCTTCCTTACCAGTGGTCCTGTCTGTGGCCTCAATCTCTCTTTATTTTTGTCACCTAGTAACTCACCTGTACAGGTTCAACTACTGTGACTAAAGTGATTCAATTTCCACATGAAGCTCTGATAGGAGCTTTTATTAGATGTCAACCCAGCACTCCAAATTACTATGCCAAAGATATATATATATATATATATATATATATATATATATATATATCTTTCCATGAGTGAGTGTGCCCTTTATTTTGGCTTCCTGTGCTACAATCCAAAGAAATAACTTTCATATAGTCTTTGATTTGTATTCATGTCACACACACGCACACACACACACACACACACAAAAGAATTTCTTCTAATTTTCTTTGTCACTACCTTAGTTCAGAACTTTGTTGACTATTTTTTAAGACATGTAGCCCAGCCTGACTTTGAAGTTCCTATGTAACTGAAGCTGGCCTTGAATTTCTGATCCTCTTGCCTCTATGTCTCAAGTGCTGGAATTATAGCTGTGCCTCCTAACAGCAGCTTATACAACACTAGGAATCAAACCCAGGGATTCATGCATGCTAGGAAAATAGTCTGCCAACTGAGCTGCATTCCCAGACCCCCTTATTGACTCTTGGATGGATGGTCACCGTAATGCTGTACTGATCACCCTGTCTTTCCCTATTTACATTCTTTCTAGATCTTCACAGTGACAAAATTAAAGGTCTCACCATTGCTTCCCCTGACCATTCTTTGGCTTAATTCTGCCAACAAACAATGTGGCAGAGACCTCAAGCACTCAACACTTCTGGCTTTCTCACCCAGCCCTCTTGTGGCTCCAGGGAACCATGAAATGAGCTTGAGCCATGGGGCTGAGAATGGAAGAAAAGGTGTCACTGGCAAGGCACCTGTAAGCAAGGCTGACTTCCCATGCCCTCTGTTCACCACTGCTGAGATGGGCATCTACAAGACTGAAGTGCCTGGACCACCAGATCATCATTTGAAGGATGGCCCACTGTCACGCAGCACAGCAGATTCACTCAATTCAATGTTTGTAAGTGTTATAACCATGGTATCAAAGGACTCTGTACTTAGTTTATTTTATTTATGTTGTACTGCTATAAGGCCTGACTTGTTTTGATAATACAGTATTTCCTTTGTAATCCCCCCAAGATAAAGCATGTACTATTCACTATAGCCTCCAAAAAATTCTTCAGACTATTTTTCCTAGGTTTTTCTTCTTTGTGTTTCTAAAAATACTTTCTACCATATCATACATTCTCCATTGGTTCCATAATGATTGTTCAAATTAGCTCGCTTGCCTATCCAAACCTCCACACTCTGCACACATAGAGTTTCAGTCCAAAATACACACAACTTGGCCAGCATCTACCATTTAACTATGTCCCATGGGTAAAATCTGCCTTGCCACCTGCTTTTATCAATTAAACACTTCATGGGAACATATCAACACTATAATCACTAAACTGAGGGACTGTGGCTGAGATCATCTGGTTTCTAAAGCCTAAAATCTTACCATCCAGCCCTCTCTGTGAAAAGCTGACTACTGTCTAGAGCATCCTGTGTTCTCCACAATCTTGTCAGTCAGACTTTCTGTCACTGTGGCAAAATATTTAACAGAAACAATTGAAGGGAGGGAGACATTATTTACACTCACAATTTTGGAGGTTTTAGTCCATAGAATTTGGACTTATTTTGTTCTTTAATAGTTTATTTATTTCTCTTTTATGTCTGTTTGTTATGTGCTTTTATATATGCCTGTGTGCAATGTCTATGCAATGCCCATGGAATCCAGAAGAGGATGTTGGATTCCCTGGAACTAGAGTTACCATACGGGTGCTGTGGCTTGAACTGGAGTCCACTGAAAGATCAGCAGTGCTATTGCCTGCTGAGCCATCTCTCCAGTCTCCTTTTATACAGTTGTTAGCTCCATTAATTCTAGGCTCATGGTGAGACAGAACAGCATGCTTTGAGATTACAAAGGCATTACTTACATCATGACAAGGTGGAAACAGAAAAGAAGGGACTCAGCAGCCGGTATGACCTTCAGACGCATGCCCCCAAATGACCTACTTCTTTATGCTAAGCTCTACTTCCTATAATGCTACCACCTCCCCAACTAGTAATCCCATCTGGGGACCTACTGAACAACACATGCCACTGTGAAGCACATTTGGAGTACATTTCATACTCAAGACTGTGATAACAGCCCTCAGGGAGCCCCACAGCTTACTCCTCAGATGAAAGTCTCCGTGTCTGCACCCTAGAGCTGTGCCTCTCCAAAATGCCTTGCTGCCTGTGCATCTCCCTTAATCTTCACCATGCTGCATTGTGAAGATCACTGAACACTCCAGGCCACATTTGCCATTCATTTTGTCCAGTACCTGGCATCTTAATAGTAGATGTTCCACTGGTGTCAGCTGATGGGAGAGACTAAAATCTTCAGACTTCAACTACATCGAGAGAAGAATGGCCAAGGAAATGTCAAAGAATCATTACAACACAGAGACTAAGTCTTCATTAACATATGTTCACTTCTTTAACTTACATTTTTTTTCAAAATAATACAAAGAACAGATAATCGCATTTGGTTAATTTTTGTTGATTTGTGATGAAATATCATGACTTACAGGCAAAAGAGTTTATTTTGGTTCTCAGGCCCAAACTAGAGTTAGACTCTAACTAGAGTTAGAGTCTAGAGTGGTGGGGAAGGTGTGATGTGCACACACAGGGAGCAGAGCGAGCGAACAGGAAGTGGGATGAGGCGACAAGCCCTCAGGGTCTGCTGCCAGGGATGTACTTCCTCCACATCCGAATACTTTTTTTAAGTTTCATACCTTATGACAAACTAAAAATAACAATCAACTAAAAGAGTGGTTCTCAGCCTTCCTAACACTGTGACCCTTCAATACAGTTCCTCACCTTGTAGTGACCCCTAACCATAAAATTATTTTTGTTGCTACTTCACAACTGTAAGTTCGATACTGTTTTAAATCATAATGTAATTATCTGCTAGGCAGGATATCTTATATGCGACCCCTGAGCAAGGGTTCTTAGATGCCCCTAATGGAGTTGTGGCCCACAGGTTGAGATCTGCTGAACTGGAAGGTGAATGGATCCTTACAGTTTACTACTAGGTAAAAGTCAGAGCATCTGGGAAACACTTCAGTGTGCCCTTAAATGTCATTTTACAGATTGTTCCCTTCACCCCACCAGCTGCATTGCTAAGTGTTAAAATTTTGTATTTGTAAAGTGTATAAAATCATGTGGACATTTTCTGAATCACTTTAATGTATGAAGACTCAGCTTATTCTTACCATCTTCCCAAACATCAGTGCCTTTGCCAAACAAGTCCCTTCAACTTGCACCTTGACAAGATGGCCTTTAGACATCACAAAAAAGCAGACATGTCATGGAGTGGTCCAACTAGCTTTCTTCCACAAGGACTCCAAGATACACAAAGGTTGCAGCCAAATTCAGAGGAGTTCATCAGTACCCAAATATGGATTGATACTAGGTCATGAACCATTTTTTCCATAAAATAAACATACAATACCAGAAGATAAACATAGGGACATATTCAGCAGTTTGGCATTGGCAAGACATTTAAATGCATCATTGGTATTTTACAAACCATTGGAATTTTTATGAGACATAGCTTGAGAAGTACTGTACTGACAGACGGTTGTATATATAATGAAGGGACCCTCTACGCACATATATGGTGCTGAAAAGGCTTGCCCTTGTGCAGAACCTGGATTTCTCACTTTACGACTTTCTTTTGTCTACAGGAAGTTTCCACAATGGCTTCATCACCCAATCTCATTTCTTTAAGAATAAGTTGAGAGGAAAGTATATCCTTTCCCTTTGCCTCCCATGAAAATCACAGTGGTGGGGGGAATACGAGGGCCTGACAAGCAGGGGGTTTCTCAAGAGGGCTGAGTCTCATTGCTTGTGTACCACAGGCACCTGTTGGACCAATGGTGGGCTGTTCACATGTGGTTCATCTCTAGCCCTGACACAGTAATCATTTTCCTGTCCCCTCAGTGTGTACAAATGCTGTCTCAAACCTATGGTATTTTCAACCTTCTCCACAGTAAATACTTTTAGGTTTCAGAGTAGATTTTTCTACTAGACTTTTTACCTAATTTCTTCCAGAATCAAATTCTCCCAGGCTTCCTTCATATTTTAGGAGAAAAAAAAATTAATTCAAAGAAAAATTATGTTTCCATGGGCTAGGTAAAAAATAATCCTAGGAAAGAGAAGCCATTAGACAGAGCTGTCTAGCTGATTAATAAGAGATGCCCACCTCAAGAAAAATGAAAACCTAGCTCATCATTTACAAAAGCCCTCAATCCAAACAGGGCAGAGATAGAATAGGTTGTTTAAACCAGAAAGTAGAAGTTAACACCTGTTAATGACTCATTTGTTGGCTCACAAGCTGTTAACACTCAAACAAACTGGTCATTAAATGCGGCCATTACTTATTTCAATGCAAAAGTTCTTAGTGCTCCCATCTGAAGACTTAATGGAAAGGCGACCCTCACACTGCACACCTGGTACTCTCTGAGGAGACTGAGGACAGCTTTCTAACTGCTGTGTCTGGATTTTTAAAAATAGGTAATAATAATAATAATGGCTGTTCTGTCACATCAATTACCTATTTCCTTCGGCAATCAGAATGGGAGATGAGTTCTGGTTCACAGCTTGATACCTAATAAGGACCACTTGAGTCTTCATTACTCTGTAGGACCATTATGGTTAAGTGGGTCTGATCTGCCTTCTCTACCAGCCTGCTGCAGGACTCATTATTATTCAACACACTTCCGATTAAGCCCAGAACGTTTTTTTTTTTTTTTTCCTCTTTTCAGCCTTGTGCAGATTATAAAACATCTGATGGGAGATGTCAAAGAATTCCAACTGTAGAAAGTGGCAGCTGGTAGTGTGTGGTGGAAAGGAGTCATAGGTAGTAGAGTTCGCTTTGGGCTACCTCCCCATAAAATGACAGAAAGATGGTCACCGAGACACTTTAAACCTAGAAGATGTTGGATCTTTTCAGCTGCAACTCTAAATCTGCCCTCACTAGTGAACTATCCAAAAGCATATCTGGGGGACAGGGGTGGGGATTAACCTCGGGGGTGTCAGCTATTGTCAGGTAGCAACTTGTGGGTATTTTCTATTAGGTGTCTCAGAGGATAACAAAAAATATGTGTGTGAATATATCCTCTTTTCTTTATATGCCCAGCACCATGACAAGACTGGCATTGCCAGAGCACACAAATAAGGATTCAGGCCATCCAGTTTCTTGTTCAGCTAAACAATAAATCCTCCTCAGCATTCCGTCCTTACATTATGTATGATATTGGAGATGATATACTAATGCTAAAATGTGTTAGTAGTTTGCCTAAAATTCATATTTTGTATTTTGTATTCATAAATGTATTTTGTCCAGCAAGCCATATAAAACATTTAACTATTAGAGAGAAGTGAAGCTCTCTGGGTCAGTGGCTCCTGAAACTGGTGAGCCACATAAAATCACCCGAGGAGATAATACAGCTTTCCAGATTCCACCTCTAGAAGACTGTGACCAGAGAACACATTGGCTGACTGCAGGCTTTGAAAATGAGTCGATTATTGGGGCACAACAGTGTTCTATAGTATGTCGATGTGACTCCTCAAATTAGAGAGAAAATGGCTAGTAAATTGATGAACTGAGGACTGACAAAGGTTTCCTGGTTTCCCCAGGCTTAAATTCTTCTTTTATGCATCAGCTAGTTCCTAAGCTTTTATTATGAGCTCCTCTATGCTATACCTATGCCTTTGGGAAGCCAGAATTCAGTAAAAGGGAGAGATTGGAGTCAGTCAATGGAAGTCCTTCTGTGTGCCAGGTACTCCACCAGTGTTCCCACCTCTTACCTCATTTTTCTTTCCATAACAGCCTATATAGCTGGAGAGTCACCCTCCTTCTGCCAGTGATGATGCTAAGGCCATAGAAGCTTAACTTGGCCCAGTTGAGACAATGGGCAGGGCCAGAAGGCATGTCAGCATGGATGGATGGCTCCAAGCATTTGCTATTTGTACTAAAATCCCACATCCAATAAGCATGATGTCAGTAGAAGGAAGGAAGCATGACAGACAAGTAACTGAGCTCAAGAATAATTGTGATACTTAGCTCTAGAACGATGGAGAAATTACTTACCCTCTATGTTTTACTGTTGCTGCTACTTTATAGCTACCAGCCTACAGCTCACAGATAAACAAGACAAGACTTCAAGCCAAGATATAATGGGAGGAGAAGTGAGGGAAGGAGAAAGACATTCACAACATCAAAATACCACCACATTGGTCAGAACAAAGATCAACAGAGGAAGTTCTTCAGGGATCCAGGCTGCTCTGACGTTTGAACTTATGATGTGTACATCTATGAGGGACAGAATGCCCAGCTTATCCTCTGCTTCAGAAGGTCTCCATAAGGAGGGCTTTCTCAGTCTGGACATCCAGTGGTAGCTCTCAAATTATCTCCCACACCTTCTAACGGGAAGAAGAAAAGGCTCTAGGAACTAGACACATAAGCACTTAGAGTTTTGTGGGGCTGAACACACCAGGTTTTAAAGGTTATGGGCTGAAGCTAAGCACTTCCTATGGTCAGACTAGCTCTTATGTCTAATATTTCTGGCCATGTGTCATATTCCTAATCTTTGGTGTGCTTCAAGCTTTCTTTGATGATTAAAACATTGTTTTCAGTGGATTGCTTATAATGGTGCTCTGTAAATGCTGGCTGCAACTATTAGCATAAGTTCTCTCCTACTAAGGTGTGACCTCTCAGGGGATTTTACTCTATTTTTAGAACCAACATTTACATAGCACTTTGCTGAAAATGAGCATCAAGTAAATGAGTGGATTGGATAGCTAGATACATGGGTGAATAAAGAGATGGTGAACTCAAAGAGGAAACTCCCAACGATCACGAGAATCAAATTATTTAAAATAACTTGATGTCAAATTATTTTTTAAAAAGTGTCCAGTGGCTAATGAAGAACAGGTATTTTCATGTTGTCTCTGGGTTCTAGGGGTCTGCATCATTGTTGGTATGGCCTTATTTGAAATTGAATCCTACTTACTTACCTGGTGATTAAGCTAGTAAAATTTAAAAAGTATGTTCTTAATTGCTCCCATCTTTGAAGGCTCAAAAAAGAGAAAGCACACAAGACAAAAATAGACAAACTATACATGAAGAGAAAAAACAAAATGACAGACCAAAGCAAGAGCCAATGGCAAAAGACATAGAAAAGAGCCTGGCAGCATTAAAATAATCAGGAATTAAGAGGAAAAAAAAATAACAGTTCAGAAAGAAAGGAAGAGCATTACATTGATAAATCATTTCAAAACGCAGTGGAGGAAGAGCACCCTTCCAAGAGAAAGCTGGCGGCGGAGAAGGGAAAACCAAAGTGATCAGCGACATAGTCCTTCCTCATACCCTAGGAAGAATCAAAGCCGTAAGCTCTCAACCTTGACCATGAAAAGACGCCAGCAGAAGACTCCTCACTGACCACAGGAAGGGGCTGCACCTAGGGAACTATCTTCCCCCATCAGGGACTTCACAGGCATGCTAGAGCAGCTTTGTATATAGACATAGGTGACAGTCTCCATTAAGCAGTTTGGAGGGTATAAGCCTTTATATTCTAAAGATATAATTTCCCAACCTATCACCTGAAACCTGCCAACTTAGAGATGTCTTTATTTCTTGTCCTCAGTTAAAGTAAAGCCCCCAGTAAATAGAAATGAAATATTGCCAGGCATTTACTGTTATTGGGAAGAACAGTTACATTTTACGGAAGTGCTTTGTCAATGATACAGGCAAAGAAATCTTGTACTTTATACTGTATAATGCCGTAGAATGCCCAGATCAGGGCCCAGCTAGAAAGAAAAGAGCTCGGGGTGGCAACAGATGCCAGGATACTTTGCTGTTCTCCTTAGCCAACCCACTATCTGATAGTGATGTCTCATCTGTAACAGGTAAACAAGTGCTAACTCCAAAAACTTTGCTGCCTGCTTCCATGATTGGGAGTTTATTCTTACCAAAAAAAAAAAAAATCAGTATCAAAAACATAGAAAGTTACAGGATATGACCTTTACAAAGTAACTATGAATCAAGAACGATGAGCTAGGTTGTGAAGGCTCAAGTAAACGAGGTTGTCACCAAGCATAACAACTTGAGTTCAGTCCCCAGGACTTGCATGGGAGTAGAAGAGGACAGACCCCTATGAGTTTTTCTTGGACCGCATATAATTGCATTTAATATTAAATTATATGAACATATATTTAATATATTATATACGATATAAGAAATCATATTGTATAATATACATATACAATATCTATAGGTAGGTATGATATGTACCTATGTGTATAAAAAATAACAAGCTATTATTTATTATTATTACTGAAAAATAAACTTGAGAATCACAATCTTACCTCCAACTTCTCACATTTTGTAAAATTTCCCAACAAAAGCTAAAACAATAATCATTTATGAAAGAGTCTATTTCTGGCCAGTGGATAAACTGCTTGTTGTACAAATATTATGGTTTGTATTTAGGTCTCCAGCACCCATATAAAAGACCAAGCATACCTCCTAAATCCAGAGCTGGGAGGTAAAGACAGGAGGACCCCAGGAGTTCTTAGCTAATCAGTGAGCTCCAGGTTAAGTGAGAGACCTTGCCTCAAAAGAAGAAAAATAAAAAAAGCAATAGAGGAAACAACTCAATGTTGACCTCTCTCTTCTTTTTTTATTTCTATTAATTACAGTTTATTTACTTTGTAATCCAGCTCTAGCCCCCTCCCCTTCCCAATCTCACCCACCCTCCCTCTTCTTCTCCTATCCCCCCCAAGTCCAATGATAGGGGAGGTCCTCCTCCCCTTCCATCTGACCCTAGTCTATCATTTCTCCTTCTCGTTCTCTCTCTCTCTCTGCTTTTTCTCTGGTTTTCTTCACCTCTCTCCCTTTCCCTTTCTCTTTCCCTCCCTTCCTCTCTCTCCCTCTCCTTCCATCCCTTTATCTTTCCCTCTCTCTCCTCCTCCTTCTTCCCCCAACACAGTACTTTCACAGAAATGATCCTATTGAAATGAATGGTTGAAGAATAAAGGACGTAACTTCCTGGATACTTGCACCTATCTTAACACAAACTTCCTGGCTGGTTGGGAATACACAGTTGCTTCTGTGTAGGTAGAATTTGCCTTTTGATACTCAACACAGTTTGCTTCGCACTTCCACATCCTGATGGCAGGAGGGTGCTGCCTCAGACGTCACCTCTGCTCAACTCAGACTCTTTTCCACCAAGTTTCCACGGGCTTTGCTGTCCTTATTCCTCAAATGTCTATTATCCGCTCAACTGCCATCCTGCCCAGTTTCTCCACCTCTGCTTGTGGACTTTGCCACCTGTTACTGTCCAAATGCTCACCCCTGCTTCTTGAGCATATCTCTATCCTTCAGAAGGAAGTGCCTTCTGTTTTCCTCGTTTCACTATCTAATTGTTCATCTTGTACACACAGCCGGCTCAATCTTTGTCACATGGTAGCTGGCCTTCATTAACCCTGTGGAATCTTTGTCCTATAATGAACCAAGAAAAGGTCAGTGGCTATGGTGTCTCCTTGTAAGAGGAGGTAACTTTTTGCTGGTCTCCATAAACATGACTCATCATCAAACAGCAGCAAACAGGATTCCTGAATTAGAATTTCTTACTCCTTTTGTTTATCTAAGACAAACATTCCTAAAATTCATACTCAAAGACACCAAGAAAACCTTTTACCAGGAAACTGATTTGTTTGTTTTTTTGTTTGCATGTTTGTTTTTTCTGTCTGTTTTTTCTGCATTTTATGTGAAATCTGATACCAGGTCAAAGAATTTGCTTATTTGGATTCATACCCACATATGAATCCAAATAAGCAAATACCAAGAATAAGTCTCATTATGTAAGCAAAAAAAAAGTTGGCTAATCCTGGAACAGCAAGGACCAGCCAGATCCGAAGAGCCAAAATTATGTCTGACCATCTTACATTCTAACAACATCTACATTTGTCACTGGGTCAGGGAGCAAAGGGAATTGAAAAGTAAGTGAAAGAAACTGACTCCATACTAGAAAGGAATCAAAATGGGAAAAAACAAAACCAAAAGTAGCTGGTAGGATGTATCTTTCTGGAGAGACAGTAAGGGAAGACTAAAACCACAAAAGTCTCTGAAAGAAAGGAACCAAAATCAAACATTAACATGTTTTGCTGTGTCTATGATGCCTTTTTGTTTTCAAATCTTTCACTCAACATTATGTCTTTAAGATTAATCTGTATTGCTATATGTGTGCTGGTCATTTTTAATTTGTTTAATATTGTATTTTTAATTATGCATATGGGGAGGGATGTGCATATGCACATGAATACAGGTGCACAGAGGCCAGAGGCATTGGATCCCTGCAGCTGGAGTTACAAGTGTCTGTGTGCCAACCAACATGGATGCAGGGAACAGAACGCAGATCTTCTGCAAGAACCTCTGCACTCAACCTCTGAGACATTCTCCAGCCCCTACATTGCTCATTTTTAGTTGATATGTACCATTATACTTGTGTAGATGCACAACAATGATTATTCTGTTGACTTCTTTTATTTTTTTATATTAATTACAGTTTATTCACTTTGTATCCCAGCTATAGTCCCTCCTCATTCCTTCCAATCCCACCCTCCCTCCCTCATCAACTCCCATGCCCCTCCCCCAGTCCACTGATAGGGGAGGTCCTCCTCCCCTTCCTCTGACCTATCAGGTCTCATCAGGACTGTCTGCATTGTCCTCCTCTGTGGCCTGGCAAAGCTTCTCCCCCCTCAGGTGTAGGTGATCAAAAAGCCAGCCACTGAGTTTTTATGAATAAAATTGCCATGAATACTCATATCTTTCTAACGAATCCTATAAACCACAATTTCTGTTCTGAGGAGGACTGGGTTTCCTCCAAAGTAGGTAGACTCTCAATTTAGCAATAACAATTAGGAGTCTTTTTGAATATTTATCCTGCACAATGTTCTCCTTTCCAGGTTGAACTGTGTGTGTGTGTGTGTGTGTGTGTGTGTGTGTGTGTGTGTGTGTGTTCTTCTTCCTTTAAGAGTCTTAGTTTGGTTGGTGTTGCAGGAGATTTGGTCACACTGTGAACCCTAAGGTTGTATAATGGAAAAAAAAAAACGTTTCTAGTTGTAGTGTGGCTTAACCCTAGCACACACCTTTAATTCAAGCACTTTCTGTAAACAGGATTAAGTAAAGTCAACCATAGATCAAGACAGCATGGAGAAGAAGGGGCTTTTTTCTTCTGGGACATTGCCTGAGTAGGAAGGTCAGTTAGGTGCTTTCTCAGCCACTCTGAGCTGGCAGGCTTTTACCTACTATCTGGCTCCTGAGTCTTTATTGGTAAAATCAAATGTTTGGGATTTTGTTTGGCTCCTTCCTTCAGTTTGCTCCCACATCCTGCCTCTCAATAGCCTCATTCACTCTTATGTAATTAACTGTCCTTATCTTTGTTTAGCCTGAGGCTGATTTAACCTCAAAGCATCAGTCATATTTTTTTCACCCTATACCAGAATGCTCTTAGGGTAGTTGAAACTAGGGAAACCAAACCCATCTTTCTCTCTTCCTCTCCTCATCACTTCTCTTCAGATCCACCTGCTCTATTGTCTGTCTCTCAGCCCTCCAGGATACTAGCAGCCCAGCCTCCAAAGGACAAGTAATTATACCATGGCTTTGTTGGAACAGACTTCATAAGGAAAAGGCATTCTACAGAACATTTCGATCTGTTCGTTTGTGCCTTCCTTATTTGAAATGTCTATAAAACATAAACAGAAATTTATTTGTATGTCTTCTGTCTCAAAAACAGAAGAACACACCACTTAATGGGTCAGTGCAGACTAATGCATTGTCTTCAAATTCTACTTTGAAAAGAGCATTTCTTTTTTTAGTTAATTATTTATTTATTCACTTTACATCCCAGTCTTAGCCCCCTCACTCCTCTCCTCTCAGTCCCATCCACCCTCACCCTTTCCTTGTCCCCTATTTCTCAGAAAAGGGAAGCTCCCTACCTACCTACCCCAGCTCTTCAAGCTGCATGACAACTGAGTTCATCTTCTTCCCCTGTGGTCGGGTAAGGCAGTCTTGTCAGGGGGAAGTGATCAAAATTCAGGTAACATAGTCCATGTCAGAGGCAGCCCCTGCTCCCCTTACTAGTAAACTCACATGAAGCCTGAGCTGCCATTGGCTACATATATGTAGAAAACCTAGTTCCAATCCATACAAGGTCCTTGGTTATTGCTTCAGACTTCACAAGCCCCTCTGGGCCCTGGTTAGTTGGCTCTGTTGGTCTTCTTGTGAAGCTCTTATTATCTCTAGGTCCTTTTATCTTTTCCCCTACTTTTCTACTAGACTCCCTCTGCTTTGCCCAATGTTTGGCTGTGAGTCTTAGCACCTACTTTGATCCCTTGGTACGTGGAGTCTTCAGAGGACATCTGTGGTAGGTTCCTATGACACAATCAGTTAGGGTGCTATACTTACCCAGAATTTCTCTCTTTTAAGGAAAGATCTTTAGAAAGCAAAAGGGTAGGTTATAAAGCAGCTAAAAGCTGGGCTTTCAACCTTTAGCTATGTGACTTCAGATAGCTCATTTCCTTCTCTGAGCCTTGGTTTATTCATCTATAAAATAAGGATAACACTTGCTCCCTGCCAGTTTTGCTGTGAAAATTAAATGAGAACAAGAGTATGAAAACTGCACCAGATATGTCCACATAAGTGTGGTTGGTGCTAATTCTCTAAGAGGAAGAACGAGATAAACTGTAGGCCATCAGTGTCCCAAAGAGGTTGCTATGAACAAGCAGCAATTTCAAATTTCTAATTTCTTTTACTTTGCTCTATGAATGGCTCAGTGGGGATGGATAGAATGTAAAAAATGTTCTCGAGCTGCACGATTTGAGGTATTTCATTTTGTGATTCTGTCTGGAAACTGCCAGCTCATTTCTTTGATCGATGGCCATCCCAGCATTGGAGCTTGTGTTATTACTACCTTAACCTAACACTGAATGAGCTCCTCAGGAGCAAGAAGCACCAAAAGGCACTCAGCTCCCTTGGAGACATGGCTGTTCTACAGTCAGATTCGTATCTACTTTTTGGACAATTTGCATTTGCAAACAGACTTCTTTCTCTCAAACTCCAATTTTCTAGTTTGTGATTCAGGTATTGTAGCTATTTAGATGGTACTTTCTACAAAGTCATCTATGAAGGCATTTATAGCCATCCTGTCTCACCATCAAAGCATCCTAGCTTTTCAACTATAAACAGGTCCAAGCAGACAATCAACAGATCAATTAAACATGCTATGTTCAGAGTCAGGAATTTCATGGTGTGTGTGTGTGTGTGTGTGTGTGTGTGTGTGTGTGTGTGTGTGTGAAAATACCTCTGATCTTGAAGATTTAAAGGCAACTTTTAACACAGCTCTATGGGTACTAAGAAGAAAACTTAAATAACAGTACTGAGAAACTGATGAAAAGGAGAACCATCCTGTATGTTCACAGCCCCTCTCCCCAAAAAGATGTCAACCAATTCTCACCCACACCCATCCCTCTAACAAAATCATGGGCCACTCTCACAAGAATTAGGTACCAAATGAATGAATGATGGTAACTACTAATCCATAGATTCTTAATATACTTTTGCATTTCCATTGTTTTTGCAGACCATCCCATTAAAAGCAAAAGACTGCATTCACACAAGCAAATGTGATCCAGCATTTAGCATGGTAGAAGGACATTAGGATTAGAGCTGTGAGTCAGTCACAGAGTTGAGGATTAGAGTCCTGCCTTTACTTCCTACTGTCACATCTGAAAAATGGGGGTAAGCCCATCTTTCCTTCAAGACTGTCAGAAGACATAATGCAAGTAGGGCTGACAGTGGTGCAAAACAATGAAAAGTAAGTTTTGTATGTTGCTATGACCCTGGCAAACAAATTCAGCAGCTTGACCCTTGCCATCTCCTCCATGATAGAGTTCCCAGCTGTGCCAGACAGAACAGTGAGCTCAGGAGACCCCACAACAGCAAACAAAGGTCTAAATTCTCCTTTCCTCTATCTCATATTGTATTCTTACAAAGAGAAAGACGAAACACAAGTCTTAGAATGTCAGGTGAAACTGAGTAAATAAATCTCCACCCCCCCCCCCAGCAAATGCCCTACAAGCCCATGGTGCCTGTAAAGCTATGGGCAGTGTGTGCATGCCTCTCAGCCCTAGGTCTAATGACCCAAGTACACATTCATCAATGAAATCCATGACTCTCTCTTCAGAAGCATGCGTGGAGCCAGGATCCTTCCATTATCTACATTATGTCACTCTTGGGCTTCCTCGTTGACACAGTCTAGCCAGGCTGATCTTTACTTGTACATCTCTGAACCTTTTCTTTTTTTCTTTCATTTTTCTCTCATATGTGAATTTTATGTTAGGCATCTCAATTTATCGTGCTCTAAAGAATGGCAAGAAGTGGTTCAACTGTTCAGAAGAAAAAGTGAGAGTACTCCACCTCCAGTTACAAAGTCACAGCTGAAGAAGTGCGGTGGCCCAACATAAAATAAGCACTTCTTTCTCATTTATTGCATGTAACCAGTTTTCGGGGTTACTGTTTTAGGGCAAGACAAATACCAAGTCCAGTGAAACAGAATTCCAGTTTCTGGAAACAGAACGTGGGTAAAGTCTGGAGGGCCCTGGAAAAGCCAGCCCAATGCAACAGCAAGGCCAAAGTTTTGATAATGGAGAAGAAACAACCCTTTCCTCTGATTCTTGCAACAATCGCTTACTCTATCCTTCTAACCATTAACAGTCCAAAAACCTGGTGCAACTGGTCCCCAGAGCCACTGCACGCTCTCACAGCAGAGCCAAGAATCCCTGCAGTGATGACATGCAAACCAGATCAAAGGGGAATCTGAGGTAGTGGCACCCTCCTAACAGCTGACAGATGGAGTGGGGAAACCACATAAATGCTCTCTCTTGTGTCAGCACTATAAAAATGTCGGGCTGACCCATGAAAGATGGAACTGGAGGGCTAGGCAGCCATTAGGAGCCACATGGCTCACGGAGCGATAACTCACTCCATTGTATTAGGAAAATGGTTTTATTGCACTGGATTACTTTTTTACCCTCTCTGCAAAAATTACTGCTTATCGGCATCACAGAAACCAAGCTAAAACCTCTCCACCTTTCCTCCTCTTCTAAGACAATCCCTTGTTTTCGCCAGGAATTTAGTAAAATAGAACATTTCGTTATTCCCATTTGAATTGCTCTTTTGAAGTTGAAGTCATCATCTCCAGAGAGTGCTCAGAGGACAGCCAGTGTGTGTGTATGTGATAGCTTCTAGAATTTCTTCAAATTCACCAGGACTCTTACTGGACCAAATTTGGGAGTTACAATGGGAAAGAAATTTTTATAAACCAGTGGTTTTGAATCCTTCAAAGGACAGTTAGATGAGGCTTGGTTTTTCATGAGCTATTAACTGCCTGTCAGAGTCCATGACTGAAGAAGACAAAACTAGGAGGACAGAGAATTATATGTTTACAAACAGCCTAGTGAGACCTCTTTTTCCTAAAGGCCTGTATATGGTTCTCACTAGCAAGTCAAGGCAATAGTACCACTATATGTATAGTGGATGCTTCTACAACTTTTCATCATATTCAGGCAATCAGTCCTGATATGAGTTAACATTCTAGTTAGTGTCCTCAGAAAAGTGCAAAATCTTCAGACTAGCAGGCCACTGAATCTGAATCTGTGTTTCTAGCAGATCTCAGGATCATCTATAAACCTAGAAATCTCTTGCATATAATCCCTGCAAAGGCAATATTATTAATGTGGCTTCCCAGGCTATTTGCCTGGTTGTCAGTCAGTATTTTAAGTCATCATGTTACATATTACCACAGAGAAGCTATAGGCAGTAAGATATAGCTGCCACGTTCTGGGATTTCAGTGTCTGAGGGGACTGCAAAGAATGTTGAAGAGTACTGAGCCATCTCAGAGGAAGCCCTAAGAATCCTTCAGACTCCAAGTGGCAAGTATGTCCCAGATGTTTGCAGGCCATCTAGCGGTACCCTATAGTGCCGCCTGATACCTCTTCAAAGCTCAGCAGTCTAAGAAAGACTGTTCCTAATGAAAGCATTACTGACCTTGAGAGGGCCTTTCCCAGTGTCCCTCCAAACAGTCCACCCCCTGAGAATATCAATAAAACATTTGGTCCACACAAATACTGGCAGTTAGCAAAAAAGACTCTTTCAAATGCTTTGAGGCATTTGAGATGGTGGCTTTGGACTCTCTACAAATCTTCCTATATTTCTCAGCTCATCTTCAGCTAGCAAGGCCACTGCAGCTACCATAGCTAATATCAAAGCCAGTAGTTGTGAACCTAAAAGTTCTGATGCCTCACTGAACAAAAGGGAAGAAATGTGCATCTGCTGACATAGTTCTAAGATCTGAACAGCCTAGCTAGAGTTTCAAAAGCAGCTTTCTGGAGAAAGTGCCAGCAGAATCTGCATACACAAGAAATGAACTTTATAAATTAAGCCAGATTGTTTGGGATTTCATCAAGACACAGCATAGCCCAGACTATCTCCACTCATACAACTTTGAACCATCTTTTTTTTTGCTTTCGAATATAAATTTTTTATCTGGACTCTAAATTTATTGTGGGCTAAGGAATGGCAAGAAATGGTTCAGTATGCTAAAGATTTTTCCCTCATGCTTTGTCAGGTAAATGGACTGATTTCATTCTTTCTTAAAATAACAATTAGAAAGTATGATAAGATTTGCAGGGATTCAGCAAGATGGCAGCACCAGGACAACTCTCATTCTGACCAGCAGCACAGCAGGATCGGCACAGTGACCAGCAGTCAGAATTCGCAGCATAAAACACAAGTGATTGTGTTTCCCAGGTGAGAGGATACCTCACGGTGGGGGATTCAATCAGTTTCAACTCACCCAGCTAAACTGCAGAAGAGATCCCGGTTTCACCAGACCCTTGGTCGCCAGCCCAGAGCCACACGCCAGTGTGCTCTGATCACTGTCCCAGACTGAACTGTGGGCACCACAACATCAGAGACTGAGATTTCCGGTCGAGAGATAACCCCATGGTGCAGGAAACGATTGGGACCGACCTTAGGTCACCCAGACATTCCCTGGAAAAGACCCGGGGAACCACGGGCGCCCAGGAGCCAGCCCAGAGCCAGAGCCGGGGACCCAGGTATCAGCACAGAGTCCTGCCTGTGCACCTGACTCGCTGCCCCAGATAGAACTGTGGGCCCCAGGGCACCAGAGACTGAGTTTCTCTGTTGGGTGCAAATCCACAGGGAGGGGAATGACTGGTCTGATCTCAGAGCACTCAGCTGATACCACCACCCCAAAAAGGCCTCGGGAAAAATTACCCAGTTTCAGCAGACGCCCAGGCATCCAATCGCCAGAAAGGCAGAAAGGCAGAACCACACAAGTCTGTGCCTGCAGGTTCTACTCACCATCACAGAGAGAATGGCTATGCCCAAAGCAAAGACTGGGTATCCCTGTCAGGAGGAAACCCCACAGCGGGGAGATCATCAGGTCCAATGCTCAGGACACCCAGCTTCAGAAGACTTTATGCAGACTCTAGGCTCTAGCCTTCTACTGCAGGCAGGAGCGCTGTGCTCACCCGCCATTATTGAGTACCGCTAGGGCATTGGGGCACACAGCTGCATCCTCAGACCTACAAAAGCCAGAGAGCCATTACAGCAGCCCTCAGATACTGTTCCTAGGTTCAACCAGTTACCCCTAGCTAAACTGACAAAACTGTGGGAATTCCTGGTTCTTCAAAAGGACTACCCCCAACAATTAAACCTGAAGAGCAACAGCTGCTACACACTAAATTCAGAGCAAGAAACCCAGCAGCAGGGAAGCCATCACCAGGACCTCTCCTGATGAGAGGAGAGCCTTCCTGAACATGACAGTTACCACACAGGTCCATACGCCTAAAGTGAACTGTGATAATTCCTGAGAAGCACCACCATACCCAAAAAGTTGACCATACCCAAAAAGCAGAGGAGAACTTCAGAACCCCATCAAATGGATTCTCTCCAACCCAGGACCCAGCAGGCACCAGAAATTAACAAACAACACCTGAGACAGAGAGATGGGTAGAGGCCAGCGAAAAAGCACAACCAACAAAAGGCAAAGCAATATGGTATCCCCAGAACCCAGTTATCCAGGGGCAAGTAGCCCTGGACACCCTAACATAAGTGAAATTCAAGAAAATAACCTTACATCTATGCTTATGAAGAGGTTAATGGAGGAAGCAAATAAAATGGGTAAAGAATTAGGGGAAGATATAATAAAACAGATTATGGCCATCCATAAAAAAATACAGGAAGATGCAGCCAAACAGATTGTGGCATTCAGAGAGGAAATAATTAAATCACTGAAAGAAATAAAAGAAACAGAGAAATGTTCAAAGGAACAGGTTAAAGAATTGAAGGAAAAACAGGAAAATACAGTCAGATAGGTGAAGGAAATGAACAAAACGGTTCAAGATCTGAAGATAGAATTGGAAAAACTAAAGAAAACACAAATGGAGGAAATCATGGAGAGGGAGAATCTAGGAAAGAAAACAGGAACTACAGAGGTAAGCATAATCAACAGACTACAAGAGATGGAAGAAAGAAAGAATCTCAAGTGTGGAAGATACATTGGAAGAAATTGATGTATTTGTCAAAGAAAATAATAAATCTAAAAAATTCCTGACACAAACCATCCAAGAAATCCAAGACAACATAAAAAGACAAAACCTAAGAATAAAAAGAATAGAAGAAAAAGAAGATTCCCTCCTCCAAGGCCCAGAAAATATTTTCAACAAAATCATTGAAGAAAATTTCCCAACTTAAAGGGGAGGCCTATAAGAATACAAGAGGCCTACAGAACACCAAATAAATTAGACCAGAAAAGAAAATCCTCCTGCCACATAATAATCAAAACAGTAACTATACAGAACAAAGAAAAAAATACTGAAACTTGCAAGGAAAAAAGGCCAAGTAACATATAATGGCAAACTCATCAGAATCATACCTGACTTCTCAAGAGAAACTATGAAAGCCAGAAGAGCCAGGACAGATATCATGCAGACCCTAAGAGAACACAGATGTCAGCCCAGGCTACTATACCCAGCAAAACTCTCAGTCCTCATAGACGGAGAAAACAAGATATTCAACGACAAAAACAAATTTCAACAATACCTACACCCAAATCCAGCATTACAGAAGATACTAGAAAGAAAAATACAACCCAAGAAAACTAACAACTTTCAAAAAAACACAGGAAATAAATAACCTCACTACAGCAAAACAAAAAGTAGCCAAACACACAAACACACTACCATAGCCAACATCAATATCAAAGGATCTAAAAGCCACTGGTGATTAATCTCCCTCAACATCAATGGACTAAATTCTCCAATGAAAAGACACAGACTAACAGAATGGATACCTAAACAAGACCCAGCAATCTGTTGCAGACAAGAAACATACCTAAGGCACAAAGATAGACATTACCTGAGAGTAAAGGGCTGGAAGATGGTTTTCCAAGCAAATAGACCCAAGAAGCAAGCAAGAGTAGCCATTCTAACATCTAATAAAATAGATTTTTCAACCAAAATTAATAAAAAGACATAGAGAAGGACACTTCATACTCATCAAGGGAAAAATCCACCAGGAAGATATCATAATCCTGAACATCTATGCCCCAAATACAAGGCCACCCACATTTGTAAAAGAAACTTTAATAAAACTTAAACCACACATAGACCTCCACACATTAATAGTGTTGAGGTCTCACTCTCAACAAAGTACCAGTCAACAAAACAGAAATTAAACAAAGAAACAATAACTCTGACAGAGGTCATGAATCAAATGGACCTCACAGACATATACAGAACCTTTCACCCAAACACAAAAAAATTTACCTTCTTCTCAGCACCTCATGGAACCTTCTCCAAAATAGACCATATAGTTGGTCACAAAGCAAGCTCAACAGATACAAGAAGATTGAAATAATCCCTTGTATCCTGTATGATCATCATGGAATAAAGCTGGACCTCAATGACAAAAATAGCAAAAGGCCTACATACACATGGAAACTGAACAACTTGTTACTAAATGACAGCTGTGTCAGGGAAGAAATAAAGAAAGAAATTAAAGACTTCCTAGAATTCAATGAAAATGAACGCATAACATACCCAAACTTGTGGGACACAATGAAAGCAGTGCTAAGAGAAAAGTTCATAGCACTAAGTGCCTTCAAGAAGAAATTTGAGACAGCTCATTCAAGCAACTTAATGGCTCACTTAAAAGCCCTAGAAACAGAAGAAGCAGACACACCAAATAGGAGTAGATGGCTGGAAATTATCAAACTCAAGGCTGAAATCAATCAATTAGAAACAAATAAAACAATTCAAAGAATTGATGAAACCAAGAGCTGGTTCATTGAGAAAATCAACAAGATAGACAAACTCTTAGCTAAACTGACTAAAAGGCAGAGAGACACTATCAAAATCAACAAAATCAAAAACAAAAAGAGATTTAACCACAGACACGGAAGAAATCCAAACAATAATTAGGTCTTACTTTAAAAGTCTATATGCCACAAATATTGAAAATCTAAGTGAAATGGACAATTTCATTGACCAATTCCACATGCCAAAGCTGAATCAAGACCAGGTAAATCAATTAAGTAGTCCTATATCGCCTAAGGAAATAGAAGCTGTCATCAAAAGTCTACCATGCAAAAAAATCCCAGGGCCAGATGATTTCAATGCTGAATTCTACCAGACCTTCAAAGAAGAGCTAACACCAATACTCTTCAAACTATTCCACAAATAGAAACAGAAGGAACATTACCAAACTCATTCTATGAAGCCACAGTCACCTTGGTTCCTAAACCTCACAAAGACCCAACAAAGAAAGAGAATTTCAGGCCAATCTCCCATATGAACATTAATGCAAAAATACTCAACAAAATACTTGCAACCCGAAGCCAAGAACACATCAAAGATATCATCCACTATGACCAAGTAGGCTTCATCCCAGGCATGCAGGGGTGTTCAATATGTAGAAATCCATCAATGTGATCTACCACGTAAACAAACTGAAGGGGAAAAACTACATGATCATCTCCTTAGATGCTGAAAAGGCATTTGACAAAATCCAACATCCATTTATGTTTAAAGTCTTGGAGAGATCAGGGATACAATGCACATACATGAACATAGTGAAGGCAATATACAGCAAGCCTATAGCCAATATCAAACTCAATGGAGAGAAACTTAAATCATTCCCACTGAAATCAGGAACAAAGCAAGGCTGGCCACTCTCCACTCTCTCTGTATGTCTTCAACATTGTTCTTGAAGTCCTTGCTAGAGCAATAAGACAGTTGAAGGAGATCAAGGGGATATAAATTGGAAAAGAAGAAGTCAAAGTATCACTGTTTGCAGATGATATGATAGTATACCTGAGTGAACCCAAAAATTCTACCAGAGAACAACTACAGCTAATAAACACCTTCAGCAAAGTGGCCGGACACAAAATTAACTCAAAAAAATCAGTAGCCCTCCTGTATACAAAAGGCAAAAGGGCTGAGAAAGAAATTAGGGAAGCAACACCCTTCACAATAGCCACAAATAACATAAAGTACCTTGGTGTAACCCAAACCAAGCAAGTCAAAGACGTGTATGAAAAAAATTTCTAGTCTCTGAAGAAAGAATTAGAAGAAGATATTAGAAGATGGAAAGATACTCCCGTGCTCATGGTTTGGCAAGATTAATATAGTAAAAATGGCCATCTTACCAAAAGCAATCTACAGATTCAATGCAATTCCCATCAAATTACCAACACAATTCTTTACAGACCTGGAAAGAAAAATTCTCAACTTCATATGGAACAAAAAGAAACCCAGAATTGCTAAAACAAGATTCTCTACAGTAAAAGATCTACAGGATTTATCTCCATCCCTGAACTCAAGCTGTACTATAGAGCAACAATACTAAAAACTGCATGGTACTGGCATAGAAACAGAATGGTGGATCAATGGAACCGAACAGAAGACCCAGAAATAAACCCACACACTTATGACACCTGATTTTTGACAAAGATGCCAAAACCATTCAATAGAGAAAAGACAGCATCTTCAACAAATGGTGCTGGTCTAACTGGATGTCTACATGTAGAAAAATGGAAATAGATCCATACTTATCACCCTGCACAAAACTAAAGTCCAAGTGGATCAAAGACCCCAATATAAAACCAGACACACTAAACTGCTTAGAAGAAAAAGTGGGGAAGAGCCTTGAACTCATTGGCACAGGGGACATCTTCCTGAACAGAACACCAACAGCACAGACTCTAAGAGCAACAATCAATAAATGGGACCTCATGAAACTGAAAAGCTTCTGTAAAGCAAAGGACCCTGTCATCAGAACAAAATGACTGCCTACAGATTGGGAAAGGATTTTCACCAACCCTATATCTGACAGAGGACTAATATCCAATATATATAAAGAACTAAAGAAGTTACACAGCAACAAATCAAGTAATCCAATTAAAAAATGGGGTACACAGCTAAACAGAGAATTCTCGATAGAGGAATATCGAATGGCAAAAAAACACTTAAAGAAATGTTCAACATCCTTAGTCATAAGGAAAATGCAAATCAGAACGTCCCTAAGATTTCAACTTAAACCCATCAGAATGGCTAAGATCAAAAATTTAAGTGACAATACATGCTGGAGAGGTCATGGAGAAAGGGAAACCCTACTCCATTGCTGGGGGGAATGTAAACTTGTACAAGCACTCTGGAAATCAATCTGGCGCTTTCTCAGACAACTAGGAATAGCGCTTCCTCAAGATCCAGCCATACCATTCCTAGACATACATCCAAAAGAGGCTCAAGTACACAAAAAGGACATTTGCTCAACCATGTTTGTAGCAGCCTTATTTGTAATAGCCAGAAGCTGGAAACATCCCAGATGTCCCTCAGTGGAGGAATGGATACAGAAATTTTGGTACAACTACACAATGGAATACTACTCAGAAATAAAAAACAAGGAAATCATGAAATTTTGCAGGTAAATAGTGTGATCTGGAAAAGATCATCCTGAGTGAGCTATCCCAGAAGCAGAAAGATGCACACGGTATATACTCATTCATATAGACATATAATATAGGATAAACCTACTAAAATCTGTACACCTAAAGAAACTAATCAAGAAGGAGGACTCTTGCTAAAATGCTCAATTCCTATCCAGAAAGGCAAAGAGGATGGGCATCAGAAGAAGGAGAAAAGAGGGAACAATTCAGGAGCCTGACACAGAGGACCTCTGAAAGGCTCTGCCCTGCAGACTATCAATGCAGATACTGAGACTTATGGGCAACCTTTGGGCAGAGTGCAGAGAATCTTAGGAAAGAAGTGGGAAACAGTAAGATCTGGAGAGGACAGGAACTCCATAAAGAGAGCAACAGAACCAAAAAATCTGAGCACAGGGGTCCTTCCTGAGACTGATACTCCAACCAAGGTCTATGCATGGAGATAACCTAAGACCCCTGCACAGATGTAGCCCATGGCAGTTCAGTATCCAAGTGCTTCCATTGTAATAGGAACAGGGACTGTCTCTGACATGAACTGATTGGCCTGCTCTTTAATTACCTCCCCCTGAGGGGGAAGCAGCATTACCAGGCCACAGATGAAGACAATGCAGCCACTCCTGATGAGACCTAATTGACTAGGATCAGAAGGAAGGAAAAGAAGACCTCCCCTATTAGTGGACTTGTGGAGGGGCATGCATGCAGAGAGTGGAGGAAGGGAGGGATTGGAATGGGAGGAGGGAGGGAACCACAGTGGGGATACAAAGTGAATAAAGTGTAAATAATAAAGAAAAAACATTCTTCACTTGACAAAAAAAAAAAAAAAATGGGTTACAGACTGAACCAGAGAATTCTTCACAAAGGAATATCAAACGGCAGAGAAACACTTAAAGAAATGCTCAATATCCTTAGTCACTTGGGAAATGCAAATCAAAACTACCCTGAGATTCCACCTCACTTCCATCACAATGATTAAGAGCAAAAACTTAAGAGATGATGCATGCTGGAGAGTTTATGGAGAAAGGGCGACCCTGCTTTGTTGCTGATGGGAATTTAACCTTGTATCCTTATACAACCACTTTAGAAATCAACTGGGTACTTCCTCACAAAGTTAGGAATACTGCTACCTCAAGATGTACCTATACCACTCCTAGGCATATACCCAAAAAATGCCCCACCATTCTATAAGGACATTTGCTCAACTCTGTTCATAGCACCTTTACTTGTAATAGCCAGAATCTAGAAACAACCTAGATGTCCCTCAACAGAGGAATGGATACAGAAAGTGTGATACATTTACACAGTGGCATACTACTCAGCAATTAAAAACAAGGAAATCATGAAATTTACAGGCAAATGGTTGGAACTAGAAGAGATCATCCTGAGTGTGGTAACCCAGAAGAAAGACACATATGATATATACTCACTTATAAGTGTATATCAGCAATATAATCTAGGATAAACATACTAAAATGTATAGCCCTAAAGAAGCTAAACAAGGCGGACCCTAGGGAAGAGGCTGAAACCTAATTCAGAAGGGCAAACAGGATAGACAACGGAAGTAGGAGAAGACAAGGAACAAGACAGGAACCTTCCACAGAGGACCTCTGAAAGACTGTACCCACCAGGGTAGATAATGAGACTCAGCCAAACTTTGGACAGAGTGCCAGAATTCTTAGAGAAGAAGAGGGAGATAGACCTGAAGGGGGCAGGAACTCCACAAGGAGAACAATAGAACTAAAATACCTAGGCCCAGTTGGTCCTGCAGAGACTGATACTCAAATTAAGGACCATGCATGGAAAGGACCTAGGCCCCCTGTTCAAAGGAAGCCGATTGGCTGCTCAGTTTCCAAGTGGGTTTCCTAGTAAGTGGTACAAGGGCTGCCTCTGTCATGAACTCAGTGGCCGGCTCTTTGATCACCTCCCATTGTGGGGTGCAGCCTTGCCAGGCCACAGAGGAAGGTGATGCAGCCAGCTTTGATGAGACCTGATAGGCTAGGGTCAGATAGAAGGGGAGAAGGACCTCTCCTATCAGGGGACTAAGGAAAGGGCATAGGGGGAGAAGAGGGAGGGTGGGTGGGGTTGGGAGGAGATAAGGAACAGGGCTGCAGAGGAGATACAAAGTAAAGAAATTATAATAAATAAATACATAAATAAAATTAAATTAAAAGACAAAAAAAAATTTGGCCTTGTTGTATGATGTTCTAGATCCTGATGTTTTCACTTAATTACTTCTTTGTCCTGACCTTGAAGTTGGGAAAACTTCTATTGGAGATGGTAAATAACTGTAGTGTATATAATCAGTATAGTCAGTAATATATGACTGGTAAAGCAATGACTGTGTACAAATCAGCTACCACTCTGCAGGGGACAGTAACTTTCTAGTCCAGAAAGAACATCCTGTTGCAGAAAATGGCTGGTTAATCCACTCCTTCTCAGTTGCATGAAAATTGCACTAAAAAGTGGCAGGCTTCTTCTTCCTCAGCACCAATGGCTTACTGTAACTTTTCTCTCTTTGAATTAATCTAATCTTTAGAAGAAGTGCAAGTGGGGAAGTTACCTAATACTTCAGGAATATGTAGGAAGCAATACTATGATTTTAAATAACATGTAAATTATATTGAAACCTTCAGTTCCGGAATCATATTGCCTGCTTACCAAAATTGAAGGAATAGGCCTTTTTTTTTTTTTTTTGTCTTTGAACTAGTCTTTTAAAAAGAGAAAACAATAAAAAGTTTGTACACAAAAATGTATTTTAATGAGGTAACTGAGTATTAGCAATTTGGTTTAACAAGCCAAGAACACAAAAAAAATCTGACCTAGGATAAAAATTAATTAATTTAATTAATTCTGCCCTATATTAAGACATGAGGTCATGAGAAAAATCCATATTGCCTTTGAGTCTCCATATGAACATTTTCCAGACCTGTGTGATCCATTGTAACCAGATGTCACAAAGAATCACGGCATTGCCTCCATTCTTTTTTTTATTATTATTAATTTTTATTATTAGTTACGTTTTTTTATTTTTTATATTAATCACAGGTTATTTACTTTGTATCCCAGCCATAGCTCCCTCCCTCATTCCCTCCAAATCCTACCCTCCCTCCCTCATCTTCTCCCTGCCCCTTTCCAAGTCCACTGATAGGGGAGGACCTCCTCCCCCTCCATCTGACCCTAGCGTATCAAGTTTCCTCAGGACTGGCTGCAAGGTCCTCTTCTGTGGCCTAGCAAGGATGCTCTTCTCTCATAGGAGGGGAGTGGAAGAGCACCTTTGAGTTCATGTCAGAAATAGTCCTTGTTTCCCTTATTAGAGAACCCATTTGGACACTGAGCTACCATAGGCTATATCCGAGCAGGGGTTCTAGGTTATATCTGTACATGGTCCTTGGTTGGAGAAACAATCTCATGAAAGACCCCTGTGCCCTGGTATATTTGGTCCTTGTGGTGCTTCTATCCTCTCCAGGTCTTACTAACAACCCCTTCTTTCATGATTCCCTGCAATTGCCTCTATTCTAGAACACAATGGAATAACAGCAGACGAGGTAAGTCTTGCTTATGTCTGTCTGTCACTGGTGAATTAGAGCTGTGCAATAGTTTTATTTTCCACTTAGTTCTTCTCCTAAGCATCATGAAGTTCTTTATAGATGCAACAAAATTCAAAAGAAATGTTTAGCTCTGTGAACGGAGCTTCTTTTACCAAAGGCATTCTTGGGATTCCTTGTATAGTATCAGCCATGAAACTTAAGATCCAAAACTTCCTACTCTCAACTAGATTGCTTTATGGAATGAGGAATCTATCAAATCTATATTACATGCATGTTATTAGTTCTTTTTATAGAATCGATCAATTAAGAACCAGCTGTAAGTGGAGACTGCTCAAAACAGAATATACAATGCCCTGACTACAGGTCAGCAATTTTTCGGAAAGCATCTATCTTGCAATCTTTTATTATCTCTCTGTATTTTTCTTTCCCTTTGATTTCCTTTGTTTTTACTTTGTATTTACTTTTGTTTCTCTGTCCATATGTGTCTTCTACATTCATGTTTCTATACTCAGACATGTCTACCTTTTATCTTCTACTTATACAGCTTTGTTTTTTAAGTCATCTGATTCTATATGTTTTGTCTAAGTGAAAAAACAAATAGAGAAATATCAAAGGTATCTGTTCTCCCAAGATTGACTCTCAAATACTTGCCCATGGGTTAGGCAGAACTTTCTTGTCCTATAGAGCTCAAATGGTTCATTGTCGGAAGTATCTTTAAAACAGCATTGTATTCTGAACTATGATGCAATGTAGTTAAAGACCATTCCTTTTCAGGTTGCACCAACTCAGATATGGTACTCAGCTTCTTTCTATAGATGGATACTTACTTGCATGAAGCTTTGCTCATTGATAAAGTCCATAAAAGCACACTTTATTAAAGATGTCATGAAGATGGATAGTTTTATAACCAGCAGAAACAATCTAATCCATTCAGTCTACCTTATCAAAAATCATTAAAATCAATCCCACCAGATTCTATCCACCCAGTTTCTCTTCTTTTTTGTATGCCCCATCTTTCCAACTCCAAAACAACAAATTTTCCCATTTCCTATTCACTTTTATTGTCACTGCTATCCAGTTCTAGAATTTCTTTGTGATCTCTTTCTTGCCATTAATGACCTATTGCATTATTTCAGAAGACAAAACCCAGTTTTCCTCTAAAGAGATTTATCTTAGTGCTAAGGTACAATAATTTTTGTTATAACCCATACCATATAAGGAATATTAGATAGACTCTTTGACCAAAAATCCCTATTCATGCATGATCTCAGGTTTATTATGCATGCTCTTTTATGACACATTGTCTTCAGTCATCAAATGTCCAATATGTCATCTACATATTAGTATGTTTGTGTCTTTGTCTGTGCTATGCCCAGTTCATGAGACCCCAAAAAAACACCAGGAATCAACTCTGAGCAAAAAGCTTTTTATTACAAGCTCAAGCTCTGATTGCAGCATTTTCCCTGTTTGAAGAGGAGGAGTGCTGCCCCATGGTCTCAGGGAACAAGGTTTTTAAAGGGAAAAAAATGCAAGCAGGGAGTTACATGTCTTGATGTTACATGATTGGGTAAGGGAAATTGACTTTTGAAATAATTGGTTTACTTTAGGCACCAAAACCATAAACAGTGCTGGCCTGGCCATCTGGGCCAGTTTCCTAGCAACTGTATCTCTAGTGAGCAGGAAAAGAATGCAGGAAAGCTAGTTCCTTTCCCCAGGTGGCTGAACGTGTTTCCCCCTGTTATACCCAGTTCGAGAGCCCCCAAAAGATCTACAGGAATCGACTCCGTTGCAAAACACATGAGGGTCTTTTTATTGTAAATTACAAGCTGCAGCTTGGGCCTACACAGCCCCACCGCCAAAGCGGTGGGAGCTGAGCGCGCGTCCCCAGGTTAGTTGGGTGATTTATAGATTCTGGTCCCTCCCAGCATGCCCGAGGCAGGGCAGTTCCTGCCTGGCAAGCATCTATTGGTCAAGATGCTACATTTTGAATCGATTGGCTATAGGCAGGTTCCCAGACCATTGACCAGGACCAGGTGTCCCTCCCTAGGGGGAGGGTCCAGTTTCCTAGCAACTGTATCTCTAGTGGGTGGGGAAAGAATGCAGTGAGGCAGCTCTCCCCCTCAGGGCATTACTAACGTTTTACCGCACCTACTCTAGGTCTTAACGACTTTATCCTTTGGTCTCTCACACCCTGCTGCCCTTCACCCAGGCCTGTGCTCCAAACCCCAAACTAATACCCAAAAAAACAATTTTCAATTCTTTGGTCTCTCAGTCTATATAACGGTGTCTCTATCCATAATTTCTATATGATTATTATGACTACAGACCAAAGTCCAAACCAAAAGGAGAATCCTGTGTGCTTAATGTTTCAGTCAAGGCAGCAGAGAGAGGACAAGATGGAGAGAAGGATTAAGGACACCAAACATTAATTTGCCTCTTCCACAATCTGTCAGAAACCAGTCCTGAAGAGCCCCATTGAATCCAGCAAGAAGCCTCTTTGAACAGCTTTAACAACAGTCTCTGTCACCTCCTAAACTATAAACCCAGTGGCTCTGGCAGCCCTGTGGATAGTAATGACTGTGCAGGCTTCCCTGTACCAAGATCTTCCCACTGCCTGTCTAGGGGCTTACACTAAAAACTGTTCCAGGAAAGGCAGACAATCAGGGAGAGGGTGTGCCTGCCTCTAGCCTGAGGCTGCCTGGCCAGCATAATTAACATAATTACAATATGTTCACGCAGCACCGGGACTAACACTTGTGTGAGCAGGAGTGCTGCCATACAAGCCAGCCACACCACAGTCGGGCTTTGTAATTGGCTGAGTAGTTCTTCTCTTAAAGTCTTCTAGGGATACTCCCACAGAGCCCTGTGTTCCAGGCTTCAGGACCGGAAGAAGCCACCATAGCAGTGAAAACACCCATATGCCCCTTCAATCAGAGAGCTGAGAGTCGCCCATTCACAAGACAGCATTTGTCGTCATGAATGAAAAACAGGGCTAGAGAGGTGGCTCAGCTGGTGAAGGTGTTTATGGCCAAGCCTGACTGCATGACAGGATTCCTACAACCGTCATGGTGGAGGAGAAAACCACTTTCACAAGTTGCCCACTGACCTCCATCTGCACACCATGACAAGTGTTCCACCCATTCCACCCCCAACACACAAAATAGATGAATGAAGTGAAAAATGAGAAACTCTAGGCCTTTCCAATAGATATGAAGAAATATCTCTTCACTCACCATTCCATTTTCATGGTTCTAAGGAATTCCCAACTTTTCAGAGCCTCAGTTTATCACCAAAGATGACACAAATTGCATAAAGTAATCATTAGATAGCAGCCTCTACTAAATAAATATAAGTGACAGTAATGATCTACAGAATATCCTAGATTAGGGATTTGAATATTAAAGTCATCAAATATTTAATGTTCTCTATCAGTCCCAGAGTTTGGATTTTTTTTTTTTTTTTTTTTTTTTTTTTTTTTTTGGTTTTGTGAGACAAGGTTCCTCTGTGTAGCCTTGGCTATCCTGGTATCACTTTGTAGACCAGGTTGGCTTTGAACCCACAGAGATCCATATGTCTCTGCCTCCCTAGTGCTGGGATTACAGGCATGCATCACCATGCCCAGCTTGAGTTTGGATTTTCAATGGTTCCCTTTCTACTAACCTCATCCCATCACCATAGGTATCCTATTGTCGCAGTATTACTAGCCTTACTCCAATTCTCTACGGCATATTATGTCATGCTTTTACTATCACAACACACATAGAAAATGTTAATACACTAGTCCCAAGGTACATAGTTGCTCATGTCAGCCCTGTTAGGAAACGTGTGCCTGTGAAGATTACACAGCGGGTTCACAAATCACACCAAGAGATTGGTTCCACGTGGGAGGTTTATTAGGGGAACAGTAAAGCGGTCGAAGAGAGATGAGGCAAAAGGGGGGGGAGCTCCAGGAGTTCTCTTATAGAGTGACCCAGGGCATGTGCAGGTGGTTCCAGGTGGGCAGCGGGTGGTCTTCTTGGTGTCTTCACAAATGCCTGATAACCAATTTGTCAAGTCCCTTAGGGCTGGCCGGTAGAGGTGCCTGCTTACTGATCCCAACATTCCTCCTTTTTTGTTTTGTTAAAAAGTGAGGAGTCAGGAAGGGGGGATGGTGGGGGAAGGGCACAGGGAAGACTTTTGTTCTTCAAGCTACTTCCTGCTGATTAGGGGTGTTGTCCATCTTGGGGTACAGCTGGTCCCCACCATCGGAGTCATAGTCCTCTGGCTCTGTGGGCAGAGGTTGATAATCCTGTAAGAGTAACTGATTAATGGTTTGGTTAGAGATTTTTTTGCATTTGTTGTTGGAAGAATGTAGAGAAGAAGTTAATTAAGCAGGGTGCAAAAAGCAAAAGCAGAAAAACTAGCACAAGAAGTGAGATAAGGGGCAGAATCCATTTCCATATGGGATTCTGAAAGGCCCAAGGGCTAGACACCTCCAGCTCTTCCTTTCATTTTTGTAAATCTGTCTGGAGTTGCTGATTTTGTTCTTTACTAAACCCGACTGGTTGACATAAAAACAGCATTCTTCCTGGAGGAACAGGCAAAGGCCATCTTCTTCAGCCGTAAGGAGATCCAATCTGCTGCCAGTGAGTCAGTCTGTCCTTGGAGGGTTAGTATTGTCTGAGCCACTTTTTGGAGGACCTGGATGAACTGGAAGAAAGCTGATAATACATAGTGAGGTGGCTAATCCTGCTGTTCTGGTCCCTAGAGCTGCCGTGATTCCTGCAGCAGCCAGCAGGGGCAGGATTTGAATTGCCCTCTTCTGCAGCTTTTGAGTCCACAAGCGGGATTGGTAGGAGCTCTCAGACATTTATCACCCCCAGCTCAGGGAAGAAGAGAACCAGGGCGCAAACTCCTGACCAAGGAGCAGGCAGACAATGGTAGACCTGAGTGCCACAAAGAATCGAAATATTATTACCGTTAGGGCATTGGGATTGAGATGAGGTTTCAAGGATTACAGTTTCATTGCAGTCTAAAGAATTTAGCATTCCTACAGAGTGTGTCCCAGATGCCTTGAAACAGCTTGCCACGCCAAAGAGGGTGATATGAGAAAGGTAGGGGGTTGTGGCAGCAGTAGAGTCAGGGCAGTTAGTAAATGGTGAGATGAGGTTGCTTGACAGAGTCACTGCAGAGGCTGTCAGCGGTACCTCTGACTTGGTCCTCTGTGGTACACACAGCCAGCAAGCTTTAAAATGGCCCGGTTGGGTCACATTAAGGAGCTTGTAGGCGGAGGTCAGAGTCTGAAGTAGGAGATTAAATGACAGGTTTGTGTCATTCATAAGAGGGGATGTTAGAGAGTTAATTATCTTAGAGGAGTGTTTAATTATCTCTTCTACTTCTCCCATTCCCAGATTTTGGGTAATTGGGACATATTTTCTTTGGATACGGATAGTACTTACCTGTAGATCGGGTGTGTAGCGGCAGTAGAGTTTTCCAAGGACACTTGCTTCCCATCTGGCATCCCACGGTCTTGGATGTATAAGTAGAGGGTCTTTTTATACAGGTGAAGGAGCTTCTTCTGTGCTGGTGAGTGGATTTAGCAAGATCAGTATGGGCAGCCTCCATACGTGTCCGGCCATTTTTTGCAATAATCCTTTGTTTGATCAAAGAGAAAGTAAACAAAATATTCTATCAAATAGGAGGGGAGGGATAGAAGTGGGGGTGATAGCTATCTCAATCAGCTCCTGACAGCTTCCCATAGAACAATTTGTTGACCCTATTTGGAGAGATTTTTTTATTATCAATGATGGTTTCTTGAACCTCAAATCTCCATACATAGGGAATACCTTTAACAGAAATAGGCAAGAGGGAGAGGAGGAAAAATACATATCCAATCCAGTAGAGTCGAACACCGCTCCTGTGGTGAGGCCTCATTCTTCTGGAACTGGAGACAGGGTGGTTGATCTCGGCGTCTTTTGGAGCTTGAGGGAGCAAGGTCTTGTTGGAGTTTATATCTAGGAAGGGGCATTGTCTTGAGAGGGGGTGAAAGGCTTAAGGTGGGATAGATGAATCCAGTGAGGAAAGCCCTCAAGTTTAGCAGCTGTGGGAGTCACAAGAATCACCTTGAAAGGACCCTGCCATTTAGGAGAAAGGGTTGGGGAACTTTGGTTTGGAGGGGAGAGAAGGACCTGGTCCCCAATGTTAATAGGAGATGGACAGGGGTTAGTGTATGGCCTTGGTAAATATAGTGGTCAGTAAAGATCTATAGGAGGGAATGGAGATGACAGAGAAAGGGAGTAAGCAGGTGGTCAGGGAGAGGAGAGGATTTAGCTGAAAGACCAGGAGTTAGGACCAGTCTCCCATACATGAGCTCAAAAGGTGAAATAGACAAAGGTTTTTTTGGGAAGAGCTCGCAGCCTGAAAAGAGCCAGGGGGAGGAGTTTTACCCAATTGAGGTGGAGCTCTTGTGATAGTTTAACAAGAGTGTTCTTTAGGGATCGATTAGTTCGTTCTATCTTTCCTGAGGACTGGGGATGGTATGGGATATGAAAATACCAAGGAATGTTAAGGGCTTTAGATAAGCTCTGGGAAATCTGAGAAGTGAACTCAGGGCCATTATCTGACTGAAGAGAAGTAGGAATTCCAAAGCATGGGATAATCTCAAGGAGAAGGAGATCTGAGCTCTTTTGTTAGTGGTGGGGAAAGCCTCCACCCATCCCGAGAATGTGTCCACTAAAACCAGGAGGTACCAGACACATTTGACTGCTGGCATATGGGTAAAATCAAGTTGCCAGTCAGTCCCAGGGAGAGAGCCCCTAGCCTGGTGGGTAGGGAAAGGAGGGCTACGATATCCTGAGTTAGGATCTGAGGTCTGGCAGATCTTACAAGAAGCAGTAATGGTCTTTAGGAAGCGTAAGTCCTCAGAAGTAGGCTGCAGGTGATCTCTAACAAAGTTAGACAAAGCTCGGCTGTTAGGATGAAAGAGCTGGTGTAGATAGGACAGGGTGTCAGGAGAGGGCGGGGGAGATGTGGGTTGTAGTATGAGGATGTTTTGTGGTGGGAGGGAGGAATCTAGGCCTTTTAGGGCCGCAGCCTTAGCTGCCTCATCAGCCTGGCCATTCCCTTTGGAAACTATGGAATCGTCCAGTACGATTATAGTGGGATAATAGTGGGACCAGCAGTGGACTACTACTATGGCTGTGGGAAGTTGGGAGGCTTCTAGCATGGCCATAATTTGGCCTGCATTGGTTACTGATCCTCCCTTTGCTGTAAGCAACCCACGCTCTCTCCAGATGGCAGCATGGGAGAGAAGAATATGAAAAGCATATTTAGAGTCTGTATAGATATTAAGGGATTGTCCCTGGGCTAATTGGAAAGCTTGGGTAAGAGCTATTAGTTCGGCCTGTTGATTAGTGGTGTGAGCAGGGAGGGCTTGTGCTTCAACCACCTCAGTATCTGACACTATGGCATAACCTGCTTTTCGCGCTCCCTCGTATTCAAAGGAGCTGCCATCTGTGTACCAGGTATAGGCAGCCTGAGGAAATGTGCCCTCCTGTATGTGTGAGGGGTGGGGCAATAGCTCCTCTAAAATTTCAGTGCAAGAGTGAGATGGGGAATAGTCAGTTAGGTCGAGGAAGAAGGCTTGAAATATTAAGAGGTGGGCATGGTTAGAAAGTGAGAGTAGAGTCTTCTATTAGCACCACCTGGAGGGAAAGGACCCTGGAAGGAGGTAAAGTTTGTAAGCCTTTGTATTTTAAAAGGTGAGACAGATTGTGAGAAGAGAAGACAGTAATAGGTGACTCGAAAGTTAGTTTTTTTGACTCTCGAATAAGGAGCTCTGCAGCCACTAGGGCACGAATACAAGGTGCCCATCCCTGGATTGTCAGGTCTAATTTTTTTGATAGATAGGCTACAGGAGCAAAAAAGGGTCCCAGTTGGTGGCCCAGAGCCCTAAGGGCATATCCCTCTTTTTCTGTTACATAAAGGGAGAAGGGACAGGTTAGGTCTGGAAGATGTAAGGCCGGGGCTTCAAGAAGAGCCTGTTGGAGCCTCCGAAAGCGCTTAGTAACAGGTTTTAGAAGGGGTTCATGCAAAGGGCCTAAGGCTGCCTCATATAAGGGGTGGGCAAGAAGGGAAAAGGAGGGGACCCAGGACCGTAAGAAACCGGCCATTCCCAGAAATGGTAAGATTTCTTCTTTGTTAGAGGGAACTGCCAGCGACCGACCGTATTAGGTCTTTTCTGTCTAGGGTGATACCCTTGTGGCTTGGGGTTATTGTTAGTCCTAGGTAAGTGACCTCAGAAGTGGATAGCTGGACCTTGGAGGGTGAGACCCGATAGCCCTTGCTGGATAGGAAATTTAGAAGAGCAGAAGTGTTAATTTGGCTAATTTGTAGGGATGGGCTACAAAGGAGAAGGTCATCTACATACTATATAAGTTTAGATTTAGGAAGAGATAAGGAGAGTAGATCAGAGGCTAGGGCCTGGCCAAAAAGATGTGGGCTGTCCTGGAACCCCTGGGGTAAAACAGTCCAGGTAAGCTTAGTAGAGACCAGGGTGCCAGGGTCAGTCCAGGTGAAGGCAAAAATATTTTGTGATTGGGTGTCTAAGGGAATGGAGAAAAATGCATCCTTGAGATCTAGAACTGAGAAATGGGAAGTGCCTGAGGGGATAGTGGAGAGGAGGGTATACGGGTTAGCTACCACAGGGTGGAGAGGAACGACTGCAGAATTTAGTAGGCGGAGATCTTGAACCAGGTGAAAGGTTCCATTGGGTTTTTTTACTGCCAGGATGGGGGTGTTAAAAGGAGAGGAGGTGGGGCGGAGGTCAGAGATAATAGGCTTAAGTCCCCTAAGGCTCTTAAGAGGAAGAGGGCATTGAGCCTGAACAATATACTGGGTGGCTACGGGGGAATGGTGACTAGCCACAGAGGGGTTTTGGATATCCCAGACTTGGGGGTCCACTTGAGAGTCTGGTAAGGGAAGCGACGTGTCAGAGCTGGTAGGTAAGGTGGCTAGAAGGAGGAGGAGAGAGGATGCTGGTGAGCTAGGGGTCAAGCAGATGGGTGGAGTAAAGAAAATAGAGGCCCCTACTTTGGCTAAAAAGTCCCTTCCCATTAGGAGAACTGGACAGGCTGGCATTACTAAAAAGGAATGAGTCAAGGGGACTCCCCTAAAAATACAAATAAGCAGTGGAGTCCGGCAGGGCTGGTAAGGCTGTCCCCTACCCTGCTCCGGCCAGCGGAGCTAAGGTTATTCGCGGGTTAAAAGAGAATCCAAACCTGTGAAAAGATGGGTGAGAAAGAGAAACCAGTCCAAGCAAACAGGTGCTTGTCAAGGACTAACTTTACTGAGCAGAATCAGCTTTAAAAAGGTTCAGGATAAGGAAGTAGGGTGGGTGAAAAATTACAGATTCTTCTCGGCCAGGGGCCTGAAACATCTTGTGATAAGCCATGGTTCTGTAAGCACATCTCTGCTGTTGCCAAGCAGTATGTTTACCGCAGGTAAGGAAACAGGCAAGTTGAGGCAGGTTGGTGAGTTTCTACAGGTAGTCTCTGACATCTCCAAGCAGTATGTTTACTGCAGGTAAGGGAACAGGCAAATTGAGGCAAGTTGGTAAGCTTCCACAGGTGGTCTCTGAAGTTGGCGAGTTCCCTCAGGTGGTCCCTGACACTACCCCACAATAGAAGAACTACAAGGAGAGGTTGCTCCCCAGTACTCCGTTAGGACCAAGTAAGTGGCCCCCGTGTCCACAGGAAGGAGATAGCTCGCCCTGATACCATGATAATTACCCGCGGCTCCCTGTTCGTGATGACAGTGATCCGGTCAAGGGAAACCGGGCACCTTCAGTCATCCATAGCCAGGCCTAGAATATCGGCCAGAAGGCAATCTGGGGGTGTTGCCCCCATATCATGGGAGAAACGGTGGCAGTCAACACCCCAATGTCCCTCTTGGTGGCATTTTGGACATGGCCCTGGTGGCTTTCAGGGGTTAGGGCAAACCCTGGCCCAGTGACCTTTTTGACCACATTTGAAACAGGGACCCGATGGTCCTCATGCCTTAGAGCGCAAAAGAGCCTGGGTAGTGACTGAGGCTGGTCCGATGGCCTGGGCCAGCATTTGGTATTTTTGTCTGCGGGCTTTTTCATCTCTCCCATGGAACAACTTAAAAGCCAGCACTAAGACTTCTGCCTGCGGAGTCAGAGGTGCCCTCTCCAAGGATTTAAGCTTAGCCCTGATATCGGGGTAACTTTGGGAGAAGAAATAGGTCATCAGGAGTTGTCTGCTCTCTATACTTTAGGGGTCTAGATTAGTGTGTTGCAAGAGAGTTCTAGGAATTGGGACAGGTTTTCATTTTTGTCCTGAATGACCTCCTGGAGCTTTTCATAATTAACTGGCTTAAGGGCAGCCCTGCCCTGCAGAGACTAGCCAGAAGGCAGGTTGTAAACCGATCCCTAGCTAGAACGCCTTCCGGGTTATTATAATTCCAATTTCGGTCCTGTTTGGTACCGCCCCAGCTCTGACAGGGTGTGAAGTATTTGTTTGGTGAATCTCAACTGCATGTCTCCTAGCCTGTTCCCAAACTCGCCTGCGTTCTTCGGGTAATAGGTTATTGGTAAGGATCATATAAATATCATGGAAAGTGAGACTATAAGATTGAGTGAGATATTGAAATTCTTTAATGAAGGTAGAAGGATTAGAGGTATAGGATCCTAATCTCTTTTCTACTTGAGAAAGTTCAGTTAATGAGAAGGGAACATGCACCCTAATTAAGCCATCTATACCTGCTACTTCCCTCAAGGGAAGGATAGAGGCTGGCTTATGTTGAATAGAGGGATCAGACTTTGTTACAGAGCGGGAACAGGTTGTGGGTGGGGTGAAAGTGGGTGCCAGAGTGAGGCGAGTAGGATGGTCTGCTGCTGGAGAAAAGAGCAAGGGTTTTGGAGAAGCCGAAGAAGAGGGGATAGGAGGGGAGGGGGAAGGGTCTGAAGGTTGTGAGGATTTGGAGGAGCAGAAGGGGGAAAGGCTGGGGCAGACTCCAGAGGTTGTGAAGATTTTGTAGAGGCTGGAGGTTGAGGGCAGCAGGGTGGAGCTTCATCTGCTGGGTCAAAGGTAGAGAACTCCTCAGATTGAGGTTTTATGGTTAGGAGGAGTTGAGTGGGAGAACAGGAGGAGCAGAGAGGAGGTTTAGAGCGAAGAAGAACGAAAGCCTGAATGTAAGGGACCTACTTCCATTTACGAGATTGCTGAGAATGGCTAAGAAGATCCCATAAAATAGTGGGATTTAACGTGCCACGTTAATCGGCCAATTTGGACCCTTACCTAAAGAGTATGTAGGCCAAGTTTTTTTACAGAGGCGTATGAGTTTGGAAGTTTTTAACTGGGGTTGTAAACGCAAAGTCTTAAAATTTTCCAGAAGACATCCCAGTGGAGAAGCTGAGGGGACAGACGGCATAGTCTTGGCGTTCCCCATCGGGAGGCGAGAGAGACGTAGCCTTTAATGGCGTCCCAAAAAAAGGCGTGAGTCTAACAAGAGGGGGCCTTCTGATCCACTATCTCATCAGATTTTGGCCAGGGACCGGGGCACAGATGCTGAGAGGACACGAGGTTTTGCCTAGCTAGGGCTTCCCAGGAGCGAGCAGGTAGAGAGCGAGCAGGTAGCTGAGAAAGCTCTCCCAGGGGAAACTGAGGCCCTAATAAATATGGGGTCTAGCAAAAGGGATCAGCCGTGGCCAGTAAAGGCCATAGTTGGCAGTTCCCCCGCTTCAAAGAGCAGTGGGGAGGTGCCGGACTCTCAACGGTCACTCTTCCCTTGCCCAGAGAAATGTTTATGCTGACCAAAAGGGAAACTCACCAATCCTTCCCATGTTGGATGCCCCGATCTGGTAGCTGGAAAGTGGAGATCTCGGGCAGATTTGGAGAAAAATAGGTCTCCAGAAGTTCCAGCGGGGTGCCGGCACTCCCCGCTCGGTGTGCCCACTGGAGGGGACCTATCCCGGCCAAAATGCACCAATGCTAGGAAACGCGCACCTGTGAAGATTACCGGGCGGGTTCACAAATCACACCAAGAGATTGGTTCCACGTGGGAGGTTTATTAAGGGAAGGAAAAAGGGGTCGCAGAGAGACGAGGCAAAAGAGGAGGGGGACTCCAGGAGTTCTCTTATAGGGTGACTCAGGGCATGTGCAGGCGGTTCCAGGTGGGCAGCGGGTGGTCTTCTTGGTGTCTTCACAAATGCCTGATAACCGGTTTGTCAGGTCCCTTGGGGCTGGCCGTAGAGGTACCTGCTTACTGATCCCAACAAGCCCAAACTCCTTCCTGCCACCTCCAAAGATCATTAGAATCAGAAATTTCCAAATTTGTCTCAGCAGTAGGTCACATGTAGCCAAGGACAGCTATGAACAGCACCCCAAATCAGAATCATAATTTAGCTTAAAACATTATTAAATACTTTTGTGATTGTGTGTGTGTGTTTCTGCCTGGAATATACAATCTTCAAGTGTGAACCCTGTGAATGACAATATCACATCAGCACATCCAAAGGTTAGACACCCTGAATAAGGCACCAGTTAACTACCTTGACTGTAGAAGGTACTGCCCACATCTCCAGTTGTTTCACTTGTTAAGACCGTGCCCTCTGACTCTATAATCACAGTAATCACTGTCAGCTTTAACTATATTTTAGAATTACCAAGAAAACATCTGTAAACACCAATGCTTGGGCATCATCCCAGGAATTCTGATTTGAATGGTTCTGGGATAGCAGGAGGTAAATCTGAGCTACAGTCTTAGTTGACTCTAACAAACACTTCCAAGCTCTAGCCATGCCTTCAAGCCACCTATGAAAACGCATTTCAGAGCGAGATCTGGGTCTTACATCTTTGTTAACTCTCAAGATAAAAATATATATGTGTATATGTGTGTGTGTGTGTGTTCTCTCACAGAACACATATTGAGTGACATATCTGAACATACCTGCTGATTTCCCAGAAGATTTTGCTGGAAAAGACTAACAGCCCTGACTTTCAGGCTTCTGCCTCCCAGTAAAGGGATCATAGAAGTTGTTTTTTTCTCATGTGGTTCCAATAAGCCACTGCTGCAGGTACAGACAGGGACCACATATTTCAAACCACTGGCCTAAATTAGTGTGGAAGGCACTGAACTTTATAAAGAAATGGGTGCTACCCAGAAGGCTAAAGGAATCTCCATGTAGTAAACACTGGAAGTCCTCAGAAAAACCACCTAAAATTAAGCCTACCCCAAAAGGATACAAGCAACCTTGTGGGGTTGTACTGGCTAGTTTATGTCAGCTTCACACAAGATAAAGTCATATGAAAGACGGGAACCTCGACTGAAAAAAAAATGCCTCTGTAAGATCCTGCTATAGGGCATTTTTTAATTAGTAATTGATGGGGGAGGGCACCATTATAGGTGGTACCATTCCTGGGCTGGTTATCCTATAATGTTCTGATTCTAAGCCGTTCTGTTATCTATAAAGTCCTCAGTGGAACAGTCTATTAAAAGGAAGTTTTCCCTCTGTGTGTATGGGGTGCTCAGAGCCTGTCCAGAGGAAGATAGCTTCTCCCAGAGATTACCTAGAAGAACTGGATAGGCCCTGCTACGTTTCTAGTCAAATGCTAACTTCTCCAGTGATTTCATTCACTGGCTCTCATTGAAATCAAGCTTCCTGATCCTGAAAGTTGAAGCAGCTCACCCACCTTCTGAGTAACCCCAGAACCCCAACCCCATCACATCTGTACTATGAGTCAGAATACTGTCAATCAGAAGCCCATGGGCTCCACATGATTTCAGACTCCCTATGAGTTCCAACATGAAAACAGAGAAAGGAGCCAAGGTAGATTAAGAGAAGAGAGGCGGAAAACAATGAACTCAAAGTACCTCGGAAACGATACTCAATACTTGTTGGCTCCCAGGTTTGCCAACCCTCATTTAAAGGACTGCTGCTAATTGACCATAATAGCTACACCCTAGTGAGTTTTCATCATTTTCTCTGGACAGCTCCCAGGTAATGAGCTCCAACTGAGAGGGCTAGATTGCTATCAAGCCACAGTAAGGGGGGCCTACAGCAGGGTGCCAGCTGGTGTGTGTGTGTATGTGTGTATGTGTGTGTGATCCCTGGAGAGATTTCTAGTTCCAGGATGTCCCAGAAGAAAAGCTTGTTAAGACCGGAGCTGAAAAGCCAAGATGTGCCAGGGAGCCCTGAAGCCTCATCATATGAGTATTTTTTGACAGGCTGTCCTGACCAGGCCCTGGGTGAGCTCACCAGAATCAGCTCTGGTCTGTGTTCACTGGCAGCCTTGACATGCATCCTAGCAACTCTGACAGAAGGAATGCAGTTGTGTGAATAATTATGGAGTAATTAACTCAGGTCAAGGCAGAGTCTGGTTTCAGAAAAGCCTGGCTGGGAGCCACATCACCTTATAGGCCCCAGGACCTAGGTACCCTAGGAAACTATTGGCTGTAGCAATCAGCTAACAGTACAGTTGTGTGCCATTTGGCTATGGATACTAGGCTACCATACGGCCTTCATATTGCCTCCCAGTCAGATCTTTACGTCTTTAATGACAAAGCAAAAGTTCTGCCCAAAACCAGCAAGAAGCTTGAGATGTGGTGTCCTAGGTAAAGTAGACGACTTACTCAATCATGCTTAACTCATTCATCACACGTGTGTGAATTTCTTGCCTGTTGTATCTGTGAACTGTGTGCATGCACCCCTGTTGTCTTTGGAGGCCAGAAGAGAGTGTCAGATTCCCTGGAACTAGAGTTACAGACAGTTGTGAGCCACCATGTAGGTACTGATAATCAAACCCTGGTCCTCGGAAGAGCAGCCAGTGCTCTTAACCATAGACCTGTCTCCCTAGCCCCACTTAACTAGTTTTTCATCTGCAGATGAATCATTCCTGGCTCCGTTTACTCATTTGTAAAATGATAACAAAACATCTGTTAACAATATTGTATGAATTAAAGAAAATGTGCATACATCATCTGAAACAGAGCAGACACTTTGTATTATTGCCATTACTACTGTGATTATAACTTCCAGCTATCTTTATTAATGTTACTATTCCTTGGTTTCACTCTCTTTTGCTCACTCCTGGTAGAGTTATCACATGTAAATATTCTCAAACAGAGCAATCAAAGATATTATTCTGTTGAATAAATGACAACTCCCAAAGAAAAATACACAGATTTGAAACTAGAAATCTGGAATTTGATGGCCTGAAGAGTATATTCCTTAATTCAGTTCCATTATGAGCATGTAATAGGCTCTCCTTACTGCAGCTACTGCAGAAGGTTAGAGGAGTTTCTGCCAACCAAAATTCCCCAAGTTCAAGCACAGAAAGTTCTCTGAAGCAGGAAGGAGAGACTGATAAGTAGGAGCAGATTTGTCTTTCTGGAACTTTCCATTGCAGGAACCTCAGGCCTAGAGCAACTTTTCTACCTTATGAATCCAGGATATACTAGTAATATTCACTAGAGCCAATCAGCCAGTAAGTGCCTCTTTTTCAACATTTAATTAGCATGTATGTTAGGATTTTGGAACTAAACCTGCTCCTGGGTTGCCTAGCAACTTATGATGTCATCATGTCACTGGCCAGGTGGCCACACCTAGAAGGCATGGTTACCTTCCCCCTTAAAGGGACCAACCAGCCATGTGGTCCCTCCCTTGGTCTCTCCTCTCTTGGTCTCTTCTCTCTTGCTCCCCTTCTCTTGGCCTCTCTTGGCCCTCTCCCCTTTCTCTGCTGGGGTGCTCCTCTCTCTCTTTACCCCCATCATGTCCTGTTCTCCCTTCTCTCTCTCTCTCCATCTCCACCTAATAAACCACTTTCATAGAAGATCTATTGTAATCATCATTACTTAAATTGTACCTGAACATTACTATGTGGAAATCATGAATATTAATGGGCTGCACTGTGACATTTTTATACATGTATATAATGTATTTCTTCAGGGCAGTAGAAGAAGCCCTGCATATGTGAAGGCCTGTGTGAATGTGTTGTTGACAAAAGATGACCATGTCAAACACTATAGCCTTAAATCCATAGGGAAACAGCAAAGCTTCCTCCCTGCCACCCCACCTTAAAGTTCAGAGGGATGAAGCAGCCAGGACTCAGGGGGCTGTCCGCAGATGTTGACAGCATGTGTGGAAAATGTCCACCACAGCTTTCTCCACCAGGATTCTGTTTTTATTTTATTTTATTAATTACACTTTATTCACTTTGTATCCCCCCATAAGCCTCTCCCTCCTCCCCTCCCAGTCCCACCCTCCCTCACCCTTCTTCACGCATGCCCCTCCCCAAGTCCACTGATACGGGAGGTCCTCCTCTCCTTCCTTCTGATCTTAGTCTATCAGATCACATCAGGAGTGGCTGCATTGTCATCTTCTGTGGCCTGGTAAGGTTGCTCCCCCCTCAGGGAGAGGTTCAAAGAGCAGGCCAATCAGATTATGTCAGAGGCAGTCCCTCTTCCCATTACTATATAACCCACTTGGGCACTAAACTGCCATGGGCTACATTTGTGCAGGGGTTCTAGGTTATCTCTGTACCTGGTACTTCATTGGAGTATGAGTCTCTGGGAAGACCCCTATGTTCAAAATTTCTGGTTCTGTTGCTCTCCTTGTGGGGTTTCTGTCCTCTCCAGATCTTTATTTCCCACTTCTTTCATAAGATTCCATGCACTCTGCCCAACATTTGGCCATAAGTCTCCATGTCTGCTTTGATAGTCTGCAGGGCCGAGCACCAGCACCATTTGTTGAAGATGCTATCTTTTTTCCATTGTATGATTTTGACATCTTTGTCAAAGATCAGGTGTCCATAAGTGTGTGGGTTTATTTCTGGGTCTTCTGTTCGGTTCCATTGATCCACCATTCTGTTTCTATGCCAGTACCATGAAGTTTTTATTACTGTTGCTCTATAGTACAGTTTAAGATCAGGGATGGAGATACCTCCAGAAGATCTTTTATTGTAGAGGATTGTTTTAGCAATTCTGGGTTTCTTGTTATTCCATATGAAGTTGAGAATTTTTCTTTCCAGATCTGTAAAGAATTGTGCTTGTAATTTGATGGGAATTGCATTGAATCTGTAGATTGCTTTTGGTAAGATGGCCATTTTTACTGTTAATCCTGCCAAGCCATGAGCATGGGAATATCTTTCCATCTTCTGATATCTTCTTCTAATTCTTTCTTCAGAGACTATAAATTTTTTTCAAGTCTTTGACTTGCTTGGTTAGGGTTACACCAAGGTACTTTATGTCATTTGTGGCTATTGTGAAGGGTGTTGTTTCCCTAATTTCTTTCTCAGCCCTTTTTGCCTTTTGTATACAGGAGGGCTACTGATTTTTTTGAGTTAATTTTGTGTCCGGCCACTTTGCTGAAGGTGTTTATCAGCTGTAGGAGTTCCCTGGTACAGTTTTTGGGGTCACTCACGTATACTATCATATCATCTGCAAATAGTGATACTTTGACTTCTTTTCAAATTTGTATCCCCTTGATCTCCTTCAACTGTCTTATTGCTCTAGCAAGGACTTCCAGAACTATGTTGAAGAGATATGGAGAGAGTGGGCAGCCTTGTCTTGTCTCTGATTTCAGTGGGATTGCTTTAAGTTTCTTTCCATTTAGTTTGATGTTGGCTGTGGGTTTGCTGTATATCACCTTTACTATGTTTAGTTATGTGCCTTGATTCCCTGATCTCTCCAAGACTTTAAACATAAATGGATGTTGGATTTTATCAAATGCTTTTCCAGCATCTAGGGAGATTATCATGTGGTTTTTTTCTTTCAGTTTGTTAATATGGTGGATCACATTGATGGATTTCCGTATATTGAACCCCCCTGCATGCCTAGGATGAAGTCTACTTGGTCATAGTGGATGATATCTTTGATGTGTTCTTGGATTTGGTTTGAAAATATTTTGTTGACTATTTTTGTATCAATGTTCATGAGGGAGATTGGCCTGAAATTCTCTTTCTTTGTTGGGTCTTTGTGAGGTTTAGGTACCAAGGTGACTGTGGCCTCATAGAATGAGTTTGGTAGTGTTCCTTCTGTTTCTCTTTTGTGGAATAGTTTGAAGAGAACTAGAGTTAGCTCTTCTTTGAGGGTCTGGTAGAATTCTGCACTGAAACCATCTGGTCCTGGGCTTTATTTGGATGGGAGACTTTCGATGACCACTTCTATTTCCTTGGGGAATATAGAACTATTTAATTGATTTACCTGTTCCTGATTTAGCTTTGGTAAGTCGAATCCATCACGAAAATTGTCCATTTCATTTAGATTTTCAAATTTTGTGGCATATAGACTTTTGAAGTAAGTCCTAATGATTGTTTGGATTTCCTCAGTGTCTGTAGTTATGTCCCCCTTTTCATTTCTGATTTTGTTGATTTGGATGGTGTCTCTCTGCCTTTTAGTTAGCTTGGCTAAGGATTTGTCTATCTTGTTGATTTTCTCAAAGAACCAGCTCTTGGTTTCATTGATTCTTTGAATTGTTTTATTTGTTTCTAATTGATTGATTTCAGCCCTGAGTTTGATTATTCCCAGCCGTCTACTCCTCTTTGGTGTGTCTGTTTCTTCTTTTTCTAGGGTTTTTAAGTGAGCCATTAAGTTGCTTGAATGTGCTGTCTCAAATTTCTTCTTGAAGGCACTTAGTGCTATGAACTTTCCTCTTAGCACTGCTTTCATTGTGTCCCACAAGTTTGGATATGTTGTGTCTTCGTTTTGGTTGAGTTCTAGGAAGACTTTAATTTCTTTCTTTATTCTTCCCTGACCCAGCTGTCATTTAGTAGCAAGTTGTTCAGTTTCCATGTGTGTGTAGGCTTTTTGCTATTTCTGTTGTTGTTGAGGTCCAGCTTTATGCCATGGTGATCATACAGGATACAAAGGATTATTTCAATCTTCTTGTATCTGTTGAGGCTTGCTTTGTGACAAACTATATGGTCTATTTTGGAGAAGGTTCCATGAGGTGCTGAGAAGAAGGTAAATTCTTTTGTGTTTGGATATAAGGTTCTGTAAATGTCTGTTAGGTCCATTTGATTCATGACATCTGTTAGAGACATTGTTTCTTTGTTTAATTTCTGTTTTGTTGACTGGTACTTTGTTGAGAGTGGGGTGTTGAAGTCTCCCACTATTACTGTGTGGGGTTCTCTGTGTGGTTTAAGTTTTATCAATGTTTCTTTTACAAATGTGATCCACCAGGATTCTTACAGCCTGCACACTGCTCCCCTGCAGAGACTGTTCCTACCCAGATTGGTTAAGCCTTTCTCCTTGTTCAGCTGTACACCATAAACCCTGCCTCCATTAGTGGCATGCAATTACCCCACATCCCTGTTGAACTGTATGTAATAAACATGCTGGCTTTCCAGAGCACTGTGGTTTCTCCATAAGACGGCTGAGTCCACCCAACCCCGGGTTTTCTGTGTGTCCATGTGTCTATGCATGTGTTTGTCCTTTCTTCATTCCCTTGCTCCCCTGTCAAGTATGTCCCTGTAGCCGTGCTGAACATGGCATATTTCAGTCATATCCACTCTATGAATCTCCCCCTCTCTTTCCTACTAATCCCTTTCCTCTTCCCAGCTAGAATCCCTTCTATTTTCATGTAGATTTCATTTCATTTTGTGTTTTATTTTGTGACTCCAGGAGTTTCATCAGGAATGTTATGGAAACATAGGTAAGGAATTGTTTAAAAAAAAAAAAACAAAAAAACACTTCCCAGTGACTGCACCACTGAAGAATATGTTTCTTCCTCTATCATCAACCATTAACTACTAACAAATCCTCAGGGAAGGCTGTTGTCTTTTCAGCCCTTCTGCAGGAGTCGACAGGCCCAGTCTTATGCAGACCTTGTGCAGATAGTCACAGAAATCAAGTTCAAAAGTACCACAGCCTTGTCACACCCAGAAAAGAATGTTTCTCAGCACTCTTTCCCAGCCTCTGACTTCTACATTCTTTCTGTTCTGTCTTCCCCTGGGTTCCTCAGCCTCAGGCTAAGTGATACAGCTTTATGTATGGCTGCGTCTCTACAATCCACCTAGTCTCAATTAGTACCAATTATGATGGCTCTCTGCAACCACTGCTACCTAGAAAATGGTCTTTGAGCAAGGATATGAAAGAATCACTCTCAAGAACTAAAGATGCACAGTGAAGGGTCACCAACCTGTGGAAGCTTACAAAACCCACACTAGAGAAATGCTGACCAAGTTCTCCATGTAGGCAAGTATGGTGGGCAACATGGAAACAGAGGATATAATGAAATGGAATTTTGACTATACACAGAGTAGACTGAGTGATAGATAAGGCTGAGGGTCATCTTGAGACGAAAAGCCAATAAAAGATCCTGCAAAGAGAAAAATGCTCCCCAAACTAAACACTGAAAACATAAACACCCAGCGTTCACACTGCTGACTTATGGCTATTACAAATAAAGCTGCTACAAACATGGTTGAGCAAATGTCCTTATTGTGTACTTGAGCCCCTTTTGGATATATGCCTAGGAGTGGTATGGCTGGATCTTGAGGAAGCGCTATTCCTAGTTGTCTGAGAAAGTGCCAGATTGATTTCCAGAGTGGTTGTGCAAGCTTACATTCCCACCAGCAGCGGAGGAGGGTTCCCCTTTCTCCACAACCTCTCCAGCATGCGTTGTCTCTTGAGTTTTTGATCTTAGCCATTCTGATGGGTGTAAGGTGAAATCTTAGGGTCGTTTTGATTTGCATTTCCCTAATGGCTAATGACGTTGAGCATTTCTTTAAGTGTTTCTCTACCATTCTATATTCCTCTACAGAGAGTTCTCTGTTTAGCTCTGTTCTCCATTTTTTTAATTGGATTACTTGGTTTGCTGCTTTTCAGCTTCTTTAGTTCTTTATATATACTGGATATTAACCTTCTGTCAGATAAAGGGTTGGTGAAGATACATTTTACTGCAGCTTCCCTATTCTTCTCCCAATGTCTTGCCACCTTTTCTGTGTGCTCTTTATCATATTCTTCTGGCATATACACGCAAAAAAAAGGTCAAGTTTCTATATAGTCAAAATAGTATGGAAGAAAAAATTTTTTTCCAACAGCAAAACAAATTTTTAAAATCTAAAAAGGTTTAATATTCACAAAAACTATATAATGGAAACTGCTCAATGCTACTGGATGATACAAAATGAATAAATTCTGTTAATTTTTTTGACAACAGACTCACTCATAGAAGAAGGCCAGACCTGATTTATCTAATAGCCCAATTCAAATTATTTAAAAATCTAATAGAGACTTCCATTAGAGTCACTTTGAAAAAAGTTGAATGTGAAAAAAAAAATCCCAAATTGGAAAAGTAATTGAGGATGATTTAGTCTTAGAATATTTTAAAATACACTACCCATCTATAGAAAAACAGTATAATATCTATATTAGGGTAGATACATAAATCTACAGAATAAAAGGTCAAGATGCAAGCCTAAATATATATGAAAACTTCACTTATGACAAAAGGATATTTCAAATAATGGGAAAATACCCTGGGGACAAAGGACATGAATGGTTGCTTTGAACCAAGACCACAAATGTCTCCTTCTCCCTTCCTCTATCTTTTTAAAGATGGGTTTCATTGTGTGTAGACTTTGCTGACCTCAAGATCATGATTCCTCTGCCTCAGCCTCCTTGAGTGCTGGGATTGCAGTTGGACAGCATGCCACCTTGGCCAGAATTTGGAAATTCTTAAACTAAAAGGAGTATATGTCCTGTCTTGGTCTACATAGCTCCTGGAGCAAAATACCTTAGGGGGAGGCACTTTATGGACAATAGATGCTCATTATTCATGGTTGGGAAGCTGGAAAGCCCAGGATCAAAGCATCAATAGATTCGGTGTTTCATTAGTTCTTCCTCTCATAGTGACTTCTATGTGTCCTCGCATGGTTTAAGGGGTTTCCGAGGCTCTTTTATAAGTTTACAACAGATAGTCCCAAAGTTAAAAGAATTCAAATGGTTTCTTTTCATCTGATCATGGAGCACTTAGTACAAATCATCTTTGGAAATTTGAGTTTGGCCTTCTTCAGGCCAATACATTGACATCAGTGCATGAGTTTTCAAGAAACAAACTTCCTGACAATAGCAAGTGCTTCCAGTGCAACCTTCCATGCTACATATAAAGATACTGTGATCACATTACAAATTCAAGACTGTGACTGGACCATTCAAGATCTCGGTCCTTGTTTTGTGCCCTTAATGATACATACTCTTCAAACTTCCCAATGGAGAAAATGCACGGTACGGTATGTCCTCCAACACTAAGTTCACTCTGGAGGCCACCAGCTGTGGCTAGCAGGCCAATCTTCCTAGCTTTCTCCATATCACAAACATAACACCTAAGGAGTGTCCCCCTACCCCCAACCTCCTAGACCATCTGACGGTTCTTTGCCAGTGATCTGTTCTTTTTGGTACCTCATGTATGTACTATTTTTGCACACTGGAATGACTTGGAGAGATTTAAAACTTCACTAGGACCAGGTCACCGAATGGCGTGTTAAATGGGAATCTCAGAATGAAAGAGCGAACTCTGAGGCTTTTGAGGTTAGTCGGGGGTTCCAGTGTGCCGGCAACACTGCAGCGCCTGTCTCTAACCTCTTTCTTGGGCTTGAAGACATCTCTGGACTCTTTCTAATGCATCCCTGGGCCCCTCCATCTTCTGCATGTTTTTATCACTGATATTTTCTTGTGGAACAAAAAATAATTTTTTGTCTCTTGTAAGATCTTGGAGGACAATAATAATATCTTACTCTGCTTTTCCCTGCTAGTGTCCATCACAGGATATGACATACTGCTGATGCTCCATAAACATTTGTAAAATTCCTCTCAGCCCACATGAATTTACCTTAACGTGTCTCATAGCCACCGCAGTCCCTGCAAACCTATGCCTTTATAAGTCCTCTCTTTTCACTATCTCTACCTGAACCATTTCTGAACGCTCATAACTTGGCTTCTTTCTCTCTCTCTCTCTCTTTTTTAACTCAGTCTTTCCCATCATCTTTCTAACCCTGGTACAGATCATATCACTTCTGTTTGAACATAATCGAATATAGCATCATAGTATGAAAGCCTGCTTTGGGATCACCTTGTTTTATATATTTACTGTTGTCCTGGTAAGGAAACACGGTGTCAAACTGCTTTCTAAATACTCATGCTTAGGTCTATATATTATTAGTACTGCTTTTAATCCTTGTCAGGGAAGCTTTTTCTTGCAGATGGATTCAGTTAATACAAACTCAGGTCAAAATGTTGAAAATAAGTGACTGTTGAATGTTCCATTTTAAATGAGATATTTATATAGATCTTTACAAAGCTCCAGGAACATTATGGAAGAGGAAATAGAAAGAAGAAAAAAAAATGAATTGGAACAAATGTCAAGAAATGCACTATGCACTTAAGAATTCATAGCCTTGGCTGGCCTCGAACTCGTAATCCTCCTGCCTCTGCTGCCTTCAGAAAATCCCACCACAACCAGCTATCAGTAGACTGAGGAAGGGGCATGGGAGGAGAAGAGGGAGGGAGGGTAGGATTGTGAGGGGATGAGGGAGGGGGCTACAGCTGGGATATGAAGTGAATAAATTGTAATAAATAAAAAATTTAAATAAAAGAATTCATAGCAGCTAGTGTTACCTGTATGAGGTCAAGCTGGTCAATATTCCAATGTGGATGGAAGAATGATTCATGAGGCTCTACCCCCTAACCAATGAGCTGCTTTGTCTGTTAGTAGCTGCTGAGAAAATGGGGAAAGGGTGGAGGGTTTCTTTTGGAAACATAGCCACTGGTAGGTTGTCCATGTTCCAGTAAATGGCTCAAAAAAAAAAAAAAAAAAAAAAGGAGAAAGAAAAAAGCAGTAGTAGCAGCAGCAGCAGAACCAGGAAGAGAAGGAGGAGAAGATAATGATGATGATGCTGATATATTAGAAAGGTGCAAGCACAGTGGTGTAACAGACCCCCAGGCCTTAATAGGCCCCTAGGCCTAAGCACAACTGACATCATGATACAAGTAGGCCTTGGAACCCAGCACGTAAGGGGCTCCACTGCCAAAATGAGAACAAAGGCCCAATCCGTCAAAGTCCATCATTCTGGGAAAGTCCATAAATGTACTAACCTTGCTTTTTGGCATCTGTAGTTTTGCTTCTGGCTGTTCTTGCTAACTGAGGTGTGTCAACTCAGGATATGGTTTTATATTTAAACGCTCACTCTGGGAAAAACTCAGGACAGCATGGGACCTGGAACACACAGTGTAGTTGTCAGCTGGCTAATAAAGATCTTCTATTGCCTTAAACCCATTTCTGAGCAGCCTTCACTGGTGGAAACCTCACAACAGTGGGAGAGGTGAGCTCATGGTGGGGTATGAACAAAATACATTGTATATAAGTATAAAATTGTCAAAGAATGAATATTAAAATATTCTCAAAATAAAAAAGAAATTAGAGATTAGCCCCAGAGGTTTGGTGCTTTATTTCTCGAGAACATTAGCAAATTTTATATAATCATCTTTCAACTTCCCTGTTTATTAATTATATGTTTTGATGTCTCACATTCTTTTTGAATACAGCTTTTGACTTTTTTGTCATTATAATCTATGAGGTTTTTGGTTTTTTTTTTTAATTTTGACTTAAACTCAGTGTACAATTCATATGATTATTTATTTGGGAGCTTTTAACAAAATTAACTTTGTTGGGCTAGAGATATAACTCAGTAGTGGTGTGGCTGGTCAGCATATGCAAGCTTGTGGTTTTGACACAAACACAAAAATATTAGAACAAGAGGAAAATGCAATTTGGCAATTTCTACTAGAAACTCTAGCACACTGCATATTTGCCAGTAGAGACTGATGAGTTGAAGCCTTTTCTCCTGTCATTGCTCAAACCAAAACTCTCTGTTGTTTCCGTGTCTACCAAAGGCTCCACTGGTCAGCGCAGATCCCTTCTAGGTTCCCAGGGAGATTCTGCTACTCTCCACTATGTTCTCCTGTCATTCTCTCTTTATCAGACCCTGACGTCCTCCAGCCCCCGCCCCTCCCCCTACACCCCGTCTTCTCCTGGGAGCAGCTCCTACTCTGCCTTCTACTAGCTAAGCTCTGTATCCTTCTACCTTTGCTCAATGCTGAGCCAATACATGTTTATTATTTGTTAAATTAGAAATAATCAGTCTTTAGTAACCCACTATTTCAGCACGTTGCCTCTTCCAAACTCTAAACCATCTAGTGGGTGATGACTAGGGTATTTCCAAACTTTTTTGAAAACGGCAAAAGATGACTGAAATCGTGCAGACGACATTCATTGAGAACCTTTTAGATGCCAAAAGCTAAAACAAATATGGCATAGAATTATGGTACCCTCTTGTCAGTAACTGTACTTGCTTCCTGAGCCTCTGTGCTCTGTTTAAAAAGAAACATTAAATCCTACATGAGTCACTTGCCAAGCTGAGCACCTCACAGACTGAGTTTAACAAGTATTTTCCTTGGCCTGCAGTATCTTTCTGAGGTGGACACAGTGATAGCTACAAGGTTTTGGCCAGCTGCGGCCCACCAGCCTCCCTGGAATGCTTTGCTCAGCTCACTGCAACAAAGGTGTCAACTGCCCAGCAGGTACCCCACCTCCTAACCCTATGGATAGGATATGGACTTAGCCAGGGTTCCCCTCCACACAACACCCCATGAGAGTCTTTAGTAACAGTGTATCTCCATGGTTGCTATCCTGCCACAATCCCAGAGGCCCAGCTCCAAGTTTGCCTCAACTGTGCTGAAAGGTATAAGTAAGTCTTCAGTAGGAATGCCCAGTTATATCAAAGGAAGGAGTTGGAGCCCACCCAATGTCCCACCAATGTTGCAAAATGTTTTCTCATTTGCTACTTTGGGCTTCAAAGAGATTTTAATGACCTGCTGTATAATTAATCAGCCACCACCCATCCCAGCTGAAATGACTGACTACTGATGGAAATAAGCAAACATCCAAAATCTGCTATTTCCCATTTGAAATGCCAGCAGTGTGGTAATCTTCCCATGTAAATCAAGACTGGGTGTGGATGTGTTCTGGGCTCCAGCAAGTCTGCTGTCTAACCTCAGAACTCAGGCTCACTGTAGAGAGCTTGGCCCCTCCAGGGGACAGCAGAGGTCATAAACCCTTTCCCATTCACATCCATCAGACAGAAGGCATGGCTATTGGTGCTGTCAGCCACGTCAGGCTGGGGCCACTGTAGCCACCCAATTTCACCCTCACAACTGACTGACTCCACAGGAAGCCAGCACCTTTCAATCTCAGCTCTTCCTATGACTGTCTTGCTTTGAGCAAATTATTCACCTGCCTAAGACTCACTTTTCTTACATGTAATATTCGCAATAACAGTTTACAGTAACAATTACAACAATCTATTAAATGGCAAAAATATTGTCCTAATTAAGTGTACCCTATAGCTGGAAGGACAGCCCAGCCTTTAACTACTCTTGCAGAGGATCAGAACTCAATTCCCAGTGCCCGTACTGTGTAGCTCACAGCTGCCAGTAAGCACAGCTCCAAGGGCTCCGATGCCCTTTTGGGCCCCACTGGCACTCCTGTGTACATGCACATGAATAAGCAATAAAACAAAGTATATTTTAAAAGAATGCTCTGGAGTGAAGTGAAGCAGGCTCAATAATAACCTGGCTTCATCATTTACTGAAAATGTGACGTGCGCAAATAAATACCTTCTGTCTGGACATCAGAATTCTTAGATGTACAAAGGCACTGATATTGCTAATGATAATAGTTAACAACTGTTAACTGTTAACACCAGGAAGTACATAGCACATACCATGTCAGAGACAACCTCTGTTCCCCTTACTAGGGAACCCACTTGGACACTGAACTGCCATGGGCTACATCTGTGCAGGGGTTCAAGGTTATCTCCATGAATCATCTTTGATTGGACTATCAGTCTCAGAAAAGACCCCTGGGCCCAGATTTTTTGTTCTGTTGCTCTCCTTGTGGAGCTCCTGTCCCCTCTAGCTCTTTTTATCTCCCAATTCTTTTATAAGTGTCCCTGCACTCTGCCCAAAATTTGACTAGGAGTCTCCGTATCTGCTTTGATATCCTGCTAGGTAGAGTCTTTCAGAGGCCCTCGGTGGTGGGTTCCTGTCCTGTTCTCTATTTTCTCCATCTTCCAATGTCTTTCCCATTTGCCTCAAGTAAGGATTGATCATCTTACCCAGGGTCCTCCTTCTTGCTTAGCTTCCTTAAGGTGTACAAACTTTAGTATGATTATCCTATATTATATGTCTAAAATCCACTTATAAGTGAGTATATATCATGTGTGTCTTTCTGCTTCTGGGATACCTCACTCAGGATGATCTTTTCTAGATCCCACCATTTGCCTGAAAATTTCATGATTTCCTTGTTTTTAATTGCTGAGTAGTATTCCATTGTGTAAATGTACCACAATTTCTCTATCCATTCCTCAGTGAGGGACATCTGGGTTGTTTCCAGATTCTGGCTATTACAAATAAAGTTACTACAAACATGGCTGAGCAAATGTCCTTGTTGTGTACTTGAGCATATTTTGGATATATGCCTAGGATATATGCCTAGTATAGCTGGATCTTGAGGTAGCACGATTCCTAATTGTCTGAGAAAGCATCAGATTGATTTCTAAAGGGGTTGTACAAGTGTACATTCCCACTAGCATTGGAGAAGGGTTCCCATTTCTCCACATCCTCTCCAGCTCAGTGTCCAGGTGGGTTCCCTAGTATTGGGAACAGGGACTGTCTCTGACCTGAACTCAGTGACTGACTCTTTGTTCACTTCCTCCCCTTAGAGGATAGATGCAGCCTTATCAGGCCACAGAGGAGGACAATGCAGACAGTTCTGATGAGACCTGATAGGCTAGGGTCAGATGAAAGGGGAGGAGAACTGCCCCTATGAGTAGACTGGGCATGGGACATGGGAGGAGAAGAGGGAGGGAGGGAAGGATTAGGAGGGGATGAGGGAAGGGGCTACAGCTGGGATACAAAGTGAATAAATTGTAATAAATTTTAATTTTTTTAAAAAAATTTAAGGATAGATATTTAAAACAACAAAAATAAAATAAAAAGTAAGCTAGATACTATGGAAAAAGACAAAACATATTACTCAGCACTAATTTCAATTCAATTTTATGGCTCAAATGCCAAAGGATAGACATATCCTCACTGAGAGAAGTACCAACCTCTCCCTGCCCCTTACCTTCCAGTTAATGAACAGGGAATGCTTGAGGGAAAGGACGGAGGAGGATTTATTTCTGAAGCTACAGTAAAACCTGGGTCTCTTACTCTGCAGACCTTAAATGCATCCATCCTATACAACATGGGAAGCCTAGAGCCCCTTTTCTTCTCCCAATATGCAATGACAGATGCACACACATACACAAAAACACACATAATAGCACACAAACACACACACACACACCAACACACTCCTGCCCACACATATGCACAGGCATTCACACAGAGAAGCAAAAGCATGTACACAACACTCATTCTTGAAGAGAAGGCTGATCTCATCCTACCTAAATTCTGGCTGGAAATCCCTCTGCTCGCTGCTCACCTCTAAGATTCCTGTGGCTGCATTTCTGCTAGCTGTTCTTCCCCAAAGGGAAGCACACAGGCCCTTCCTCTTGGTGTCTACACAGGCAAGCCTGTAGAAATGTAGAAGGTTCAAGAAGTAATACAATGCAACAAGAGAAGCAGACTAAAATTTACAATTGACCTTTTTACTGCTGCTCTATTCTTTATGCTTTGACTACATGTCATTTTTCCTAGCCTTCTTTTGTCTCTTTGTATCAAAACAGGTCATTTGGGTTTATCCTTCTCTGAGTTTCACATCATTTTACCAGTCCATCAGCCAAACACATGTGATAACTCAAATTCTATTCTCTCTCTCTCTCTCTCTCTCTCTCTCTTTCTCTTTCTCTCTCTCTCTCACACACACACACACACACACACATAGTCACTCTCTCATTTGCTTGCTCATTTGTTTGTTTGAAATTGTTTCTTGAAGTGGGATCTGCAGAGTGGTGCCAGGTCATAAACTTTGGTTCTCAGAGCATGAAAGGATAAATGTGAATGTTAAGTTTCATAGTAACTGAATCTCAATAACAAAACAGATATGGGACTTGTGCTTTCTAGTTTTTATTTTGTGTTTTTAATAATACATGTTATTATATTTTATAAAAATAACAGTCCAGGAAGGATTGGAACTTAAAGCAGGTTCTTTATGACAGATCATTAAACAGGTGTAAACTGGTCCAAAAAGCATGCATTATAGAAGCCAAATATCCCTTTTAGGTAGTCCCAAAGGAAAAACCAGTTTTCCTACCTCAGGGAACTCTGCTCCCTTCTTTAGGCAGCCAGATTAACACAAAAAAATATTTTCCTTCTTCCCATCAGCTACAAAACAAATCACTGGTACTACTTATGGGTCAAGAAAGGGCTGTTACTCCTGATGAGACCTGATAGACTACCATCAGAGGGAAGGGGAGGAGCACCTCCCTTATCAGTGGACTGGGAGAGGGATATGGGTGGGGGAGAGAGGGGGAAGGATTGGAAGAAGAGGAGGGAAGGAGCTACAGGGGGGATACAAAGTGAATAAACTGTAATTAATAAAAATAAAAATAATTATATTTGAAAAAGATTTACATGGTCCTGGTTAGGTAGGATGAAGAATCAGCTGTGATTAACAAGAAACCAGAACTACTATAGTGAAACCTTCACTGTGCTGGTATGCTCGATGCTGGTCAGCTGGAGCTGAGAAATTGGTAGTGATTAAGAAAAGATCAGCTTCTGGGATAGCTCACTCAGGATGATCTTTTCCAGATCCCACCATTTACCTGCAAATTTCATGATTTTCTTGTTTTTATTGCTGAGTAATATTCCATTGTGTAGATATACCACAATTTGTGCATCCATCCCTCCACTGAGGGGCATCTGGGCTGTTTCCAGCTTCTGGCTATTACAAATAAGGCTGCTACAAACATGGTTGAGTAAATGTTCTTATTGTGTACTTGATATATGCCTAGGAGTGGTATAGCTGGACCTTGAAGAAATGCTATTCCTAGTTGTCTGAGAAAGCGCCAGATTGATTTCCAGAGTGGTTATACAAGTTTACATTCCCACCAGCAGTGGAGGAGGGTTCCCCTTTCTCCACAACCTCTCCAGCATGTGTTGTCTCTTGAGTTTTTTTTGATCTTAGCCATTCTGATGGGTGTAAGGTGAAATCATAGGGTCGTTTTGATTTGCATTTCCCTGATTGCTAATGAGGTTGAGCATTTCTTTAAGTGTTTCTCTGCCATTCGATATTCCTCTGCAGAGAATTCTCTGTTTAACTCTGTACCCCATTTTTAAATTGGATTACTTGATTTTTTTGCTGTTTAACTTCTTTAGTTCTTCATATGTACTGGATATTAGCCCTCTGTCAGATATAGACATATAATATAGGATAAACCTACTAAAATCTGTACACCTAAAGAAACTAATCAAGAGGGAGGACTCTTACTAAAATGCTCAATTCCTATCCAGAAAAGCAAAGAGGCTGGACATCAGAAGAAGGAGAAAAGAAGGAACAAGTCAGGACCCTGACACAGAGGACATCTGAAAATCTCTGCCCTGCAGACTATCAATGTAGATACTGAGACTTATGGGCAACCTTTGGGCAGAGTGCAGGGAATCTTAGGAAAGAAGTGGGAAACAGTAAGATCTGGAGAGGACAGGAACTCCATAAGGAGAGCAACAGAACCAAAAAAAATCTGAGCACAGTGGTCTTTCCTGAGACTGCTATTCCAACCAAGGACTGTGCCTGGAGATAACCTAAGACCCCTGCACAGATGTAGCCCATGGCAGTTCAGTATCCAAGTGGGTTCCATTGTAATAGGAACAGGGACTGTCTCTGACATGAACTGATTGGCCTGCTCTTTAATTACCTCCCCCTGAGGGGAAAGCAGCATTACCAGGCCACAAAAGAAGACAAGGTAGCCACTCCTGATGAGACCTAATTGACTAGGATCAGAAGGAAGGAAAAGAAGTCCTCCCCTATCAGTGGACTTGGGAAGGGCCGTGCATGCAGAGGGTGGAGGAAGGGAGGGAATGGGATGGGAAGAGGAGGAAACCATGGGGGGGGGGGGGGGGTAAAAGTGAGTAAAGTGTAACTAATAAAGAAAAATAAAAAAATTTTTTTTAAAAAAAAAGAAAGAAAAGATCAGCATTGTAGAGGTGAAATATTTTGGGAAGTATTCTTGAGAGTTAGATCACAGAAGCTGTGCTCCAGAAGTGGCCAAGGTTTTACTTCTGTAAGAGCCACTCATGTGACACTGGTTTTGAAGGCATGAAGTGCATTATAGAGAGCGGCTGAAGCTTGTCACTGAAAGACCAGAAGAGGCCATTGGTGAAAATGGCCCAGGATTGAAGGGATAATGCAGAGAAATTGAGAATTGGCACTGTGAAAAGAGCCTGGAAGACGCTATTAGTGAAAATGCAGTCCAGGTACAGCGGAAGAGATTTTAAAAAAAAGAAAAGAAAAGAAAGGGCTGTTGTGATAAGAACTGATCCTTTCCTGCAACTCACTTCCATATGCTCCAGCGCCATTTACTTCGTTTTTCATAACATCTCAATTCAGCAGCAGCAGCAGCAGCAGCAGCAGCAGCAGCAGCAGCAGCAGCA
>NW_026596051.1:2473419-2541835 GCF_907164565.1 Psammomys obesus
CAGCAGCAGCAGCAGCAGCAGCAGCAGCAGCAGCAGCAGCAGCAGCAGCACATGTCCCACTTCACAGATGAGAAAACCAAGACTGTGTAAATGTCCTGCATGCAACGGCCCAATGAAAACATTAGAGCAACTTCAGAAGCAGAGCTTGGTTCCAACATCCATGTCCTACACCATGTCATAATATGACAATGTCATCATCTGTTTCTGTGAAAATAGGCTCAGACAAACAGATGCCCAATTTTCACTTTATCTTGAACCAAAACTGCCCTCCAAAATTTCCAGCTAGTTAATAAAACTAGCTGGGTTTCATTCCTTTTTCATGCTGCTGCACTTGAAGTGCACACAAAAACACACGCGCACACATACACATGCACACATACACATGCACACACACACATGCACACACACACATGCACACACACACACACATGCACACACACACATGCACACACACACATGCACACACACACATGCACACACATGCACACACACACATGCACACACACATGCACACACACACACACACACACACACACACACACACACACACACACACTGGAACCAACATTAAGAACAAAAGACAGAGCTCAGAAGGGAGCCCTGAGCTTTCCCAGAAGCGTCCCTGTCTTGAACCCTACCATCTAATATGTGCTCCTTTCCAATAAGGCAGGCATTCTGGACTAACACCAGATGCCTTCGTGGGCATGGCTACATGCTGACAAAAGATGACCAGAACAAGTATTAAGCAAGAGTTGAAAAACAATTACAGTTTTAATCTCATTAAACTATTGCCTAAAAGAAAACCAGAGGGGGTTCTTAGAACCCTGCTTCTGTAATTCTGATTTCTTCCATTTTTATAGCATATAAATAATTAAAATTATGCCCACAATACATTTGGCTTCAGTCAGCAGGCATACTGAGGAATATTACATTTAGTAATTTACATACACCGGAAACATAATACATTAGATTATCCAGAAAGCTAAAAGCAGTCAGCAACATGGGCAGACCTCTTATGTAATGTCTGCATGAGCTGATTGCAGGCACATAAAGAGTGAGTTTAGATTTTCCTAGGAATCATTTTCTTGTAAATGAAACATTTAATTATGGAGCAGAGTCCATAAATAGACCATTAACACTGGGAGGGGGGGTGGATGCAGCTATATTACTGGATTGGCAGGGGAATAGCCTACAAGAAATCCATCAATGCCATAGATAATTAATTACAGCTCACCTTCTCCCCACATAGCCTTGCGTTTATTCGTCAGTGTTGGAGAAACAGCAGATGGTCGACCAGATACAGAATGCAATTTTCTGTCAACTCATTACTTACAGAATCACAGATTAGGTATGAAACCCCTAGAAGGTCACCTAGACCATTCCCCTGTACCCAGACTAGTCTGTACCAGAACTGTCCCAGGCATGACTGTGTGTCTTCCCCTTATTTATAAAGCATCTCCAGGAAAAAGAATTTCACTGTCTACAGAGACTTGGGATCTCAGGGAATTTGAATCCTTCCATTGGGAGATTACAGTCTTCAGCACTTTTTCCTCTTTGATACTTGGGTCTGTATCCTTAGGGAGTGCTGAGGCTCCTAAATCTACATGGTCCCTGAGCCTCACAGGGACACTTTGCTTTGGGCATTCTTGGTGTCTTTCATTCTATCCTTGTTAAATAGAAATAGTGTGAGACTTTAAACTCACAAAGCCAGCTCCAAATAGCATACTTTCTCCAACAAGGCCTCACCTCTTAAGCATACTGATGCAGTACCCTCTGGGGACCCTGTTCAAACTCTGAGCCTGTAGGGAACACAACCTTCAAATCACCTAAGATGAAAAACTACTTCATTCCCATTCCAGGAATGGGAAGAGTCTCTCACCCTAGTCACAGCTGTAACGGCCTAAAACAGAGTTCTTCCTTATAGTTATGACAGTGGAGGTGAAAATAACTTGACTGCCGTGGCTTGGGTAAGTGTCCCCACAGGTCTATCTGTCAAAGACTTAGTCCCCAGCCCCAATACAGTTATTGGCAGGTGGCAGAAAGTTTAAGAGGTGTGGCCTTGTGAGACGTTAGATCATGGGGCATGTCCTTTATGGGGATATTAGGATGTTCATTTCTAATGGCAGTATCCTCCCTTTCTTTCTGTTTCCCAAACATGGAATGAATAACCCCCCCCCTTACCAAATACTCCTGCCATGATGTATTGTGATGTCACAAATCCAGAACAATATAGATGGCCAGGGGACCATGTGTTGTGAGCATAAATTAATCATTTTCCCTATTAGGCTAGTTATCACATCAGATATTTGTACCATCAATCTGACTAAGGCAGGACTAGGGGGTAAAGGGTGAAGGGGTACACTCACTTGAGGACAACATACTCTGCTCACCACTGGAGTCTGTGTTTTTATCTCTAAGACTATGACCACTGTAACATCTTCACTTTGATGTTAAGCTTCAGGAAGAATGATAGGCTTCCTCAAGCCTCTTCTACCTTTCCAAGCTGATGAGTCCTGGTTTTTCTGTTCGTCCTTTTTCCATTGCCTCAGCCTCCTGCTTGTCACATCTCTACAACCATCACTTATACTCTGTGAAAAAAACAAGCACTACTCTGTGCAGTTAACCAATAATAACAGTAATGGATTTTTTTTTTTTTTTGCTCAACTTACCAGTACAGTGTTATACCCTATGTTCAACATTTTCTTAATCCTCTTCATTGTTCCACCCATCTGACTCTCACTAGAGAGAACATTTGCCCTCTCTCTCTTCCTTTCTCTCTCTCCCCTCTCCCTTCCTATGTATCTCTTCTCTTCTTCTGGCTCTCTCTCTCTCTCTCTCTCTCTCTCTCTCTCCTCTCCCTCCCCTTCCCCTCTCTTCTCCTCTCCCTCTGGCTTTCTTTCCTGCTCTCTCTCTCTCTCTCCCTCTCTCTCTCTCTCTCCCTTTCTCCCCTTCTCTTCTATCCCCCTGGCTCTCTCTCTCCTCTTCCCTGTTTCCCCCTCCCTACCTCTCTTTCTTCCTCCCTCCCTCTCTTTCTCTTTCTCTCTCTCACAAACACACACAAACATACAAATGCATACACCCCAAGAAAGCACACCTCCATCTTATTATCCAATTGTGCACTTTCTGCCAGTGTTTACAAGGACACATGAATGGAGACCCACAGGAGTATGAGAAACAAAGATGCTCCAGTGTGTTTTTCCTTTCTTCTTCTCACTCTTCTTCAGTCTACAGAGGAAGATTCCCCTTTAACTCTGGCACATATTATTCATAGCCTAAGACTACTCTGGAATGTTGTAGCCATGAGGGTGTAGGGGAGCATTTGGAAACACCACAATAATCTAAACACAGCAGACTTTCAACAGTCACTTGCAACTAGAGATTACTAAGGTTATTTAAGAATGTATTCTTACTACATTCAGTTTCCCTCTGCAACTCCTGTGCCCCTCATCAACTATGTCAGTTACCCTCAATCACACCCAGTCATGCATTACAGACACCCACGGCAAACGCACGCTATGCTACTTCAGGTAAGAGAAAAGCAGCACTAAGATTCAGAATAACAGACCAGCACAGCTCCCTAACAGAGTAAAAGAGCTAAAGTACATAGTTAACTCTTTTCCCAAGAAAATCCATCATGACAGAGAAAACAAAAACAAAAAATATGGAGGTGGTTGGTTCATTCTATTACCATTTATTCTGAATCTTGACGACATACAGTATTTTACCCCATGTCGAAAGAAATCATCAAATGCTTCCTCAGAGTGGTACCATCAAAGTCCTTACATGTAGAAGTGTTTATAACCAAGTCTTAATATGTTTTCAAACATCATGGTGGTATTAACTACATATGTGAACTCATAGGTTAAAAAAAAAAAACCTGTGAGTTACATCCCATTTATGTCTTCTATTGCACACATATTAGGCTCTTACACTGAAAAACAAATGAAGTCAACCCTCACTGCAGATGGCGCAGAGCGGCACTGACATCAGTGCCCAGGTTTACCCCCTGCCTTTGATTTCTGGCAATAGGAGAACAAACCTCTTAATCAGGGGCTATTTTGTGAGGAATCTCTTTTTCCATCATGATGTGTGGCGTATACAGCATGGTGGAGAGATTTATAGGGCTAATTTGACTCTCTGCTGTGGAGCATGCAACAGTGCTTACCTCTAAAAGGAGATATGTTTAATGCACTCATTGTTTCACGTGATCACAGGAATCACCCAGCCAAATAACCGCATACCCAAAATCCGAGAGCAAAATCAACCCTGGGGGAAGGAGGTAGGAGCCACTGCGAAGCGGAAAGAGGCCTGCTGAGGACTCATAAGCAATGGCCCATAAATGTGAGTGATCTCAAACATAGTTGATGGTGGAAAGAAAGAATTTTGGAAGAGAAGAAAAATCTCAATGGTAGAGCAGATTCCTCTGAGTCCTGGTGATTCCACCAACATGAGCTTGCCTAAGTCACACAGAGTCCAGATTCATTCTTTGGAATCTGTCCTTTACTCTGCAGGATAAGATGAGCTTCTCACATAGAACTAAAGGTAGCCATAAGATATGGTTTGAAACTGACTCTGGGTCATAGGGACCTCTTCATGCCCTCTCAGGCCTCCCAAGATGGCTTCCTCACCAGGGCCTGAAGAAGACCTTCGTAAGTTTCCATAAACAGAAATAGCTCCTGTTAAAAAGAGTACTCATTGGTGGGAGGATCCTTTGACAACTCTCAGCCACTCTTGTCCATTGACCTAATGTGCTGTTTATATTGTTCAGATTGGAGAAGTATTTTTAAACTTGGATTTTCTGCCAGAGAAAGCCATTCTTACCAACTGATGTAGACGTAGACATTCATTACAACTGCGCCCTCACTTATTCTTTTGCTATTCTTACAAGCCTATTCTGCTCAGTAGAGTGTATGAAATTAAAAAAATCAGGATTCTTTGGGGCCATTGTTACTCAAATTGTCTTCAAAAAGTCAGAAAATGATATAAGGTGAGAACTGTGCAACCATAGCCATAAAAGAATCCTCAGCCAGGGCTGTTCCACTCTCCACTGTCTAGGTTTGGGGCCAAGGAATGTGACTAGGAAGAACAACAGCCATCACAGATCCTGAGAGCCTGTGTAGTGTCCAGGAAGTCATGAAGAAGGTTTGAGAGCCAGGTGGCCGGCTCTAGCCCTGCCCAGCTCTCTTTGTAAGACTTCCTGTTCTTTGTATATGTGTGTATAGAGTTCAGTCAGAGATGTCATCTTACAATGCATGCCAACATGGAACCTCAGAACACAAATTAGATTTGGAAAGAATATAATTAAGGAATGAAATCACCTTGGACATAAGCACAATATTAATGTCCTTATAAGAGAAAATAATACAGACAGGCACACTGGGAGAGTAACATGTGGTGGTGTGTATTTAAGCCAGTGAATGCTAAAGATATCTAGACATCACTAGATGTTATGAGATCCTAAAGGGAACCAACTCTGCCAGCACCTTGAGTTCAGACTTCTGAAATACAGATCTATAAGGGAGTGCATACCAGATCTCCCTTCTTTTTGCCATCATCTTCCTCTGAATGGTCTCTACCTGAGTTCCAAGCATGATAGTCTCAGAGCCAAAGCAGGAAGGGGGCATCAAAGAGGCAGCCTCCGGTGTCTTCAGTCTGTGATGGAAGTCAATACTGATACTGTATTGAAGGTGTCAGCTCTATGCCTCTCTTCCAAAATCCAGGTCTAATGAGTGACATGACAGCAACCTTGGAATAAGTATTTATACCATGGAAATTACAAAACACTACAAATCATGGCTTTCTCCATTGACCAGCACAGTGATGTGTCCAGGCTGTATTCAACACTTTTCAGATTCTATCCATTGTCCCACCTATCTAACACCTACTAGTGGATGAGGGGTAACAGAAGTGTTACCATGAACAAAGCCAAATCATCTCTTCCTAAGAAGGCAGTCCTTTAGCTTCATGCTTCCTTGGACCTGTGATCATTACTGTATTGCTATATATGAAGTCATTCTCCCCATGGGCATTTGATTATTTATAACTTCAGAAAGCTTCTCTTCTGCTGTTATTCATCAGGCTTTCATCCTCAGCAGACAACCTTTGATAAGAATATGGAAAATGGCCTGAGCTTTAAATGACAAACAGATGAGGAGGCCTGATGAAAATCGCATATGTTTGGAAACCATATGTTTTCATATGAAACATATATATGTGTATTATGTATACTATATGTGTGTGTACATATATACATATACATATATATATGAGATTTTTAAATTGATGTTGACCTTACTTAGTTCAGGGTAACATTTTTAGCTTGCTTTATTACTGGGTAATAAGAACCTATGAAAACAAAAGAGACTACGACCAAGATAAATCCTGAGAAATCTGGCTTTACATGATTTCTCTTTACCCCCTTAACCCTTGAACCCAGCACTCAATTTTACTGTGGGAAGGAAGGATTCTCTTGTCTACCCAGCCAGCGTGTCTGCACACACTGCAATATGAGTAGCCCTGCCTAATGTAACATCAAGAAGTATAAGATGCCAAAGCCACATGTGGCATTCATATTTTAGGTGGCCACTGGTGCTCTTCTAAAACTCCTAGGTGCTCTACCTTTGAAGCACATGGTTAGATCATATATCTAAAACCCTGCTCTGGGATGGTATTAAGGAGTTAAGAAATATTGTGGCACCATTTTCTTTTTTTTTTTAACGGTTACAACTATATTTTATTTTTCAAATAATAATAGATTTAATTATTAATAAACTTAATTAATATCCAGAAGCTGGAAACAACCCAGATGCCCTCAACTGAAGAATGGATACAGAAAGTGTGGTACATCTACACAATGGAACATTACTCAGTAATGAAAAACAAGGAAATCATGAAATCTGGTTTAATTCATTGACCTTGTCCTCATTGATACTAACATTGTCCCCTGTTTCATGAGTAAAAGAAATTTCACCTAGCCCCCGAGTCTCTTCATTATGAGCCATACATCTCTGCAAGCCATTAGGATGAGAGATTATATAAATTTTACTGTACTTCAGGGCTAACTTAGCTTTTGTCTGCAACACAAGCAGACATGACTGCTGAGCATGACTGCTTTTAATACTTTCTTTACCCTTGAACTCACATGGCTTTCTTTTTTTTTATTTTTTTAAACTTTTATTAATTACACTTTATTCACTTTGTATCCCCCCATAAACCCCTCCTCCTCCCCTCCTAATCCCACCTTTCCTCCTCCTTCTTCATCCATGCCCCTCCCCAAGTTCACTGATAGGGAGGTCCCCCGCTCCTTCTTTCTGATCTTAGTCTATCAGATCACACGAGGAGTGGCTGCATTGTCATCTTCTGTGGCCTGGTAAGACTGGTCCCCCCTCAGGGGGAGGTGACAAAGAGCAGGCCAATCAGATTATGTCAGAGGCAGTCCCTCTTCCCATTACTATGGAACCCACTTGGACACTGAACTGCCATGGGCTACATCTGTGCAGGGGTTCTAGGTTATCTCCATGCCTGGTACTTGGTTGAAGTATGAGTCTCTGGGAAGACTCCTGTGTTTAAATTTTCTGGTTCTGTTGCTCTCCTTGTGGGGTTCCTGTCCTCTCCAGATCTTACTATTTCCCACTTCTTACATAAGATTCTACGCACTCTGCCCAAAAGTTGGCCATAAGTCTCCATGTCTGCTTTGATAGTCTGCAGGGCAGAGCCTTTCAGAGGCCCTCTGTGGCAGGTTCCTAACTTGTTTCTTGTTTTCTTCTTCTGGTGCCCATCCTCTTTGCCTTTCAGGATGGAGATTGAGCATGTTAGTCAGAGTCCTCTCTCTTGATTAGTTTCTTTAGGTGTACAGGTTTTAGTAGGTTTATCCTATATTATATGTCTATATGAGTGAGTATATACTGTGTGTGTCTTTCTGCTTCTGGGACAGCTCACTCAGGATGATTCTTTCCAGTTCCCACCATTTACCTGTAAATTTCATGATTTCCTTGTTTTTCATTGCAGAGTAATATTCCATTGTGTAGATGTACCACGATTTCTGTATCCATTCTTCAGTTGAGGGGCATCTGGGTTGTTTCCAGCTTCTGGATATTAATTAAGTTTATTCATTTTGTATCCCAGCTGTAGCCCCCTCCACCATCCCATCCCAATCCCACACTCCCTCATCTCCTCCCATGCCTCACTTCAAGTCCACTGCTAGGGGAGGTCCTCCTCCCCCTCCCTCTGACCCTAGCCTATCAGGTCTCAGCAGGATGGCTGCATTGTCCTTCTCTGGTGACATCATTTCTAGACAAAGTGTTTAATCTCCACTTTACTAATTTTCAGAATTTTCTTTCTCTCTGGCAGAGTGACCCAACATATTAAAAACAGTAGCTCTATCACTTTTAGCTCCAGAGGCCTAATCGCAACCTCTACCACAGACATGTGCATTCACACACATATACACATACATGCACAGACACACACATACATGGAAATGGCCTTGTAGTCACAAGCAGAATTCTCTCTGAAGACACTGAGATATGAAGGCTACTTGTAACCATCTTGGAAACTTCATTTCCCTTCCTGTTGGCATGTAAGAGGTCAAACAGTGCTAGACTTAGATCCACTTAGAGCTCAAGAAATAAATTTTGGGGAATCGCCAGCCCAGAAGAGTTTTTAAAGTCACATACACTGTGACTTGAAAGGGACCTTACAAATTATTCCAGAAAATCCTTTTGCTTGTTCCTGCAAAATCTGGGGCCCAAAGTGGGGCCATTTTTGCCTTAAATAATTCATCTCTTAAAAACATTTTCTTACCTCTTCTGCTAGAAAATTTGATCTGATCACACTTTTTCTAGCCTTTAGCGTCCTCACAGCAGAATCTCATCCCGCACCTTTGTGTTTGCGATAACAGCACACAATGACCAGGCAAACTGAACTGGACCTTTCCTCTACAATGTCTCCTGAGTTGCTCTCCATTTTAACTGTCAAACAAAAAACAGTAGTCTTCAAAATTCACAAACAGTCGATATCTACCAAAAGCAGGACTCGCCTTTCCCAGAAACTAAATGTGCCAAGAAGAGTCTATGTATTCTTCTGTTATTCAGATAGCTCAAACAATTGTGATTCACTGAAAATGATGTTATTTCACCTAAATTATTCTAAATTATTCAGACAATTACCACAGGTCTGTTTGCTCTAGAGGTGAAGCCCAGAGCAATAATTACTTATTTTTTAGATTTCATCTTCCCCAAAGACCTCAAGTTCTATTAGCATCTCTCAAAATGTGAGCAAAGGTCTCCTAAAGAATGAAATCCTTTCTCTGAACCCGTTTAGATGCTGAAATGTCAACGCTAGGATTATTCATCAGGCAACAGTACATGGCTGTGTGTGCTGTTTGAATATCAGCAGGGAGACGGTGTGAATTATATATAACATACACAGCATATCTTAAAGACCTCCTTATTTACTCTCTCCTGAGGTACCCAGTGATCCAATAGCTCTCATAGCACCCCTAGAATGTATGCAGGAAAAGAAAAATGACCAGTACAGGTCCCAATAATAGGACTCTCTTTACAGGAGTACACTGCAGAGTCAGTGAAACACAAACCAAGCAAGAGGTTTGAATCTTCCAGAGATGATTCTTTTCAAATAGTGAAAATCCTTCCTATTCAAACTGAAAGGTAAGACTTGAAATGTGAGAATCTCTGAAAAAAAATGACAAATAAGTGTTTCCTGAATGGAAGTATTCTTGCCTAAAATGAGATTGGAGACAGAAAGAGCTGTGTGTGGCTAAAACATGCAGAAAGAAGCAACTGTACAGAGAAACAGGATGAACGTGGAGTGACAGGTGATCTTATGTACATCCCCAATCATTCTACCCCCAGCAGCTCTGGACAGAGGCTTAGAATGCAGACAACTTATCTGCTTCCAGGACTTTTCCCTAATCCTACAGAAGAAATAACTACCAAGCCATAAACATAAAGAAAGAGTTCCACAGCAGGGCCAGGAACCTGGGGGTGAAACAGAAAAGCCTGTCTATCATTCTGCTTCTTCTGACTTCTAGCCATGATGTCTAGTTATACCTAGGACATGATTCAAGATACTATTCCTCTACTCAGCTGGATTGCAACTAAGCAGGTGGTCTTATACCTCACACATAGTGGGACAAAACTGGGCAAGAGGGCTAGGGAGGCTCATCCACACTGTGCAGCAGGTTTGATGTCATAACACTTGTTTTTCCTCAGAGAAAGCAGCTCTTTGTCTATGAGTCATCTGGGCTCAGTCATAAATCTGTTCAATTGGAGGTTTTGGCCAGCCACAAATTTTCTTCATATTTGGATTTAGAAGGGATAGGTTGTTCAAGAAGAGCCTGAAACAGATCACTGGGACTGTGGTATTTATTAGAAAAGTTACTAATAGCATGGATAGACAGAGAAACAGCAACATGACAGGTGCTCCAAAGAGAATTCAGGCCCTAGAAACAGAGACAGACAGCATAGCAGGGTCTAGAAAGAGGACTGAGCCTACGTGGCAGAAAGAAACAAAGGGAACCACTTTTTGTTTTCTAACTAAAAATTTATAAAAGAACTTGCAAATAAAAATCATCATGCACCAAAATTACCCAGCCTCAAGGTTTATATAGTTCTGTGAACTTCTATAGAGATATAATAGTCATTCTGAAGCTGTGGAGCTCACACTGAAGTTTACACTTTCATGTAAACACATACATGTTTTTGCAGGGTTCTTCTACCATATCCACTTTGGTTCCTGCCTCCCAGTTCCTGACTTGAGCTGCTAACCTGCCTTCCACTGATGACAAACTGCTTTTAAGCCAAATAAAATTTTTCCTAAGTTGTTTTGGTCAGTGTTTATCACCACAGTCTAGAAGCAAACTAACACTGATGATGGAGCAGTTCCCAGCATGATTTTGCAGCCAGGCTCTCTAGTTCCCAGGCAGAAGTCAGGGAAAGGGGTGGGGAAGAGGATGTAGCACCATTTGATGAAAATTTACTTTCTTGGGTCATGTCATGTCCTGGCACTAGAAAGTCTGTTAACTAGGGACACAGACACTGTACCAGTAGGTGCCTGTCAGTACCTGTGAAAGTATAAAGCTTTCAGAGAGCAGCAGCTAGACTTGAACATTTCATGTGAGTGTCAGACAAAGTACACAGCTGTGTTTCCACCTTCTGATTACATGCAGTTAACTGCTTGCACCATTGGCTGATTTGAGTCACATGGGCCAGCCCAGAATCAGAATTGGAAAAGTCTGACAAATTACAAGCCAAATAGCATGAAGAAAAGACAGTTAGACTATTAAAATAATCCATCTGCAATACCTATCTTTCATGGTAGTAAAGCCAACTGTGTTTTAAACTTTCTCTTTTATCTTTAAGGGGGGGGACACTGACAAGCTAATGAAAGGCTGCTGGGGGGAGGCAAGTTTGTGGACTATTGAAGGTCAAAATAGAATAATCATTAGAAGACTCGAGAGGTTAGCAAATAGGTCACTTAGGTGGATTCCTCTTGAGATGGCTTTGTTTCCCAGAGCAAAGCCTCCTTCCACGGGTGGAATACAGCTTCTGGTACTCCTGAGTTCAATCAGAATGAATTGCCGTAAAATAGGTTTTAGTAGACAGATAGTGGAGAAACCTCTGGGTTTTAGCGTCTCCTCTGCACTTCTTGGAGGCCACCATTCTAGCATCCAAGTGTGTGGAACCTCTCAGATCTCTTTTTCACAGAGATTTTTTTTTTCTGGACTGTGCGGGGTGAGTGAATATGAATGAAGTGGGAGAACAACTGATGGGAGGGGAGGAGAGCATCCTAGCTAGGCTGGATGAGGGTGGCCTGTGGGCCCACTGTTCTGTACTTAAACCTTCACCCCACATCCCCGTAATGCTCAGCAGAGCCTGGTATCTGTGCTGCTTTCTGGTGTTCAAAAGCATGAAAGCTCCAATTCAAGCATGACTCCTCTTGAAGAACTCAGATGAAACTTGGGAAGGCAAGGTATAAATGACTCATTTTTCTGTTTTAGTTCTTGATTTTTAAGGACATGTCTATTTGAATTATGCCAAGCAGATATTTGACTTTGAAAGAAAAGCAGACCTGAGACAAAAAAAGAGTTTTGCCATTTTTACTTAGGAGCAGGATTCTAATTTGAACCACAAAGTTAGTTCAGTTCAGATGGCAGCTATAATTAGGGCAATGATCAGTCCAAGCCTCTCTCCCATGTTTTTCACTGTTTGGAAAAGAAAAGCTAAAGCAAGGAAAGGCAAGACAAAATAGAAGGACTATAAGAAGGGAATTGGGAAATAGGAGGGGGTGTAAAATGCATGCACTAGGAAAACAGAAGGAAAAGAAGGCAAACAGGAGAGTGGAGAATAAAGCACAAGAGAGAAAGTGGGAGAAAGGAACCAAGAATGATGGCATATGTGTTTGTGTACATATGTATGAGGATGCAATGATGAAATCTATTACTATGCATGTAACATTAAAAATAATTTGAAGAAGGAAGGACAGAAGAAAGAGGAGGGAGAGGAAGAAGAGAAATCTTATTATAATAATCTTGCAATCTTATTCATATTGTGGCTCACATAGAAAACTGTTCCCTGACCAGAAACAATGTGTCCTAGTGGCTGTGGCTTAAGTTATCCCAAGCATCCTACAGGTAGGAGAAGAGCCCAGGAGCACAGCAGCTAAATATTCTTGGAATTTGGACATGCCTTACATTGCCTCAAATAGGCATGGTAAGAATCCATGTTTGGGGGAACAAGTGTACCCCAGTTTGAATAAGCATTCATGACATAAGCATGGCTATGTCAAGGGAGGCAATGACTTAGACTAGTGGTAATGTCATGGCCTTTCATGAGTCAGGCTCAGAAGAATGACAACACTTTTCCTGAACAAAATATAGATGCTGAGAACTGTTGATTTATGGCTAACAACAGTATGTGCAAAAAACATCCCTGAATCTTCCTTAGTCTAATAAGTACATGATCAAACTCCCCAAACACTGTTCCCACCTACCAAGATTACTTAACCTGTCGTCTCCTTCATTCTATAGATAATGTTCTGAGTATCCAAGCTGCTGCTAAATCTCTATCTGAGGGTTAAGGCGCACTCAGTCACACATTTAAGTTACTTCTGCCTGTCTTTCTTAATCTCCCATTACTCCAAATCAAGTTTCCAGGACCCAAGCACACAGCACTGCATCAAGTGCTTGTTTGTTTTCTTTCATATCTAATCCAAGTAGATTTAAATACTTTTAAACATCTCTCCATTTCTCTGTTTACCTTGTCATCAATTACTAATAAAAAGTTCTATCAAAGGCACCAATGAGTAGCCCAATATAATCTTCTAAGACTGGCTCCTGCCCAAGAAAAATTGAGGACCTAAGTCACTTTCCATCTAAAAGAGCTACAATTTTTCAATGTTGACTCTTTTTTTTTCCTTTTATTATTAATTAATTCTATTTACATCTTGGTCAAAGGATCCTCCCTCCTCTCCTCACAGTCTGACACTTCCTCCAGCATCCTCCTCACCTCTATTACTCAGAATAAGGAAGCTCCCCTACCCAGACACCCCAGCTCATCTATTCCCAAGAGGACTGAGTTCATCTTCTTCCCCTGTAGCCTGGTAGGGAAGTCCTATCAGGTGGAAGTGATCAAAAAACAGGCAACATAGCTCATGTCAGGGGTATCTCCTACTCCCCTATCTAGTGGGCCCACATGAATCCTAAGATGCCCATCGTCTTGGGGTTTGTCCATAGTAGTATGTCTAACTAAATGACTAAAATCCACTTATAAGTAACTTATATATATCATGTGTGTGTTTCTGGGTCTGTTACCTCACTCAGGATGATCTTTTCTAGTTACATCCATTTGCCTGTAAATTTCATGAGTTCATTGTTTTTAATTACTGAATAGTATTCCATTGTGTAAATGTACCACAATATTCTTTATGCATTCTTCTGCTAAGAAACATTTAGGTTGTTTCCAGTTTCTGGATCTTATGAATAAAGGTGCTATGAATGTGGCTGAGCAAATGTTCTTGTTGCATCTTTCGGGTGTATGGCCAGAAGTGGTATAGCTTGGTCTTGAGTTATGTCTATTCCCAGTTTTCTGAGAAAGTGCCAGCTTGATTTCCATAGTGATTGTAAAAGTTTGCACTCCCACAAGCAATGGAGGAGGGTTCTTTTTATCCATATCCTCACCGGCATATGCAGTTACTTAAGTTTTTTATCTTAGCCATACCGACAGGTATAAGATGGAATCTAAGAGTCATTTTGATTTCCATTTTCGTGATGACTAAGAACATTGAGCATTTCTTTAAGTGCTTCTCCACCATTCAATATTCCTTTTTTGAGAATTCTCTGTTTAGCTCTGTATCCCATTTTTTAATTGCATTATTTGGTTTGTTGGTGTTTAATTTCTTGAGTTCTTCATATATTCTGGATATTAGCCCTTTGTCAGATGTAGGATTGGTGAAGATCTTTTACCAATTTGTAGACTGCTGTTTTGTTCTATTGATAGTGTCTTTTGCTTTACAGAAGGTTTTCAATTTCAAGAGATCCTATTTATTAATTGTAGCTCTTAGAACCTGAGCTGTTGGTGTTCTGTTCAGTACAGTCATCTCCTGTGAAAATATGCTCAAGGCTCTTACGCATTTTCTCCTCCAACAGATTTAGTGTATCTGGTTTTATATTGAGGTCTTTGATCCACTTGGACTTGAGTTTTGTGCAGGGTACTAAATATGGGTCTATTTGCATTTTTATGCATGTAGACATCCAGTTGTTGAAGATGCTGTCTTTTTTCCCATTATATGGTTTTGGCTTCTTGGTCAAAAATCAAGTGTTCATAGGTGTGTGTGTTTATTTCAGAGTATTCCATTCAATTCCCTTGAGCAACCAGTCTATTTCTATGCCACTACCATGCAGTTTTTATTACTATCAGATCACCATGGATTAAAGCTAGACCTCAACAATAACAGAAATAACAAAAAGACTACACACTCATGGAAACCGAAGAACTCCCTGCTCAATGATTATTGGGTGAAAGAAGAAATAAAGAAACAATTTAAAGACTTCCTAAAATTCAATGAAAATGAGGGCACAACTTATTGAAACTTTTGAGTCACAATGAAAGCAGTGCTAAGAGGAAAGTTCATAGCACTAAGTGGCTTCAGGAAATTGGAGAGATCCTATATTATCAACTTAACAAATCACCTGAAAGCTTTAGAAAAAAAGAAACAAATACACCCAAGAGGAGTAGATGGCAGGAAATAATCAAACTCTGGGATAAAATAAATAAATCAGAAACTAAGAGAGAAATACAGAGAATCAACAAAACCAAGAGTTAGTTCTTTGAGAAAATCAACAAGATAAACTCCTAGCCAAAGTAACTATAAGACGGGGAGACAGTACGCAAAATAACAAAATCAGAAATGAAGAGAGGGACAAAAACAGATACTGAGGAAATCTAAAGAATCATCAAGTCTTACTTCAAAAGCCTATATCGCACAATATTGGAAAAGCTAAAGAAAATGGATGATTTTCTTGATAAATTTCACCTACCAAAGTTAAATCAAGAACAGGTAAACAGTTTAAACAGCCCTATAATCCCTAAGGAAATAGAAAAAGTCTTCATAATTCTCCCAAACAAAAAGATCAGGGACCACATGATTATAGTATGGAATTCCACCAGACTTTCAAAGAACAGCTAACTCCAATATTCCTCAAAGTATTACACAAATAGAAATAGAAGGAACATTACCAAACTCATCTGTGAAGCCACAGTCACCCTAATACATAAACCACACAAAGACTCAACAAAGGAAGAAAATTTCAGACCAATATTTCTTATGAACATTGATGCAAAAATACTCAATATGATACTTGCAAACCAAATTCAAGAACACATCAAACACATCATTCATCAGGATCAAGTACGCTTCATCCCAGGAATGTGGAGATGGTTCCACATATGAAAACTCATCAATGTAATCCATCATATAAACAAACTGAAAGAAAAAAAATTACATGATCATCTCATTAGATACAGAAAAAGCCTTTGACAAAACCTAGTACCCTTTCATGATGAAAGTCTTGGAGAGATCAGGGATACAAGGCACATACTTAAACATAATAAAGGCTATATACAGCAAGCTGGTAGCTAACATCAAACTAAACAGAGAGAAACTCAAGGCAATCCCACGGAAGTCAGGGACAAGACAAGGCTGCCTACTCTCGCCACATTTCTTCAATATAGTACTAGAAATTCTAGCTAGAATAATAAGACACTAAGGGAGATAAAAGGGATACATATCGGATAGGAAGAAGTTAAAGTGTCACTATTTGCAGATAATATGAGAGTATATATAAGCAACCCCAAAATTACGTCAGAGAACTACTGCACCTAATAAACTCTTTTAGCAAAGTGGCTAGATACAAGATTAATTTAAAAAAAATCAGTAGCCCTCCTGTATACAAATGACAAATGAGCTGAGAAAGAAATTAGGAAAACCACACCCATCACAATAGTTCGGTTCCATTGATCCACCATTCTGTTTCTATGCCAGTACCATGAAGTTTTTATTACTGTTGCTCTATAGTACAGCTTAAGATCAGGGATGGAGATACCTCCAGAAGATCTTTTATTGTAGAGGATTGCTTTAGCAATTCTGGGTTTCTTGTTATTCCATATGAAGTTGAGAATTTTTCTTTCCAGATCTGTAAAGAATTGTGCTTGTAATTTGATGGGAATTGCATTGAATCTGTAGATTGCTTTTGGTAAGATGGCCATTTTTACTATGTTAATCCTGCCAAGCCGTGAGCATGGGAGATCTTTCCATCTTCTGATATCTTCTTCTAAGTATTTCTTCAGAGACTTGAAATTTTTTTTCATACCAGTCTTTGACTTGCTTGGTTAGGGTTACACCAAGGTACTTTATGTCATTTGTGGCTATTGTGAAGGGTGTTGTTTTCTTAATTTCTTTCTCAGCCCTTTTGTCTTTTGTATACAGGAGGGCTACTGATTTTTTTGAGTTAATTTTGTATCCGGCCACTTTGCTGAAGGTGTTTATCAGCTGTAGGAGTTCCCTGGTACAGTTTTTGGGGTCACTCACATATACTATCATATCATCTGCAAATAGTGATACTTTGACTTCTTCTTTTCAAATTTGTATCCCCTTGATCTCCTTCAACTGTCTTATTGCTCTAGCAAGGACTTCCAGAACTATGTTGAAGAGATATGGAGAGAGTGGCAGCCTTGTCTTCTCCCTGATTTCAGTGGGAATGATTTAAGTTTCTCTGCATTGAGTTTGATATTGTCTATAGGCTTGCTGTATATCACCTTTACTATGATTAGATATGTGCCTTGTATCCCTGATCTCTCCAAGACTTTAAACATAAATGGATGTTGGATTTTATCAAATGCTTTTCCAGCATCTAGGGAGATTATCATGTGGTTTTTTTCTTTCAGTTTGTTAATATGGTGGATCACATTGATGGATTTCCGTATATTGAACCCCCCTGCATGCCTAGGATGAAGTCTACTTGGTCATAGTGGATGATATCTTTGATGTGTTCTTGGATTTGGTTTGAAAATATTTTGTTGACTATTTTTGTATCAATGTTCATGAGGGAGATTGGCCTGAAATTCTCTTTCTTTGTTGGGTCTTTGTGAGGTTTAGGTACCAAGGTGACTGTGGCCTCATAGAATGAGTTTGGTAGTGTTCCTTCTGTTTCTCTTTTGTGGAATAGTTTGAAGAGAACTAGAGTTAGCTCTTCTTTGAGGGTCTGGTAGAATTCTGCACTGAAACCATCTGGTCCTGGGCTTTATTTGGATGGGAGACTTTCGATGACCACTTCTATTTCCTTGGGGAATATAGAACTATTTAATTGATTTACCTGTTCCTGATTTAGCTTTGGTAAGTCGAATCCATCACGAAAATTGTCCATTTCATTTAGATTTTCAAATTTTGTGGCATATAGACTTTTGAAGTAAGTCCTAATGATTGTTTGGATTTCCTCAGTGTCTGTAGTTATGTCCCCCTTTTCATTTCTGATTTTGTTGATTTGGATGGTGTCTCTCTGCCTTTTAGTTAGCTTGGCTAAGGATTTGTCTATCTTGTTGATTTTCTCAAAGAACCAGCTCTTGGTTTCATTGATTCTTTGAATTGTTTCATTTGTTTCTAATTGATTGATTTCAGCCCTGAGTTTGATTATTTCCAGCCGTCTACTCCTCTTTGGTGTGTCTGTTTCTTCTTTTTCTAGGGTTTTTAAGTGAGCCATTAAGTTGCTTGAATGCGCTGTCACAAATTTCTTCTTTTTTTTTAATTATATTTTTTTCTTATCAGTTACATTTTATCAACTCTGTATCCCAGCCGTGTCCCACTCCCTCATTCCCTCCCAACCCCACCCTCCCTCTCTCATCTCCACAAATTTCTTCTTGAAGGCACTTAGTGCTATGAACTTTCCTCTTAGCACTGCTTTCATTGTGTCCCACAAGTTTGGGTATGTTGTGTCTTCATTTTCATTGAGTTCTAGGAAGATTTTAATTTCTTTCTTTATTTCTTCCCTGACCCAGCTGTCATTTAGTCGCAAGTTGTTCAGTTTCCATGTGTGTGTAGGGTTTTTGCTATTTCTGTTGTTGTTGAGGTCCAGCTTTATATTCCATGGTGATCAGACAGGATACAAGGGATTATTTCAATCTTCTTGTATCTGTTGAGGCTCACTTTGTGACCAACTATGTGGTCTATTTTGGAGAAGGTTCCATGAGGTGCTGAGAAGAAGGTAAATTCTTTTGTGTTTGGGTATAAGGTTCTGTAAATGTTTGATAGGTCCATTTGATTCATGACCTCTGTCAGAGACATTGTTTCTTTGTTTAATTTCTGTTTTGTTGACCTGTCCTTTGTTGAGAGTGAGGTGTTGAAGTCTCCCACTATTAATGTATGGGGATCTATATGTGGTTTAAGTTTTATCAATAGCTCTCCTTGGCTTACTACCCCTATATCTACCCTATAGGGACCCAAACCCCGACCAAGAGCCGGGAGAAGCCGCCGCAGCCGGACCTCAGGAGGAACCGGCTCCTTCCCCGGTGGCAGGGCGGTTGAGAGGGCGCCAAGAGGCCCCTCCGGATTCCAACCCACCAGCCCACCTGGGATGATTGTCAGCAGCTGTTACAGGCCCTCCTGGCCACCGAGGAGAAGCAACGGGTCATTTTGAAAGCCCATAAAAACGTTCCAGGGGATAACGGGCAGCCTACTCAGTTGCCAAACGAGATCAACAAGGCCTTATACCGGGCCCGGAACACCCTGGGCCCCCATGGACTCACTCCTTTCGAGATCCTGTATGGAGCCCCACCACCAGTCGTTAATTTCTTTGATCCCTATATAGCCTCCTTTGCTGACAGCCCCTCTAAAAGCTCATTTGCAGGCACTGCAGATTGTCCAGAAAGAAGTCTGGAAACCCATCGCTGCTGCATACCAGGAACAGCTAAACCGACCGGTGGTGCCGCATCCGTTCCAGATCGGAGACACAGTTTGGGTCCGCCGACATCAAACCAAGAACTTAAAACCCCGCTGGAAAGGACCATATACTGTGTTGCTAACAACCCCGACGGCGCTCAAGGTCGATGGTATCGCAGCGTGGGTACACGCCTCCCATGCCAAAGCGGCTCATCGCGACGCAAAGCAAGATCAGACTCCAGCCTCCTCATGGAAACTCTATCGCACTCAAAATCCACTAAAGATAAGACTGGCTCGGGGGGGGGGGGCTAATAGGTTTATAAGTAGTCTTGCAGAATAAAAGGGGGCTAGATATCCTCTTCTTACAAAAAGGAGGACTATGTGCAGCTTTAAAGAAAAAAATGTTGCTTTTATGCTGACCATACTGGATTGGTAAGGGATAATATGGCTAAACTCAGAGAAAGACTCAGACAGAGACAGCAATTCTTTGAGTCAGGACAGAGCTGGTACGAGAGATGGTTTAGTCAGTCCCCCTGGATTACCACCCTGATCTCCTCCATTATGGGTCCCCTAATCATAATTCTCCTGATTCTACTAGTTGGGCCTTGTATCCTAAATCGGCTAGTTCAGTTTATGAAGGACCGGCTCTCCGTCATACAGACGTTAGTGCTAACCCAGCAGTATCATCAACTCAAGTAGCTGGAGACGGAGATTGACTCTCCCTAGACCCGTAGAATGAAGGATTCCATTCTAAGCTAGAAGAAAAATGGGGGAATGAAAGAATAAAGCCCTAGCATAATGCTGGCAACACTATTTTGCAAGACTGGAGCAGTGCAGGGTCAGAGGCAAGGCGGGACAGATGCCCAACAGCAGGATATCTGCGGTTGGGCGCCTGAAACATCCGTCTTCCCGCCTTCTCTGTTTCGAATATGTGACCTAACTATGGCTTTGTTCAAACTGCCCAATCAGATCCCTGTAACTATGCTTCTCGCTTCTGTAACCGTGCTTCTTGCTCCCGAGCCCTATAAAAACCCGTCACCCCAACCGAGAGGCGCGCAAGTCTTCCGAAAGGCTTTGTCGCCCCGGGTACCCGTGTATCGAAATAAACCTCTTGCGGCTTGCATCCGAAGGCTGGTTTCGCTGTTCCTTGGGAAGCGGGGTCTCCCCGTCTAGAGAGGCTCAGCGGGAGTCTTTCACCCCTATAAAATCAAAATCAAAAATCATATTTTATACCTACAACATATAATGGTACAGAATATACATTGCCATTCCAAATGAGAAGAAAGGTAGCATAGTGAGAAGTGTTGGACCAAAGAAAGACTGAAAACCAGTTGGGCAAACTGCAAATTCTGCATCTCCATGTCTGTTATCAAAGCACTCTTCAGATATCTAGTTTATTTCATCTTTGTTGACTGCAATACCTCTCTGTATCTCTCTCTCTCTCTCTCTCTCAATGGCCTCTCCAGGCCACCATGCAGGGAGAGCCCTGGCATACACCGGCCTCAGCAGCTTGCCTTAGTTGTAGAGGAAGAATGTACAATCCGTTTCTTGTATTCTTGACTCTAATGCCAGAACCACAGGGCTGCAGCTGCCAAGTTCTGCTGTTTGATGGGGCTGGAACTTGGCCACCTCCTTCAATTACATCTGCATCAGCTTTCTGTTGTTGATGTTTTCCCTCACTGCTTAATCTTTCCTTTAATTCCTTTTCACAAGTTGGAACTTAGCTGGGTGGAGTCCTGTCCTGAGGTCACCACTCCCTTTATTCCATTTAGCATCAGACTTTTCTTTAAACATTTAAATCTCACTGAGCACTGAACTTAGCTTTGTTATACTTCCTGGTGCTGCTTTTCTTTGTAAACTTTATATTTTGCATTTCTCTTGGTTCAGCTTGCTTCTTTCCATTATAGATCTGCATAAGAGTGATTACTAATAATCACATGACAGGTTGTCTTGAAATCTCCTCTGCCAACGCCATTAATCCTGAACTCTTAAATTTAGCCTCAGACAGGTTTCTTGGACAAGGGCAAAAGCAGCCACATTCTTTGCCAAAATATCTTAATGGTCTCTAGACCCCATACTAATAATTCTCCCCCTCTGAAGCCTGTTGATCTGGGCCTCCACAGTTCAAATTGCCTTCAGCAATACTATCTCCCATGCACCTACCATTAAGCTGCACTTAAAATGTCCAACTGCTTTTCTGCTCCAATAATCTGAAGTCTTCCTAGATATTCCTCCAACAAAAGGCATAGTCAGGCCTTTCACAGGAATACCGCAGTCCCCGCTACCAGCATTTGTCTTCTTCACTGTGCTGTTGCTATGACAAGATACCATGACCATGGCAATTTTTCTAAAAGAAAGTGTTTAACTGGGGGCTTTCTTACGTTTTCAGAAAGTCTATTATAATCATGGTAGGGAAGCATCATTGATGGCAGGCATGGCAAGCATGGTGTTGGTGAGGTAGCAAAGAACTATATTCTGATCTGCAGGCAAAGAAAAAGAGAGCTGACTGGGCCTGGCATGGGCTTTTGAAACCTCAAAGCCTACCCCTACTGGCACACTTCATCCAGCAAGGCCGTGCCTGCCAGTCTGTCCAATCCTATCAAAGAGCTCCATTTCCTGGTAACTAAGTGTTAAAATATATGAGCCTGTGGGGCCTTCTTCTCTAAACCACCACATCCACATCCGTTGTTCAGAAGATTCTGAGAGCCAAAGAGGTGAACTGATTGTCCAAAAATCTCCCGCTGTGTGACCTGAAATAGACATGGGCATATTTGTTATAGGGACTGTTTCATAGATCTAACAAAACATTAAGTAATGGTAACTGTCCTAATTGTCATCTAAAGTATGAAAACAAAACGAGAAAATGTCATTTTTTTTCTGTCCTCTGAATTTGAATTTAGGATAATTTCTCATAGTCTGACCATAAAGGTCATCATTTATTCACTGTTATATTTTCTTTCTAAATCTGTTTCTGATCATACTTTTAAAGATTTTGGAAGAGGTTAGAGAAATGGATCAGCAGTAAAGACACTGGCTGCTCTCTCAGAGGACCAGGGTTTGTTTCTCAGTACCCACCATGGAGACTCATAATACTGTAACTTCAATTCCAGGTGATGCAACACCCTCTTCTGTTCTTTGCCAAGCAGGTGTGCAGATAGTGTGTGCATACATTCAGGCAAGATACTCATATGCATAAAATTTTAAAAAGGAAAGTCTAAGTAGTGGCTTCAAGACAGTATGTCTAATGTGTGTCTAAATTCTAGAATTAACATTGTATATATCCAGATTAAATCAAAGGACTGGGTAAGCTCCTGAAAAACTATAATGTACTTGTTTGTCTTACCTGAATTTCTAAGATTCATTGTCTCTTCATGTAAAATCTCATCAGAAAAGACAGTGTATACCTGAGTGGCTCTCATCTGGTCAATGCCTGCCTCCCACAAAGACAGGAGGGAAGAATATACTATGGAGAAAAGACTGGGGGACTCTGGAGAAGCTGGGTCTTGGGGTAAGGAGGGCAGGAAGGCTGAGAAGTCTTTTCCTATTCTGAGGGTGGCTCTCTCTGTGAATTGCCTGCTGTATTCCCTGGAATGAGGTGATTAAGGGGTGTTGAGTCCATACAGCTTTCTCTGTATGAGTCTGAATTCTGATTAGTACTAAAAGGCCTGTATATAGGGTATCTCAGACCAAATGCCTTTTCTCTTGCAAAACAAATCTAATTATAAAATATTATTAAAATAATACTTTAGTACTTTCCTCTGGGGTTCATATTTCCCACCCTTTTACTTAAGTTCAGGCTGTGCTCAAGTGTATAAAAATATCAAGGACTGTAGACAATGATCAATCTATAAGACTAAAATGGTGTGTTAGAACATCCCGGCTTCTTCTGTCCTTTGATAAGTCTCTTATGTACCTTTCTCAATCCTAGTCATGAAAAAAGGATGAGCCTTTCCATTTTAGCCACACTTACCAACATAAGCCCTGGCATCTATGTTGCCCTTACTCATCATGACCATGAAGAAAGGTGAGACCTTTATTCCCCATGAAATATATTTTGCATGGTTTCCTTTAAATAATCCATGGTAGAAACATGTGAAATACAACTAAAAAGCAAATGAATAGGCCTGGGAATCAGAAATAGCATCTACTGCTCAATTCCAGAGTTAACATTGGTGAGTGAGAACGAAAGAAAAGCTTCCTTGGACCTGCGGTCAATGCTTTTTCCAATTCTGAAGTTTGGTCAATGAGGAGTAAGCTTTCTGCCCAGGAATGGTCAGAGCCCATTAGATTTTAATGGATCAAGCTTTGCCACCCTTTCTTTTTCTTTTAACATTAATAAAGGTGTGATTCCTTCCTTCAGCAATGGTATTAATTTTGTTCTTATAAGGATCTACAGTGTTCAGAGGGTAAGAAACCCAAAAGATCTTATGTTCTTGACTTTACAAGCTGTTGTTGGAAGGAGGAGGAATGGGGGAGTTAGGAATCATTACCAATATCCATGTGACTTGGCCTCAGCCTCTATTAATCTGTGTAGACGGTCCAGGCTCAGCTATCTTAAAGTGCTAGTTTTCTCATGGTGAAGCTGTATGCTTTCTTGTATAGGCATAGAGAGTGGAATGTCCAAATACAATCTCACTCTTGACTACTGACCACATGGGGGCAGGAAGAAACAGATTTAATCATGCTGTCTCCTAATCAAAGAAAATACAAAGAAGACAGAGAAATGGGGACTAGAACAGATCATACCTCCTACCTGTAGTCTAAGATAGGAGCATTAAAGGTAAATAGGGCTAAACTAAAGCATGAAAAATAGACCATTGTGGGTGTCAGGGAACTCCAATTCCCCAGACTCCAAAAAGCTTTCCAAATATCCAGAAAGAAGCTCAACTTGGACAATAGGAGGATTTCTGGAAGTTAGAGAAAAGCCAGCATTCCTCACGAACTTGTGATGCTGGTTCCCCATACCAAAAGGAATCATTTCCCTTCCCTCTGGCCAAAAGGACATATGGCTCTCCAATTAACATACCTGTGGTGCCTACCAGTATATCAAGGTCTATGATACCCTCCATCTTCCATCAACTCCCTACTTGCTATATATTTCACAGTCCATGTTAGCATCTTAGCTCTTCTTACCTCTTCCTCTACCCTAAACTCCCTCCAGCTTATAGAATTTCCTCCCCTCAGATACCCGTCCTCCTTATAACCTGGCAATTCTTCCTACTCTCTGCTGTGGCTAGTCTCACTCTGCTCTTCCTGTCTCTTCTCCTAGCTAGTCTCTCTTACCTCACAGATAGCCCTTCCCATGTTCAATCTACTTCTATCTCTCTCTGCTCTTTCAAATTCCTCTGTGTATTTCTTTTCTTTTATCTACAGTAAACACCTAACCTAACCGTGGTGTGGACATGTCAGCAGTTTCCTTACTGCATCCCATTCACATAGATCTGGTGCCAAAACCTCACATACAGTGGTCTGGAAAGATGACTCCATGGGCCCCCACATAGTAAAATTATTCTCTGACTTCCATAAGTTCTCTCTCTGTGTCTGTCTCTGTCTCTGTTTCTCTGTCATCTGTCTATCTGTCTCTCTCTCTCTCACACACACACACACACATACACACACACACAAACACACACAAAATAAATAAATGAAGTAGGGCACGGATCCCTGCACTACAATTTCATAGCCCATGCACCAGCATGATTCAGGAAAGTATGGTGTCCTTGAAGGGACTAGGATTATGTGGCCTCCAAGTTCTTTTCTCACAACCTAAAAGATGAAACCTGTGGACTACAAAAAGGTAAGTCTCTAAAGGACATTTTATTGTTGGATTGTAGGTGGGAACTTAAGGAATGATGGTAGATGCTCTATATTTCTAGAGGGGTCTCTAGAAATGGTACTACCAAGGCATCAGCCCAGAGGCTTTTTGTAGGGCTTTTTGGCAGACACTGGGGTGAGGTCTGTAGAGGGGGTGATGGGTTAGTTCTGATTATCCCTTCCTGTGACTGTTGTTTTGATTACAACTTCACAAAAGTTCCCAGGCAGGTGTGCTCATTTACAGGAAGAAAGAGCAAACCTGGCTTTTGTGCTGGCATTTTGGACCTCTGGCAAGAACAGAACTACCTACCAAAAAAAAAAAAAAAAAAGAGAGAGAGAGAGAGAGAGAGAGATTTCTATCTTCTAGTCTAGGGCAGGAGGCAAAAGCTCTCACTGTTTGGGTCCCTACTGTCTGAGCATTACCTACCTCCTATTCTCATCAGTTTCTTACCACGAATGGTATGTAAGCAATTGCATTAGGGAAAGTACCGAATATCCCCAAATACAATGCAGCCTACCCAGTTAAATTTGAATTTTAAATAAGCCATTAATACCATCTTAGAGCAAAGATGTCCTATAATACATATGCAAACTCCAAAAGAATTTATCTGAAACTTTTATTTAACTAGGTCTTATGATTTTATTTGCCAACTCCAGCCACCCTAATATGTGAAGAACAGTCCAGGCTGTTTAAAAAGTCCTACTCTTTTTAAAATTATAGGAAACTATGCTGAGCCCACCAGGCTGTTGTTGCTCTAAATGAAAAACATAATTTTTCCAAAGAAAAACTGCCCTCCCGAGTCTCTTAGAGCTAATAGGAACTACCCAGCTGTTCCAACAGGGCTGTCATTACCAAGCTCAATAAAATGGATCCTCAACAGCTCTGGGGGATTGAAAGCTGCAGCGCTTCCTCACATAACACTGAGAACTTGTCGGTTTTGTTTAGTAAACGTAATGTCTGACTCCAGGTGCATCTTTCTTTGTTTACATTTGGCTGCACTGAGAGTCAGGGGTAAGGCCCATGGCTCCCTGGTCAGGCATCTTGTTAAAAAGCAAGCAAAGACCCTAGGCAGTCCCTGGAGTAAGGACACAAGAATCCAAATGTCCTTGTTCCTACGACCCACTTGCCTGTCAAAGTACATACCTCATTTTGTGGGGAGAAGAGAAAGAGAAATGGGAGATCACTCAGTCAAGGAAAAGAACAGAAATACAGGAGTGTGTCTCTTACTGCATCTCTCCTGACAAGGCACTACACACAGCTCTACCCTACAAGACTCGGGCCTCCTTGAACAGCAACAAGGGAGACAGGCAAGAAGGACTCATCTTCCTTTGCAGCCCGTGTAGTTTGGCATCTGCTGCATATCCACAACAGGTTGAGACTCTGAATGGGAAGGACTGATATCAGTCCCTAGACTCATACACCTCCCCCAGTCAGCTTTGACTCTGTCTGGCATCCCAGAAGCCCCAATCCCAGCCCCACTCCCAATTTCTACCCTCACAAACTGTCTTCTGAAAGAAATTCCATTTGCTATTCATGAGATGCTGCTATCTTATTGTGAACTGGTCTACACTTGTGTGTGCACAGGATTCTGAATATATATATTGCATTCACATAATCTTTCCAGTTACTGTGGCTGCCTAACAAATTGAAAAAGGAAAATTGACTTTTAACTTCTCTTGTTAGGGAATGTTATCTGTTAGCAGAAACACAATAGTCTCTGTTTTTAGAAAAATGACTCTACCTCATACTTTACAAGCCACAAAGTAATGAACTTAGTGTATGCTTTATACTCATATATCTATTTACAATTACTTAAGATGTTAATGTTCATAAAGCACTCACACAAAAGAGAATTGTTAATGGTATTCTTTTTTCACATAAGAATACACACACACACACATATAAAATATTTTTAAGAGATTTCTGGTCATGCTGGCATACATCTATAATCCCAGCATTTGAGAATCTGAGTAAGACAGGAGGATCAAGAGTTCAAGGCCACAGAGGTAGCCCATGGCAGTTCAGTGTCCAAGTGGGTTCCATAGTAATGGGAAGAGGGACTGCCTCTGCCATAAACGGATTGGCCTGCTCTTTGATCACTTCCCTCTGAGGGCAGGAGCAGCCTTACCAGGCCAAAGAAGATGACAATACAACCACTCCTGATGAGATTTGATAGACTAAGATCAGAAGGAAGGAGAGGGGGACCTCCCCTATCAGTGGACTTGGGGAGAGGCATTCGTGAATAAGGGGGAGGGAAGGTGCGATTAGGAGGGGAGGAGGGAGGGGTTTATAGGGGGATACAAAATGAATAAAGTGTAACTGATAAAAACAATAAAATGTAACTGATAATAAAAAAATTTTTTTAAAAAGTTTAAGGCCAAGCTGGGCTACATACAGCAGCTTTTGTCTCAGAATAAATAACAGGTGGTGAGAGTCAGACAGAGAGACAGAGACAAAGACAGAAACAGAGAATGAAACTAAGACTTCCACCAAATAGACCAGATTACTTCCAAGTTCCCGTATGTAAAAACACTGAATCTAGATGATCCACTTTTAAACACAACAGCCAGAAGGGCTATAAGGAACAGAGGATTTTAAGAACTAGGAATGTTTAGACAAATGGTGCTAATATCATATCTGGCATAGGAATGTTGTATGGCTGGGGAGCTATAGGTCAGCAGAAAACAGCTGACATCTAAAGTCCAGAAACTCAAAAGTGAAGAGTGGCATAATCAGTCACATAACTGTTTGGGGCAGAATGCCACCTTTGTGTGGGTTTTACATAAATAGGACCTTTGGGGCTAAAGCCTTCATCTTTGTCAGTTGTGTGTGTGTGTGTGTGTGTGTCTGTGTGTGTCTGTGTGTGTCTGTGTGTGTGTGTGTCTGTGTGTGTCTGTGTGTGTGTGTGTCTGTGTGTGTGTGTGTCTGTGTGTGTGTGTGTTTATTTTATTTGTAGGCATGTATGCCTGCCTGTGACCTGTGTGCCAGTCTGTGCATGTGCCTGTGCATTCCAAATGTGGAAGTGTGTTCCTAAGTGCCTTCTGGCATCAGCATGCCTAGTGGTCTTTGCCTGGAGGATCTAAAGTGTGTCTCATCTGCTTGTGGCTCTCAACGTTCACGCTCCCAGCTGCCTGTGACCCTTCTTCTCTCCTGGCATTGGATGTTGGACATCACAGGGGCCTAGTATGTAGAGTTAGTTAACTACAGGCTTTCCACTCCTGTCTTCAGCAGGTGTCATACCTGCCCACATGTTGCCTCTTGTACACAGAATCATTCATTCTCAAACTTGGTGTCTTTCTAGCCATTCACTCTTGCTATCTGTTTCTTCAGGTGTGTCCCCAATAAGAAGCTTTTCTTGACTCCCCTGCAACTAGTATGGCATTGCTATGGATGTTTAGGTTTAGGTTTATGTGCCCATTGCTCTGTATCGTCCTTAGAACATTCTTTCATGAATATTTCTCTCAATACCACTGCATCTCTAAAGTTCAAAGTGCTGGATGATCCTCATCATCATTGTTATTATTATTATTTAAACAGTTTGGCAATTCCACAAAAGTTCCAGAAGTGATAATACATGATCCAGCAATCCCACTCACTCCAAGGCACGTACCTCAGTAACTGAAAGCAGGGCTTCAAACAGAACATTAGCCCTCAGCTCTCAGAACAGCACTGATAATGAGTGAGAAAGCCACAACAACCCAAACACCCATGAACACACGAGTAAATGAACTAGGTGTGTGTGTTTACAATGAAGTATCTTTCTGATATAAAAGGTAAATCTTGTCATATACTAAAGTATATTTGAAACTTAAAGACATTTTAGTAAGTCAAGAATAAAAAATACTGTATAATCCCTCTGATCTGAGATACAACGAGTTGACAAATTCATAGAGATATTCACACTAAAGAGTATGGACATTACCAGGAACCTAAGTAAAGCAGAATAAGGAATAAGTACCTACAAGTATGGCATTTCTGTCTGGGCAAGATGAAAACCATCTGAAGTTGGATGATGTTAGTGGTTGTTGGATGGAATAATGAATATAATGTATGCTTCTAAATTAACTTTAGAAGTGATCGATTTTATTACATACACTACATATTATATACACTACACCAACATGTATTATTCATTCAACAATTGTAGGCTTAGACTTTTTGCCAAACCTACTTTATTTAGGGTTCTTAAACACCTTTACCTCCCTTCAAACACTCCCCCACCCCAACCTTAGGAGATTAGTAGGGAAAAGGGCTGTAGACCTCTTTTATCTACTTCCTGCTGATTAGGGCCGATGGGTCTTTAGAGGATTACTAAACTCAGTTATCAGGATAGCAGCAGTCCAGTCCAAAGGCCAACACCAAGTAGCAACATGAAGTCAGCAAAAGCCACAAAAGACTCAGCAAAAGACTCAGTTGGATTGCTCAAAGAAATTCTCTGTAATATTTCTCTCTGCGAAGTCAAGTGGCAAAGCACAAAGATCAGTGCAGTCGATCTTTGTGTCGATGTCGATCCAAACAGCGATGTCTCATTGTACATGTTTCATTGTACATCTCCTCTCTTCAGAGTCCACCCATGAATGTTCTCAGCTGGCCAAAGTCACATCCCTTGCATGGGAGAGCAAAACATCATGTGCCTTCTCACAAGCCAACCTCCAGCAAAACATCACATGACAAAACTGAGTCTTCAAGGAAACCAGAAGCTTCCACTTCTACTCTTCAAGTCTGGTAATGCATTGTAATAGAAATGCTTGAGTAAGATACATGTCATATGAGCCCACTTCGGTTCAGTTCAGTTCAACCATTGGCTGTTCTGCTCTAATCTAGCTTACTGATCTGCACAGTGGGGCTCCGGAGATGGTGACACCTACAGGGCAGTGCTCTCCAGGACCAGCCACCTCCCACTGTGTTCTAAACAAGATCAGCAGAGAAGCTAAGGAAAAAATGGAAGACCTATCCTGTGATCTGGCTTCCTCTGGGCTGTGTCCATTTAAAACCCAATGAAGCTTTTCGAATTGCAGCACAGGTTGGACAGACTGACATATAGGACACTTCCTGAGCCAGATCCTCCTCCTCACACATCTTCAGAGAACTTTTGGTACTTGAGAGGACACAATAGTTGCTTTTTTTTATTATTGCATTGCATCGTTTATAGTTTATCTAATTATCAACAAGGTGATTTGGGTTGCCCAAAGCGTCACATTCCACTTCCTTCCTAAACCTTTGTCCAAAATGTTAGTGATGGGCTTATTGATATATCTATCCTGTTTTAGTTGACTTCCTTATGGCCTCTGATGCAGCTGAGTCCTGTCTCCCTCAAGCTCTCCCCTACCTGGCTTTTTGATTAACATCCAATTTTCTCATAAAGTCTCTTTCAACTGCTCCTGTCAACACTGAAAATTTCATTTTATCTGAACTCCACATGTAATACCAAGTCGATTGTTCTCCTATCTGGATGTTGCCTTTGCATTTTGTTGGTGCTACTAATTTCTTGTCATAGTTTCCACATGTTACTCAATTTAACAAACTTACTTTGAGCTCTTAGGATGTATAGAAGGCATGATAGAGGATGTGAAGATAATTAGGGCACTATCTTTGTATCCATAGATGTAAATCTAGTAGGAATTTAAAATTTATTTTACAGTGAACAAAAATGTACATATGTTTTTAAAAGATATGAGTTCAAAAGAGGGAAAATCTCATTCACTTGAGACGGAGTACAGAAAAAGAGTTTCTGGAAGTCAGAAAAGTAGAGTGAGGTTATCAGGAAGGACAAACCTCATGGAGACAAGTTACTTGTATATTAGCTAACCTTTCCCACTTGAAGACTTTTCTTGTAGGTTAAAAAGCTTCTCTTCAATAAGAGCACATTTTCTTACTTGCTGCATTAAGTTGGAGCTGGGTAAAAATAAATCTACAAGTGAGACTTTGGCTGCAATGTAAAGAACTCATATTCAGAATTACATACTTAAGAAAGTATGTAATGCCCAATAGAATAAGCATTTAGACATGTACAGAAACCTCATCCAACAAGAAACACATACTTCCTGGCTCAGTGATTCTCTGCCAATGGCTGTATCTTCTGAGAGTGAGGTGCTATGCAGAACTGCAGTCTTGAGGTCAGAAAACAGGCCTGGGAATTCTAGGACTAGTTTCTAGGATTAGCTAATCCTTTTGAAGATTTGCAATCACATTGAAAATTGAGAGCCATGAGCTAGATGGTTACCAACTTTTGTCCAAGTCAAAGAATCTTCTTCAAAATCAAAAGGGAAATTTGCCTAGCATGTACTAAGGCTTTTAGTTCCCAACACTCCTAGCACAGAAAGAGAGGTAAAAAGAGATGGGAAGAAAAAAGAGAGAAGAAGAAATGAGGGAAGAGTAAGGGAGGGAGGAGAGAGAAATGAGAGCAAAATTAGTAATTGCAATGTAGATGATTTCATTGCTACCTCTTTAAAAGATATTCCCAAAGCCTGCCCATGGGCTTTCAGATACTTCTCATATTTATGCCTATAGTGTTATCAAAGGCATGCATTTAATGATAAGAAGATCCAGAAAGTACCACACATAAGGTTTTCTAGATTTTCTGCCATTTTAAACATTTCCGTTTCCTATGAGCCCAATTCGAAGAACACCTAGAGATGGGTTTCCAGTTCATACTGGAACAAGCACAACAAAAGCAAAATTCAGTCACAATTAAGAAAGATTCAATGACCAATTTTGATCCATCTCTAGAAAAATTCCAGTTTCTGGGAGCCTGTGGTCCTGATAACCGACATCTGAGGTCCTGGTGCATGTAAAACACTATCCAAGTACAGTTGCTTGAACTGAATACCAAAAGGAAATCAAAAGACCTGTACAATCTCTCTCCAGTCTCCCAGCCCCCACCCACATTATATTCTGCGCACATACTGAAGCATTAGCATCGGCTGATTTGGAAGGAATATTGGAAATGAAGTGATAGCAGAGTAAATGTCAGTGCATTCAGTGTGACACCGTGAGCACCAGATCTTAAACAGCTTCATCATTGTGGCATTTACTGTGTCCTGAAATAATATTAATCCCACTGTTGTCCTTCTTGATGGAATCATCCATGAATATGGTTTATGGGCCTGGCCAAAGTAATAATAGGTTAAAAGAACAGCCTATCCAGTGTTCCACTAAATTAAGGTTGCTCCATGGAACTTAATGAAACAAGTGCTGTGTGGGGTTTTCAAAGGACGTTCTTGTAATTCATGTCTATTTAGGGCTCCCGATAACCAGAAACCTAATTTCTTAGAATAAAATAGCCTTTTGTAAAGCCTGGTCACATAGAAAAAAAAAAGAAAAAGAAAAAAACTTTAAAGGGCAATAGTCAGCCCTTTGTTATTTCAAAGTCAAAGTTTAAGCAAGAAGAAAAGTTAGATGGGAATAAGGAGACATTTTGAATAAAAATAGAGGAAAATTAATCAAATCCATAAGAAGTGCCACAGCTGAGTCCTAAAATAAGGATCTTGTGCTAGCCATTCCCTCTAACCACACAACTGGGGAAATAAAATGGTGTTGGGATACAGAAAGCATACAAGATATGCTGAGAATCCAGGAAGTGATTCGGGGCTAAGAGCTGCAGAGAGAAGACAACAGCAAAAGCTCCTGCATTTCCATTTCTGTTCTACTTGCCAAAAGCTAAACAGAAAGTGTTAAACCTTCTCTAAGAAAAACAGCTCCAGCCTGGGAGAATAGGGCCGTTCATTGTCCTGCCGAAGGCTGAGCCTAAACATCAAACAAAACCAGATATTTATCTCTCGTGCAACATGGGTAGGTAGAACACTTATGTTTTAGGGTAAAGGCAATTTCCCCAGCAGGATTCACTAAGCATTTCCTGGACTATCATTTTTTATTTTCTCTATCAGCGACTTTGTATTTCTTTGTTAGAGGGTAGGTCACAAACTAAAATACCAACAGGAACCAAGTAGATAACTGAAATAGATGGGGGAGGGGGATCAGGCAACAGACAGGAGAGAGGTTGGGATGGACGACAACAAGGGAATGATTGTCCTGTTGATAAGAAGAGAATGAGCTTGGGACTATTGGACTATGCAACAACACAGATTTATTGTTGCCATATTTGAGGAATTTTTTTTGGAAAATCCAGGAACCCCAAAGTTTTACATAAAACAATCTTGCTTTTAATTTAGACTGATATTGCTCTCTTTTTTTCATTACATGACATCATGTCAGTGGGCTGTGGTCTTAACTCAGCTTATAAATCAGAAATTTGACAAGCACGTTAGAACAATGATATTTAAGGTTCGAAGAACTAGACTAGAAAAGAGAAAACAATATTATCTATCTATCTCACTATCCCTCTGCTTTAGGTCTATGTACACTAGACTTTCATTTATCTTTGGTTTTTCTTAGCTAATCATTGTAAAGGTCTGAGGTCAGAGTTATTGTTTCTGACTCTGGGGTAGGTAAAGAGGGCATTAGTCACCCAACATCTTCTGGGTGGGGACTGTTTCCTGTGAGTTTCTTGGAGAGAATCCCCCTCCCCTCCTAATGGCAAAGCTATTAGAGATTTCTCTTTACATTATAATTCATCCCCATTCACCCCTCTCTCTTCTTTTCTCAATGATTTCTTTGTTATAGATCAAAACAAAACTAGGTTAATTATGCAGACATTGGCTGTCCAGTAGGGCCACTTAAACTGCATCAGCAATATATATAATCAACAAGCTCCCAGTTTAACCTCCCCAATTCCCAGCCCAAGCACGGCATGATAAGCCAGATATCTGCTTCTAAACATGTAAAAAGATGTAGGCTATGCACAGACAAGAGCCCAGGTATGTTTTTTAAGCAGGGGTCCCCTTTTAACCAAGCACAATACCATAACAAAGCAAGCAGTAACTAGTGGACTGGATAGCTTATATCAACTTGACATAAGCTAAAGTCCTCCAAGAGGCTAGAATCTCAGTTAAGAAAATGCCACTGTAAGATTGGGTTGTAAGCAGGACTGTGGGGGCATTTTCTTAATTACTGATGATGGTGTAAGTCCCAGCCCATTGTGGTTAGTGCCATCCCTGGGCTGGTAGTCCTATAAGAGAGCAGGCTGAGCAAGCCATGGGGAGCAAGCCAGTAAGCGTCACTACTCTGTGACCTCTGCACCAGCTTCTGCCTTCAGGTTCCTGTCCTATTTGAGTTCCTATCCTGACTTCCTTTAAGATGGACAGTGACGGGGGAAGTGTAAGCCAAATCAACCCTTTCCTAACCAAATTGCTTTTTTGATCATGGTGCTTTATTCAAGCAATAAAACTAAGTTTTATTCCCCTAACTGAGACCCCCAGCATAGGTGAGGCAGTGGCAAAAGTTGCAGCCGCCAAGCACCTCTTCTGTGTTAAAGAACAGAATCCCCAGTGGTCTGAATTTTTTCAGAAAAAAGTGGAGTATGAAATGCAAAGCCTTATTCATTCATTGCCCAGTCTAAGCACATTATTTGGCTAACAAAAAGAGGCTACAACCCTCCCCTTTCTTTATCTTCCTCTCCCAAGAGAAAACTCAGTAGATACTGAGTTTAAGTCTTCTTAATCTATAATTTAATTTTTCTGTCTGGATCTGAGATAAATGTTAAATGTTTTTAAAACCAGAAATATTTGTGTAATCTCTATGTATTTCACACAGCACTAACACATAGCCATGAGCATAAGAGCTCTATCAACATTTAGAATTGGGAATGACATAAAGAATTGTCTATCAACATCTGAAAGCCAAACTCACCCACTGAGAGGAATTCCACTGCATTAAAGTCGAAATCCTAAGCAGGAAGATTTGTACATCATAATCAAATAACAGATATGCGATAATTAATCTTAAGTCTCAACCTGATGAGATCTAGAGTCACCTGAGAGACAGGCCTCTGCAATTGCCAGTGGGAAATTACTTTGATAGTTTAATTAAACTGGGAAGACCAATTCATTGTGGGTAGCACCATTCCCTGGGATGAAGTCCTGTAGAATTCAAAAAAGAGCAATACAAGCAGTACACAAGTAGAATACAAGCATTCTTTACTGTCTGCTTCTTGACTTTGAGCTAGAAAAGCCCTAGCTTGTTATACCCAGAGCTCTGTGAGCCATTCCTATGAAAGCTTAGAGGGCAAGAATACTCATAAAAATGCACACAGTGGAAGCTCATGGCTGAGTTTCCAAACTGGAATGATCCTCATTAGGAAAAATAAAAACCTTAGTGGAAAGTCTCACAAACGTCATGGACTATGTAGAAAACAGAATCATGGGTGAAAAATGAGGTAAAAGAATTGGATCACTTAATATAGCATATTGATAATTTAATAAAAATGTTAATTTAATAATAATGATAAATTTTCAAGTATATGTGAAAGAGTTCTGGTACACCATAAAGAGACCTATATTTTGGATTATCAGTACAAAAAATAATGCCATAACAAAAACGTAAAGAATATTTTCAATAAAATTATTTTTAAAAAGTTTGCAAACCTAGAGAAAGAGATGAAATCTCTCCAAATAACAAATTAGTGATGCAACTGGAGGCTTTGAAAAAACAAGAATAAATAATACTCAAAAGTAGTAGACAGAGATAATCAAAATCAGGGCTGAATTTAACAATATAGAAATGAAAAAAAATTTAAGAAACAGTTAAAAGTGAGTCAATTCTTTAAAAAGATGAATCTATGGCCAATGTAACCAAAAGAAAGACCTGAATTTATAAAATTAGAGATAAGCTCCTGTCCTGTTCCCTGTTTTCTCCCTCTTCTGATATCTGTCCCATTTGCCTTTCTGAATGAAGATTGAGCATCTTACCCAGGGTCCTCCTTCTTCATTAGCTTCTTTAGGTGTACAGATTCTAGTATGATTATCCTATATTATATGTCTAAAATCCACTTATAAGTGAGTATATATCATGTGTGTCTTTCTGCTTCTGGGATACCTCACTCAGGATGATCTTTTCTAGATCCCACCATTTGCCTGAAAATTTCATGATTTCCTTGTTTTTAATTGCTGAGTAGTATTCCATTGTATAAATGTACCACAATTTCTGTATTCATTCCTCAACTGAGGGACATCTGGGTTGTTTCCAGTTTCTGGCTATTACAAATAAAGATGCTATAAACATGGTTGAGCAAATGTCCTTGTTGTATACATGAGCATCTTTTGGATCTATGCCTAGGAGTGGTATAGCTGGATCACAGAGGGCCTCTGAAAAACGCTACCCAGCAGGGTATCAAAACATATATGCTAAGACTCATAACCAAACTTTGGGCAGAGTGCAGGGAATCTTATGAAAGAGGGGGAAGACAGAAAGACCTGGAGAGGACAGGAACTCCACAAGAAGAGCAAGAGAACCAAAAACTCTGGGCACAGGGGTCTTTTGTGAGACTGATACTCCAACCAAGGACCATGTGTGGAATAACCTAGAATCTCTGCACAAATGTAGCCCATGGCAGTTCAGTGTTCAAGAAGGTTCCATAGTAATGGGGAACAGGGACTATCTCTGACATGAACTCAGGGGCTGGCTCTTTGATCACCCCCACCTGAGAGGGGGAGCAAGCAGCCTTACCAGTCCACAGCGGAAGACAATGAAGCCAGTCCTGAAGAGACCTGATAGATGATGGTCAGATGGAAGGGGAGGAGGACCTCCCCTATTACTGGAATGGGGGAGAGGCATGGGAGATGGTGAGTTTTGGAAGGGGTGGGAAAGGGGGCACAGCTGGGATACAAAGTGAATAAACTGTAATTAATAAAAATAAAATAAAAATTTTAAAAATAAATAAAATAAAATAAAATTAGAGATAATGGAGATATTAGAAAAGACACTGAGGAAATTCAGGGGATAATAAGGATATGCTTTAAAAGTTTGTATTTCACTAAAACAGAAACTCTAAAAGAAATGCATATTACCTACGGAAGTTGAATCAAGAGGAAGTAAATAATTTAAAGAGACCCACAATGACCAATAACATAAAAACAGTAATTAAAGGGCTGAAAAGATGGCTCAGGAGTGTTTGCTCTTCTAAAAGACCAAAGTTCAGTTCCCAGCATCCACATCAGTTAGTCCACAATCACCTGTAACTCCATTTCCAGGCTGCCAAGTGTCTTCTTCTGGTCTCCACAGACACATGCACATAAAGAAAGATACTAAAAATTAATCTCAAAAATTAGTAATTAAAAGTCTCCCTACCAAAACAACCTCAGTGCCAGACAGATTCAGAACAAAATTAAACCAGACCTTAAATGAACTCCTCAAATTGTTCCATCTAAGAAGGGAAGGGGGGTGTTCTAAATTCTTTCTTTCAATGCCAGCATTACTTTAATACAAAACAAGAAGGAGGGAGTGAGTATTACAGGCCAATCTCTGTGGTGAATTTAGACTCAAAATTTTCTGAATAAAATATATGCAAACCAAATTTTAAAATAGATTAGAACGATCTTTAACTCACAACCAAGATGGCTTCATCCCAGCAGATATGGTTCGATATATGTAAATCAATAAGTGTAATCCACCTAGTGAAATAGTCTCAAGGACTGAAATCACATAATTATCTTATTAGAGACATAAAAGACCTGGCAAAAATCTAGCACCCTTTTGTAATAAAAGTTCTAGAAAATACAGGGATATAGGAGACATGTCTCAATAAGAAATCCACAGCCAAAGCTGTGTTAAATGCCTCAAGAAAAACTTGAAGAACTTCCTCTAAAATCAGGAACAAGAAGGATGTCCATTCTCTCCTGCTCAGCATAATGCATGAAGCCTCATATACAGCAGTAAGACAAAAGCAGGGGAAAAAGAGAATTCAAACAGGAAAAGAAGAAGTCAAAGTATCCTGACTTTCAGAAGATACGATTCTACAAATAAAAGACCCTAGAGACCCTCCTAGAAGTTTCTTAATGCTGATAAAGGCATTCGGAAAAGTAACAAAGAATAAAATGAGGTCTGTGTGCCCTGAGAGACCACCCGGGTTGCAGTAGATGAGGCCACCCCCATGCACACAGAGACGACCCTAAAGGGACTCAGTGGCTTAATTTTGCTTTCTATTGCTTTGATAAGATAAATGGTTTATTTCACCTTATACTTTCAGGGAAGTTAGGGCAGGAATCCAAAAGGGAATCTAGAAATAAGAACTGAAGTAAAGGCCATTGTGGAATACAGCTGTGGCCATTATACTCAAGATGTAGAACATTTTTTCACCCTAAAATTGACTCAATGTCTCTTTGCCTTCAATGATCCCTTCAAGCCTCAGGTAGTTTTTCCCTCTCCTCATGTAACTGAATTTATACAGTTATAGAATTCTTTAATTCTGTCTTTCAGTTGGTGAACAGCTTTTCAGATTCATATCTGTTAGGGTATGTAATGTTACTTGTATCTTGTTTTAATGTTCAGTTGAATTCCAATGTGTGTGTGTTTGTGTGTGTATGTTACAATACACATCACGCATAATACATTTATCTAAGTACTAGATTACTGATTGGTGGATATTTGTATTATTTATAGCTGTTGACTTGCTATAAATAGAACAGAAAAATTTCACATACAGAATGTTATGTAGACAGATGTTTTTATTTCCCTGGTGCAAATAGTTGAGTGGTATCTCTGTGTGATACAGTAATGATGGCTCACCAGAATGTTTTCCACAATCGCTGCCTCATTTTGTATTTCTGACAACTGTGTATGAGAAAGGTACAGTGTGCCATAGTCTCACCAACCTGAATACCACCAGGGTTTTTTATTCTAGCCATTCCAAAAAAAGTTCGTGATGTTTTATGGTGGTTTTAATGTACATGTCTCTACTGACGGATGACACTGGATGTCTTCTGGCATGCTAATTAACCTCATGCTGGTTCTTGGTTCAGAGGTTTTACTCACTTAAATAAAGTTGTCTTCTTATTGGATTGTCTTAAGATGTGGTCTAGAGAAAAAGTCCTTCATAAAATACTTGTTTCTAAAGATTGTTTCCCCCATCTGAGATTTCTCTGAACAGTATATGTTGAAGGTCAAATATTTTAATTCGGTAAACTTTATTGTGATTTCCTTTGCATCCTGCTTCTATGTGTTTTATTTTTAAAATCTTTGCCTAAATCAAGATAATGTCTTGGTTTTTTTTTTTCTTACTGCTTTGAGGAAATTTTATAGTTTTAGCTCTTATGTTTAGATTTGTCACACTGGAAGATGACAGAAGTCATCTGGGCCTTCAGCCCCTTCTGCACCCATCTGGTCTTAAGGCTGCCTTCCCTGTTCCAGTCACACTAAGATTATAGTTCTGTCTCCCTTTCCCCACTCCCACCCCGCCTCTCTCCCCTTTCTGTTTATATTCTGATCTGTGCTCCTAAATACTCACACTTCCCTGCACTGATCTTCAGCCTATCTGGGTTGATGGCTACATTGAGTCTATTATCTTTTTCTTATGAGATACTTTCTCTTTTTTCTTTCCTGCAGCATTTCACTGCAGTTTTATTTCACGAAAATCACCAACACTGAAGTTATTCCTTCTAGAAAGATGTTCTCCACCATTCTAAACTCTCTTATCCCTACCAAAATAAAGTATATCTTACACATAACTTCATCCTCAGATCTGAATAAGGTAGTGATTAAAATTATCTATTTTCTTATTAGTGTTACTTGGAATACCTAACACCATAGATGCACAAAAGGATGATTAACCAAATTCATGGATCTACACTGAATTCCACTACTATATTCTTTATTAAGTACAAACAGGCAACACATCAAAGATATCATCCACCACGACCACGTAGGCTTCATCCTAGGCATGCAAGGGTGGTTCAACATACGGAAATCCATCAATGTACTCCACCACATAAACAAACTGAAGGAGAAAAACCACATGATCATCTCCTTAGATGTGAAAAAGCATTTGACAAAGTCCAACACCCATTCATGTTTAAAGTCTTGGAGAGATCAGGAATACAAGGCACATATCTAAACATAGTAAAGGCAATATACAGCAAGCCGATAGCCAACATCAAACTCAATGGAGAGAAACTTAAATCAATCCCACTGAAATCAGGGACAAGACAAGGCTGCCCACTCTCTCCCTACCTCTTCAACATAGTACTTGAAGTCCTAGCCAGAGCAATAAGACAACTAAAGGAGATCAAGGGGATACAAATCGGAAAGGAAGAGGTCAAAGTGTCACTTTTCGCAGATGATATGATAGTATATATGAGCGACCCCAAAAATTCAACCAGAGAACTCCTCCAGTTGATAAACACCTTCAGCAAAGTGGCAGGATACAAAATCAACTCAAAAAAATCAGAAGCCCTCCTGTATACCAAAGACAAAATGGCCGAGAAAGAAATTAGGGAAACAACACCCTTCACAATAGCCACTAACCACATAAAGTACCTTGGGGTGACACTAACCAAGCAAGTGAAAGACCTGTTTGAGAAAAACTTCAAGTCTCTGAAGAAAGAAATTGAAGAAGATCTCAGAAGATGGAAAGATCTCCCGTGCTCATGGATTGGTAGGATTAACATTGTGAAAATGGCCATCCTGCCAAAAGCAATCTACAGATTCAATGCAATTCCCATCAAAATACCAACTCAATTCTTTACAGACCTTGAAAAAAAGATTCTCAGCTTCATATGGAGAAACAAAAAACCCAGAATCTCCAAAACAATCCTGTACAACAACAGATCATCTGGAGGTATCTCCATCCCCGATCTCAAGTTGTATTACAGAACAATAGTAATAAAAACTGCATGGTATTGGCATAAAAACAGAAAGGAGGATCAATGGAACCGCATAGAAGACCCAGAAATAAACCCACACACCTATGAATACTCGATTTTTGACAAAGAAGCCAAAACCATTCAATGGAAAAAAGATAGCATCTTCAACAAATGGTGCTGGTCCAACTGGATGTCCACATGCAGAAAAATGAAAATAGATCTCTATTTATCACCCTGCACAAAACTAAAGTCCAAGTGGATCAAAGACCTCAACATAAAACCAGATACTCTAAATCTGTTAGAAGAAAAAGTGGGGAACAGCCTAGAACTCATTGGCACAGGAGACAACTTCCTGAACAGAACACCAACAGCACAGGCTCTAAGAGCAACAATCAATAAATGGGACCTCATGAAACTGAACAGCTTCTGTAAAGCAAAGGACACTGTCATCAAAACAAAACGCCTGCCTACAGATTGGGAAAGAATCTTCATTAACCCTTTATCTGACAGAGGACTAATATCGAGTATATACAAAGAACTAAAGAAGGTGAAAAGCAGCAAACCAAGTAATCCAACTAAAAAATGGGGAACAGAGCTAAACAGAGAATTCTCGACAGAGGAATATCGAATGGCAGAGAAACACTTAAAGAAATGCTCATCCTCATTAGCCATCAGGGAAATGCAAATCAAAACGACCCTGAGATATCACCTTACACCCATCAGAATGGCCAAAATGAAAAACTCAAGGGACAACACATGCTGGAGAGGTTGTGGAGAAAGGGGAACCTTCCTCCACTGCTGGTGGGAATGTAAACTGGTACAACCACTCTGGAAATCTATCTGGCGCTTTCTAAGACAATTAGGAATAGTGCTTCCTCAAGATCCAGCTATACCACTGCTAGGTATATACCCAAAGTTTGCTCAAGTTCACAAAAGGGATATTTGCTCAACCATGTTTATAGCAGCTTTATTTGTAATAGCCAGAACTTGGAAACAACCCAGATGTCCATCAACGGAAGAATGGGTACAGAAATTGTGGTATTTTTACACAATGGAATACTACTCAGCAATCAAAAAGGAGGAAATCATGAAATTTGCAGGCAAATGGTGGGATCTAGAAAAGATCATCCTGAGTGAAATATCCCAGAAGGAGAAAGACAAACACGGTATATACTCACTTATATAGACCTATAAGATATGATAAACATAATGAAATCTGTACACCTAAAAAAGATAATCAAGAGAGTAGACATGGGGTAAGATGATCAATCCTCGTTTAGAATGACAGATGGGATGTGCATTGAACGTATGACAGGAGTCTACTGAGCGCATTGGAAAGACTCTAACTAGCAGTGTTTTCAAAGCAAAGACTCATGACCAAACCTTTGGCAGAGTACAGGGAATCATAAGAAAGAAGGGGAGTTAGTCTGATGAGGAAAGGATAGGAGCTCCACAAGGACCAAATATATCTGGGCACAGGGTCTTTTCTGAGACTGACATGCAACTAAGGACCATGTATGAATGTAACCTAGAACCTCTGCTCAGATGTAGCCTGTGGTAGCTCAGTAACCAATTGGTTTCCCATAGTGAGGGGAACAAGGACTATTCCTAACAGGAACTCAATGACTGGCTCTTTGGCCTCCCCACCCCCCAAGGGAGGAGCAGTCCTGTTAGGCCACAGAGGAGAGCTTTGCAGCCAGTCCTGAAGATACCTGATAAAACAGGATCAGATGAATGGGGAGGAGGTCCCCCCCCCCATCAGTGGACTTGGCAAGGGGCAGAGTGGAGATGAGGGAGGGAGGGAGGGACTGGGAGGGAAGGAGGGATCGGGACAGGGCTGGGATACAGAGTTAATAAAATGTAACTGATAAGAAAAAAATAAAATTAAAAAAAAAAGTACAAACAGGCTGAGAGGTCTCAGAAATAGAAAAAACAAGAGGTGAATTCCATCTGCAGATTTAAATTCTGCATGAGACAGGAGTGCCAGAACTAATCTGCTGAAGCCTATGACCTCCTTTTATCCTTTATAGATGGTGGAAGCCAGACTGATTATGTCCAAAAAAGAAGGACATGGTGACCATCAGTAAGCATGAGTGAGCTTCTCCATGAGTGTATCTATAACAACAGTGTCTTTGCCTCTGATGCCAAACATATGGCCACAATATCATCACGTTACAGAAATGCGCTGGACCTCAGATATGTTTCCTCCCTGCTTTCCCCCACCACCAAGTGTGATCATTGTTCTTCTGTTTACAAAATAAAATGGAAGCTGGGAAGATGGCTCAGTATATAAGAGCTCATTGCTGAACAGGCTTGAGGACCTGAGTTCAAATACTGACCAAACTTGTGAAAAGTCTTGCACATGCCTGTAAGCCTCAGTGCAACTGGGAACCAAGGGCAGGGAGGACAGAAGGTTCTCTGGGGCTTGATGGCTGCAAGCTACCTCCAGAGTCAGTGAGAAACTTGATCTCAAAAAGAAATAGGTAAATAGTGATAGAACAGGACACGTAATATCCTCCTCTGGCCTCTGTACATTCAAAGCTGTGCAGACACCTCATGCATGTGTGCTTATATCACCCATACCTAGTCCATCCACATACGCAAACAAAAACAAATAAATTAAATGTTTACATTATTTGTGATACTTGCTAAAGACTTAAAAGGGATCTTATTGAAGAAGGACATCACCTAGGAGAGGAGTGGGATAAGAAATTTGTTCAGATATTGATGGTTGATTAGACACAAAGAATGTACTTTCTGATAAACCAAGATAAAAAGATTCTCCATAAAATTTGGTGCAACAGTGAATCACAGAACTCCAAGTGTCAAGGCATACTCCATATTCAGGAAGAAAATTCATAGTAGAGTAATGAAGTTTGGTAAAAAATAAAATCTTTGTCATTCCTAGAATCCAGGAAAGGCAGATACCTGTTCATTGTATATATAAGCATGTTCTCTCTCTCTTTCTCTCTCTCTCTCTGTCTCTCTCTCTCACATACACACACACATACACTTTCTACCTCTGCCTATTTATTTCCAGTTGTCTTCTCATTATTTTAATTTTTATTTTTTACAATTTATTCATTGCATATCCCCATTGTAGCCCCCTCCCAGTCCCAGCCTCCCTCCCTCTTGTCCCCTATCCTCTTTCCCTAGTCCACTGAAAGGGGAGTCATCCTCTTTTGCCACCTGACCCTAGTTTCATCAGGACTTCCTGGATTCTCTTCCTCTGTGGCCTGGCAAAGCCGAATCTCCAGAGAGATCTGATCAAAGAGCAGGTAACCAAGACATGACAGAGGCAGTTCCTGCTCCCCTTACTCAGAGACACACATGGAGATGCCTATTGGCTACATCTGAGCAGGAGGTCTGGGTCCTCTCCATGCATGGCTCTTGTTTGGTGCATCAGTCTCTGGAGGGCCCCTGAGCCCAGATTTTTTGGATTTTTTCTTTTTTCTTTCTTTTTCTCTCTTCTTTTGATTTTTTTTTACAAGTTCCTTTCTTTTTACTGTGTTTTCTGTAGAAACAGGTCCCAAATGTGATATCCCAAGGCCTCAGAGAAAGTGCATGTTAAGGGGTGAACAAGTAGTTGGAAGCATAGGATTGGCTTTAAATAACATAACAGACAGTATACACAGTCCAGCCAAGTAAAACTGGTACTTAGCTTCTAAGAACCCCAGTCAATGGCACATCTGTCATATTGTTAAGACCTTTAGAAGTTGTTTAACAAAATGTTAAATGAGATGACATTCAGCAGGCAACAAATGCTTGACTGCCTAATGCAACCCCAAAGAGCTGGTCTGATGGCACTGTTTGATGTAATGCTTTGTACTGCCTTCCCAAGATCCTGGGAGCAAGAGGTCTCCCTGCCTGTCACTTCCTATCTTGGTAAAGTGAGCCTGGGATGGGAAGGACACAATCACCCTTGGCAAGAAAGCCTGGCCAGCTAATGGGGGTGGGGAGGGCTTTATGGAGGCAGCATGACTGAGCAGGGACACCTGGGAGTAAAGCCAGTAGGGAGAAAAAATATATATATATTTATCTGAAGCTTCATCTTCTCTCCATCCATATCTCCAAGGCCCTGCCTCTCTCTTTCTCTCTCTCTCTCTCTCTCTCTCTCTCTCTCTCTCTCTGCCTTGAGGGGAGAAAGCAGAGGTGTAATGAGAGTAGACTTTTTCTAAGGGCTGAAATATGAAGCCAATTATTAAGGGGCATGTTTCCAGCAAATTGACTTCTGATAGCTCACATTTATCTGCTTTAGATTTGCATAGACAGCCTGGAAGAGGGCTGTTCTCTTTGATCCAGGTAACAAAGGCAGAATCTGCTCAGCAGGAGGTGAACAACTTACTTGCAACCTTGTGTCCAGAGTTCAGCAATTACAGGCAATAAGGAACAAATCATGCCACAAACTGGCTTAAAGGAAAGAAAGAAAAAAAATCTGTAAAAGAAAAAAAAAATCTGTAAAAGAAAAAAAAATTCATTTCCTCTGGATGATGTGTGAACTCTAGCAGAGGCAGCCAGGTAGGTTACACAACAACTGAACCCCACTAAACTTTTGCGATGGCATGATGTTTTTTCCTAGAGAGTAAGCACAAGAAAGGAAATATGATTTTCTCCCCATTCTATGTAGTATTTACTGGGATTAACTTCTATAAGAAAGATTTGTGAGGGAAAAAATGTCAACAAATTTAATAATATGGACATCTCAAATGTACAGTAGAGATACCCATGAAACAAGCAATAAATCCCAAGAAAGCAGCTCTGAATTTAGGCTTAAAGACAGTCATGCTTATTTGGAATGGCAAGCCCTTGTCTTCTCTATCAGCCCCAAATACTTTTCATATTCTTCCTTCCCCCTAGTTCCTGACCTGCATCCTAAATACCCAGAAACCAGAGGCAGCCCTCAGAACTCCAGAGAAGGCAGAATTATCTGCACCTTGCTGATTAAAGCAATAAAGTCCAGGCATCAGCGCGATGAATCCTGACCTGCAATACCATCTCACATGTTTCAATAATAAAAGACAAGAAAATAACCCAAGTGAGCATGTACAAAGAATTTGGTCCACAAACAGCCAGTAAAAACATGAATCGAAACCTAGTTCACATTTCAAATTCAAAATTCAAAGACTTTGGCAGGCAGATCACAGACTTGAGAGCAGTGTGTTGTCATATGTGATATATATATGTATATGTATATATGTATATATACATATACGTGTGTGTATGTATGTATCATTTGTCATATATATATAAACTTGTTTTAAATTTCTTGGAATGCCATCCAATTTTTCATGATCTTGGTTGCTTATGGTCTCATAGTCCTGGGAGAAAGAAGTCAGATCACAGCATCAACAATGCTTACTCCTTTAGAGAACTGTGAAGATGAGTCTCTTTATGTCTTCTTTTAACTCCCAGTGGTTTTCCAGAAATCATAGACATTCCTTGGTTTGTAGTAATTTTGTTCCCATCTGTTTCCATCTTGTCTCTACATTGATGCTTTTTACAAAAACACTGGTCATATTGTGTGAAGAACTACCCCAATCAAATATTTTCTTCTTATTATTTTATTTGTTATCTCTATAAAGACCCTATTTTAAATAAGCTCAATTCAGCAAATCAGAGTGGCTAGAATAAGACTTCAACATATGAATCTGAGGATAGGGACACAGTTTCATATAGAACAAACTTATTCAGAATAATAATATACAGTTGACACTTACACTTCATTGGGAGACTATGAAACACAACACTATAACCTAGAATTTTAAATACCCATGTCTCTTTTTAGTCTCTAAGCCTTTCCTGATCTTTAAGTAAAGCAGAAAAAAAAAAGCATTGCAAATAGCTCAACAATTAAAATGTAACAGTTTCACCTAACCTCCAGTATATAGAGAAGTGCCAGGACACAGTGAACCAAAGGGACTTAAAAACAACTTTGATGTCTGCCACAGATGGGACTTGAGGGCCCAGGATAGCACTTTCTGACAAGATTTGGCTTTTTTTTTTTTTCCTTCAATCAATACAAACTCTTTATTCATGATTTTAGTCATGGCTTTCTTGCATTATTTTGAGAATGGGCACTCGGGCAACAGTCAGTTTATCTCTAGGCTTTGCCAGTTACCAGAAAATCAGTTCTTAGGTTTCTACTCAGAAAACATCTATGAAGAAGCAGTCTTCAAATGATCTGCATGATGACATAGACTGAGACAGGAGATGGAAAGACTGTCTAGGTTTTGTTTTCAGTGCCCTGTAAACGAGTGAATGCGTTCACATTTGTCAATGATCTCAGCTCTCAACACAGATGGAGGCCCACCAGCTAACAATCCATCAACTCCAACTCCGCTGCGTCCTCACTCATCTCCAGCATATGTTCAAGCATGTGTTCTATGAAGCAAAAAGGCCTGGGCCTGATGGTCTAGACAAAGAGTCAGCAAGCTATGGCCTACATCAAGTCCAACCAGCTTCCAATTTTTATATAGCAAACAAATAAAAGAGTGCTGGGGAAAATATTTACTAATTGAAAAAAAAAAACATAAAAAGTTCATAAAATGCAAACTTCAGTTTCCACAAATAAAACTTCATTGCTCATGAGAGTGTTGCCTTTATTGCAGGAGCACAGTTGAGCAGTGCAAGAGACACCATATAACCTCCGACATCTAAAATAGTTACTGTGTGGTTCCTCACAAATGGAATTTCCCAACCCTCTTTTGCTTCTCAAACAAGACTATGTTAACATGCACTCTGTCAGATTCCACTGCTTGAATATCGGTGCTCATCACGTAACTATGGCATAGCACTTACAATCTGAGTTGTCTGTTATTAGAAGAATGAACTTTTCCTTCTATCCACTTAGGTCGGACTGGGAAGACAGACCTTCAGATTAACTGGGAATAGGTTAGCAAGAGAAAAGACAAATATCCACACTTGCATGAAAATTACTTGCTCGATGAATGCTCAGAGGTTAAGGTTTCCAATTTGACACAAAGGGAGTGTTTACAAAGTTTCAGGAAAATATGGAAAGTTCTGTTGGTTTTGAATTTTTTTAATGCTACTGGAATAGATAATTAGCCTTCTTCCTGGAATTTGCAGGAACTCCCTTGGAAGAGAGTAAAAGTTGGGAGCATTTCAGGGAGGCTTGGCAGGTTAGACCAAGGAAGTTCAGAAGAGAGTTCAAATGTTCTTGTGTGAAAGTAATCTTTATGCTCTTTTACCACCAAGTCAGTCCCCGCGTGACAACATATCCAAGGGTCCATAAGCTCATCTTTGAGTCCATCTCTTGATGCTGTGTCCAGCTCCCTTGCTCTGTGAGAAAAATACATGACTAAACATCTTGACATTCTTGCAAAGGATGACAGATCAGCATAAAAGCAAACCAGAGAACAAAGTCCCACTATCCTTGTCACTTGCAAAGCAAGAGTTCCTCCTGCTGCCTTCAGCAAACCTCCATAAACTCAGTGCTTCCCACTGCAAGCAAACAGCATTAACATCCAAACTACCATAGGAAAAAACATAGTACTGCCCACTAGGCCATGACCCACTGGAGTGTCCATTACACCCTATACTTCAGGACTCCTTCAATCTATAATATCCACCAGACCATATCTTCTCGCATCCAATATTGTCCCTATGCAGAGCTGGGTTCCACCGGCTAAGCCAGTCCTATGTCATTTCTGTCACAAAAGCATGATATCCTGTTGGTAATCTCAATTAGAAAATCAACTTTAAAATGAGATCCTTACCCGTAAGTATCAAACTGATTCAATATTTTCTAATATTGAAATCTCTGGTCTTGTACCTGCAAGCTCTCATGATAGTAAGGCAAATGCTGGCATCAGATTGGAAGCTTTCGGAAAAACTGTGAGCTCTTTCCCCATAATCCTGAGATTTACAGTATTAATTTAAATCCCTGAGACATCTGTGACTTTACAGCACCTCAGCCAATTTTTCCTCAAGGAGCTATATGGGTTTTGTAAGGAATTCACTGCTAGATCAATATTAGCTGTAAAGAAAAAGTTGCACCCAAAAGTCAAAGTAAGCACGTTGCTAAACCGTGCTTCACTCGTTCTATGTCATAAGAAAGATGCTTAAAGATAAACACTAGGGTGAAAAACTTGGGGTGAGCACACACCTCCCACTTTCTCAGGAAGGGAGAAAATAGAACACTTGGAGTTTGTTTTTGCATTTGTCTGAATATGTGCCTTTTCTGCTATTTATGACAATTATAGGTGAGAATTATGCATCTGGGAAGGAACAAATCATAAGTCTCCCAAGCAAAACTGTCTAATAAGACATACTTGATTGACAAAAATGTCCAATATCCATGATGTCCAATATGGTGGCCACTGGTTAAAGGTTGCCATTGAGCACTTGAAATGTGACTCAGTATGACAGAGGAACTGAAGTTCCCATTTTAATTAAGTTTAATTTAAATAGCCTCACATAACTGCAGAGCCCTGCTTCCAGGATGCGCTTTACACAAGCCATTAAATTCCCATGAATTTTCTTTTCTATTTTGGAGAATTTGAGCATGAATACTGTGATTTGGGGTATGATTTGATCACATCTTCAAAGTATCATGTGCTGGCACCCAAACTGGTGATACTGACAAACACGGACAACTATTATGCCTTGAGGCCATCACCTCATAAGGGACAACGCTAGATTCACAGAGTGGAATCATTGCCATGAGAATGGAAATGCTAAGAGAGCCTGGCACCTTCCCTGAATCCATCTTCTGCATGTACTGTCTGTCACTCCTTCCACCATGGTGATGCCATCTGTCATGAGGCACCACCAGAGCCAAACAGATGCTAGCGCCATGCCCTCACACCTCCAGAACTGTCTGCTAACAATAAATCTCTTTTCGTTACAGGTTCCCCATCATCAGGTATTTCATCACAGCAACAGAAACCTGTCCAGGACAGTGGAACTATGAAATGTGCCTGGATTCAGGAAGTGATTCCACTCTATACGCCAAGAATAAACAACACAGCAGTTGGCCTTGTAGGCAGCGTTGTTTTCAGGTCTTTGATCAAACTCAGACTCTGTTTTCCTTCATCTTCCCATCACACATTGATGACTCGGCATGAGTTGAAGCCCCTTCCAGGACACAGTCTAAACTCGTGACCAGCACCTGCTTCCCAACAGCTTTCACCACCTGCTCTTCTAATACCGCAAGGAAAGAAACAACATCAAATTTCTCTTATTTGCTTTGGCAATAATAAACTCTTAATAACCTGAACCACAATCTCGATATTGCCCTAAGGGTTACTTTACCTGCACACTGGCCAGAATCCTCCAGTGTGGGGTCACAGGGCACAGTTGGGTGGAGGAACTGATGGTGCCAGGATACTCATGTGACACAGCTTCTCTCCAGGGAGGCCGACTCTGCAGTCCTTAGTTAATTTCAGAGCAGCGGGCCACTGCCTCCTACAAGGTTTGAAAAGACCTGGCAAGATCAATTACAGAAATGATTAGCATGCAAATGGCACCAGCAGGCTTCAGGCAAGAACTCTCTCAATAAGGACAGCAGAGGCCAGCCCTGTTAGAAGCAAATCACTCAGCTATAAACAGAAGAAAAGTCATTAGCCTCTTTATAGATGGAAAACATATTTCTCCCACCATATCAAGTTTGATACTGATATTCTGAAATCCTTTAATCAGAGGCTAGAGACTGGAAAATAAAAACTTAGCAAACAAAATGAAGGAAAGATTATCATTCTCTGTGAAACACCATATAATTCCAGCACCTAATATGTTCATCTCCCTGGTGTCTTCTTATATTTCTCAAGAGTTCACCTGACTCAAAGCTGTGACTCTCAAACGTGGGACATACTCTGCTGGTAACTTAAGCCAATGTTTCCAAAGTCCCAGGCTGGTTCTTAAAAATTAAGAAGCTATAACCAACTCTCCTTTAGGCTAAGATGATTCAAGCTAAAGGAGACTGCTACTTTGTCCTGTTCAGTGTGCTAGAATGTTCTCTATTTTATGAGGGTTTGATTTTTGCTTTCAATAAATTTCTTTGCTGGCAGCAACAAAAGCTAACAACTGCCAGCCTTGTGCTATGGAAGAACAGAATGTGCCTTAGCAGAATATGGAAGATGATTGCGCTGAAGGGAGTTAAGAGGCAGCAGATGCAGGCCCTCCCTCGATTTGTCTACACTCAAGATGCAGATGCAGATTTGCAAAGATAGAAAATATTTTGCCTATCTCTGTTCCAGGAAGAACAAAGCAGCTGGAGAAAGCTTTGGGTCTTCATGGTCCTACCAATGACTCTAGAAGAATCTTGATGTACAGGCTAGCCCAACTGTTTTCTTCCATCCATACTATTTCCCAGGTTGTCAGCAACAGAAAACTCAATTCCCCCCACCTTTTTTTTTTAAAGTCTTGACTCCTTTATAAAAATGTACTATTGTATGTTGAAGATGCTATGTAAGCTTGGAATTCAAAGCTACCTGTCTGAGATCTGCTCATTCTCCAGATGTCTAGAAACTCTACTTCAGTATTGTTCCTTCTGTGACCTATTTAATCCCAGATATTAAAGAAAGGAACTTTATTTCCATCCCTGATAGTAATACCACCCATGATCTGATTGGTTGACTAATTTGCAATACAAACAACCAATTGGTTATTATGGTTTGGATAGAAAATGTACCCCCAAAGCCCATACGCTGAAGAGTTAAGCCTCAGGTCACAATGTTGCAGAGCAGTGAGTAAGTTGTACGGTGCATATGTGTGGAAGGCTCAATCCACTGAAGAGCTCAAGTGCTATTAGTTGGATGAAGTCACAAGGTATATGCTGCCCTAACCCTTTTCCCCTCCCCCGTATCTCTGTACCTCTCTCTCCTCTCTCTCTCTCTCTCTCTCTCTCTCTCTCTCTCTCTCTCTCTCTGCTTCCTGGACACCTCATGGTGGCTCATTGGTGGTCATCTCCTTTCTGCCATGTGCTTCCCATTATGATGATCTTGCCTTGCCTTACCACTGGCCAGGAAACAATAGAACTCAAGCACAGAACCAGGGGGTGGACTGAAGCCTTTGAAACTGTGAGCCAAAACCAACCCTTTTTCCTTTCCATTGATTTTCCCAGTATTTTGTTTCAGTGATAGAAATATAACTAGCATACCAACCTCTTGACAAAGCATTGAGCTGAGGGGTAAAAAGAGTTCTGTGTAAACCTATCTGAGCCTTCTGTCCACCAGATCTTTTTAAAGTAATTCACCTAGATATGACTCATCAAATGAACATGGTTCTTTTGCCCTCATCCTTTCTAAGAGGAATAGGCAAATCCCAATTTTCAAAGCCTGAAGTGTTGGGAAAAGTACATCTTCACCTAGGAGAAGGGTGTAGCCAGAACTTCTGAAGAAGTGTATGAAGACAGGTTGGTTTTGTGCTGTCACATTTCCACACTAATTTCTACTTTATTTATAAGTTTTCATCATATGTGTCTATTATATGCTAAGCACGTTTTCTCCCATGCTCCTCCCATACTAACTTTTTTCATCTCTCCCATTATTCTCCTTTGGCCACCTACACAGTTTTGATACTTCTACTCCCATTCCATATATACATACATGATTTATAAGCGATAAAAACCATAAATGGAAAAATAAAAAGTATTTGTCTTTCTGAGTCTGTAGGAAAATCTCGCCACGGTGGCTCACACTTTTAATCCCAGTACTTGAGAATCTGGGCAGGAGATTTACCAGAGCTTGAGGCCAGCCTAGACTACAACATAAATTCTAGGCCAGCCTAGGCATGTATGGTGAAAGGCCAGCAGTTTCTACAGAATTCAGCAGTCTTAATAGAGTGAGGTAATGTGTCATTTGGCATCTAACAGGGTTTTAATGATATCAAATAACAAGAGGAGGGTGTGAATATGTGCATAATCATGGAGAAATGCAATTGAAGGGAAAATGTTGGAAAGAAGCCAAACACAATGGCAGTATAGAGATGACTATAAGGAGCAAAGGCTCCCAGAGAGGAGCAATCATATTAAACCCTCTCTATGCCAGAAACAAATTGAGGAATATACGCAGATGTAGAGACTCACAGCCAAACTTTCAACAGAGCACAGGGAGTCTTATGGAAAAAGAGGGATATGAAAGGACCCAGAGGTGTAGACAGGAGGATTTCTCCTATCAGTGGACTAGGGAAGAGGGGTAGGGGAGGGAGAGGAAGGGAAGAAAGGACCAGGAAGAGATGAAGGAGGAGGCTACAACTGGGATACAAAGCAAATAAATTGTAAATAATAGTAATAATAATAGAAAAAGCTTCCTAGAGTAAAAATGAAGGCACAACATACCCAAACTTATGGGACACAAGGAAACCAGTGCTAAAGGGAAAGTTCATAGGACTAAGTGCCTTCATAAAGAAATTGGAGAATTCTTATACTAGAAATTTAAAAGCACAACTAAAAGCTTTAGAACAAAAAGAAGCAAATACACCCAAAAGGAGTAGATGGCAGAAAATAATAAAACTCAAGGTTGAAATCAATAATTTAAAAACAAAGAGAACAATACAAAGAATCAATGAAACTAAGAGCTGGTTCTTTGTGAAATCAACAATATTCAAATTAACAAAATCAGAAATAAAAATGGGGACATAACAAGAAACTCTGAGGAAATCCAAAGAATCATTAGATCTTACTCCAAAAGCCTGTATTCTACAAAACTAGAAAACCTAAAGGAAACAGACAATTTTCTTGACAGATTTCACACACCAAAGTTAAATCAAAATCAGGTAAATAGTTTAAATAGTCCTAGAACCTCTAAGAAAATAGAAGCAGTCATCAAAAGTCTCCCAACCAAAAAAAGCACAGGGCCAGATAGTTTTAGCACAGAATTCTATTAAACTGTAAAAGAAGAGCTAATACCAATATTCCTCAAAGTATTACCCAAAATAGAAACAGAAGGAACATTGCCAAAGTCATTCTATGAAGACACAGTCATCCTGATACCTAAACCACACAAAGACTCAACAAAGAAAAAAAAATTCAGAACAATCTCCCTCATGAACATTGATGCAAAAAATACTCAATAAGATACTTGCAAACCGAATTCAAGAATATATCAAGCACTTCATCCACCAGGATCAAGTAGGCTTCATCCTAGGGATTGAGGGATGGTTCAATATATGAAAATCCATCAATGTAATCCACCATATAAACAAACTGAAAGAAAAAAATTCACATGATCATCTCATTAGATGCAGAAAAAGCCTTCAACAAAATCCAATACCTCTTCATAATGAAAGTCTTGGAGAAATCAGGGATACAAGGCCCATACCTAAACATAATAAAAGCAATATACAGCAAGCTGATAGCAGACATCAAATTAAATGGACACAAACTCAATGTAATTCCACTAAATTCAGGGACAAGACAATGCTGCCCACTCTCTCCATACCTCTTTAACACAGTACTTGAAGTTCTAGCTAGAGCAATAAGACAGCAAAAGGAGATCACAGGGATACAAATCGGGAAGGAAGAAGTCAAAGTATCGCTATTTGCAGATGATATGATAGTATATGTAAGTGACCCCAAAAATTCCACCAAAGAACTCCAACAGCTGATAAACAGCTTCCACAAAGTGGCTGGACACAAGATTAATTTAAAAAAAATCAGTAGCCCTCCTGAACACAAACGACAAATGGGCTGAGAAAGAAATTAGGAAAACTATACCCTTCACAAAAGCCACAAATAATATAATGCATCTTTGTATAATTCTAAAAAAGCAAGCAAAAGACCTGTATGACAAGAACTTCAAGTCTCTGAAGAAAGAAATTGAAGATATCAGAAGATGGAAAAATCTCTCATGCTTGTGGATCAGTAAGATTAACATGGTAAAAATGGCCATCTTACCAAAAGCAATCTACAGAGTCTGTGGAATCTCCATCAAAATACCAACATAGTTCTTTACAGACCCTGAAAGAACAATTCTCAACTTCATATGGAAAAATGAAAAAACAAACAAACAAAACAGAATAGTTAAAACAATCTTATACAATAAAAGATCTTTCTTAAGTATCTCCATCCCTGACTTCAAGCTGTCCTGCAGAGCAATAGTAATAAAAACTGTGTGGTAATGGCATAGAAACAGATCGGTTGATCAATGGAATCAAAAAGAAGATAAAGGAATAAACCACGTACCTACAAACACTTGATTTTTGACAAAGGAGCCAAAACCACACAATGGAAAAAAAGACAGCATCTTCAACAAATGGTGCTGGTCTAACTGGATGTCTAGCATATTTATCTTCCTGCACAAAACTCAGATCCAAGTGGATCAAAGACCTCAATATAATACCAGACACACTAAATCTATTAGAAGAGAAAGTGGGAAAGAGCCTTGAACTCATCGGCACAGGAGACAACTTCCTTAACAGAATACCAACATCTCAGGCTCTAAGATCTACAATTAATAAACAGGACCTCGCAAACACTCCCCACTAAGCTCATTGAGACTCATAAAACTTACTTGAAAAATTACATCTGTACAATATTGTCTTCTATTCCAATTATGAATATATTGTCATCTGAGGATGGAAGAAAATGAAATGATTTGAATAATAAATGCTACTTGCAAATGAAAAAAAAATAAAAAAAATAAACGGGACCTCTTGAAACTGAAAAGCTTCTGTAAGGCAAAGAACACTGTCAATAGAATGAAATGATAGTCTAAAGATTGGAAAAATATCTTCACTAGTCCTACATGCAACAAAAGGCTGATATCCAAAATATATAATGAACTCAAGAAATGAAACACCGATAAACAAAATAACCCATTAAAAAATGGGGCACAGATTTAAACAGAGAATGCTCAACAAATGAATCTCGAATGACTGTGAAGCACTTAAAGAAATGCTTTATGCCCTTACTCATCGGGGAAATTCAAATTTAAAGGACTCTGAGATTCCATCTCACACCTGTCAGAATGGCTAAGATCAAAATCTCAGGTGACTGCACATGCTGGCAAGGATGTGGAGGGAAACACTCCTCCATTGCTGGTGGGAGTGCAAACTTGTATAACCACTTTGGAAATCAATCTGGCACTTTCTCAGAAAACTGGGAGTAGCCATACCTCAAGACCCAGATACACCACTCCTGGTTATATACCCAAAAGATGCTCCACCATACAACAAGAACACTTGCTATCTTCATAGCAGCTTTATTCACATTAACCAGGATCTGGACACAAGCTAGATGTCCCTCAACGAAAGAATAGATTTAAAAAAAAAAAAAACTGTGGCACATTTACACAATGGAACAATACTCAGCTTTTAACAACAAAGAAATCATGGAAATTGCAGGCAAATGGATAGAACTAGAAAAGATCGTTCTAAGTGAAGTAACCCAGACTCAGAAAGACACACATGGTGTGTTCTCACTTATAAGTGGATTTTATCCATATAGTACAGGATAAGCATTATTACCAGGCACAGACCCAAAGAAGATTAAAAAAAAAAAAAAAAAAAAAAGGAAAATCCAAGGGAGGATGAATAAATCTCACTCAGAAGAGGAAATAGAATAGAGAGATGTAGTGGTTGAGGAGAGGGGAAAAAGGTAGGATAGGGAGCACAGAGTATTATGAGGGTAGAATCAGACCTGGGGAGAGTGGGGAAGAGAGTACAGAAGGCCTATAAAGAAAAGAGAAACTGAGGGTAAGGGCATGTCTGTGACAAGCTGGAGACCTAAGTCAGGGTAGGCTCCTGGGAGGGTATGAAGAGAACTCAAGCAGAGACTCCTAGTAGCAGAAACCACAAAGACTGCAGAGGACACCCTCTAACTGGAGTAGTCTCCTAGTAGAGGGGGTGAACACCAACCCACCCACAAAAACTTCGGCCCAAAATTTATTCCCCCCCCCCCCACACACACAAGATGTACAGGGATAAAGATAGAGCAGATGAAGCAGAGATTGAGGGAATGCCCAACCAATGCCTGGCCCAACCAAAGACCCACCCTATGGGAGAGTGCCAACCCCTGACACTATGAGTAATACTCTGCTAAACTTCCAGATAGGAGCCTGTCAGAGTTGTCCTCTGATAGGCTCTACCCAGCAGCGCCTCAAAATAGATGCTGAGACTCACAGCCAAACATTGGGCAATACTTAGGGAGTCTTATGGAAATGGGAGAAGAAAGAGAAAAGAACCTGGAAGTGACAGGAATTCTACAAGGAGACCAACAGAGCCAACTAACCAAGGCCCAAAGGAGCTTGCTGAGACTTAAGCATTAGCCAAGGACCATGCAGGAACTGGACGTAGGTTCCTACAAAGGTAGCTGATGAACAGCGGTGGGTTGTCTAGTAAAGGACTGCATCTGACAAGAACTCACTTGCTAGCTTTTTGATTACTTCCCCCTGGCAGGACTGCCCTTCCAGACCACAGGGGGAGAGGACACACTCAGTCCTGATACAACTTAATGAGCTGGGCAGGATGGGAAAGGGAGCTCTTCTTTTCTGAGGAATAGGGGAAGGAGGAAAGGGAAGGAATAGAGGCAGGATAGGAAAAAGGGGAGGAGGAATGGGGCTACAACCAGGATGTAAAGGAATAAAAAAAATGAATGAATGAATGAATGAATGAATGAATGAATAACTAAATTTTCATGAAGCTGTTACCCCATTAGAACACAGTACTTGACCGTGCTCTCCAAGCTTGGGAGGCCCAGTGCCTGGTGTGTCTAGCTTGTATGGCGTTTCTGCCTGGTTTTGGTTCACCATCTTTGGAGCCAAGATGGCGGCACCAGGAGAACACCGTGTCTGAGAAGCAGGACAACACACTCCGAGCAGCGACAAGGAGACTGAACTCTGGCCCCTAAAACAACAGCTATCGTGTTTCCCAGAGAAACGCCGCCAGCTCAGGATCGGACTGAGAAGCCCCAACCCCTGCTGGCACTCCCCTGAGAGCACCTCCATAAGCTTGACCTAGCAGAGGAGAAGGTCAGAGGGGAAGGACAGAGAGGCAGCCTGCCAAGGACACAGCACCCTCTCTCCAGCGGCCCCTAGCAGAGAAACCCAAGCTCTGGATCTGAAGTCACTCAACCCTACCCGGTACTCTCTTGGGATCAGCAAACATAGATTCTACTGCTAGGCTGCTTCTGGCAGAGAGATCTGGGCCCGGGATCTGGGATTGAGTACACTCACCCTAACTCTTTCCCGCGCCACCCAGGGACCAGTCAACATAACCCCTCCTGGCAGAGGGAAAGGACAAAGAGGCAGCACACAGGAAAGGTGGACACCGAGTTCTGCAGCCACAGTGTCACAGAGCTGACTGATAGCTTACCCGTGCACTTCCGCAGCAGGACCAAAACAGAGAGTAGTGAGCAAGGGGAACTTCTATGCATTCCAACTGGTCCTGCAAGAGAGTGAGTGAGCCTTCTAGGGAGAGATTGCCCCAGACCCGGGGCCTCTCCACAGAAGCATCTAGACGAGATCCCTGGCACCCACACTCCTAGTGTGGGCATCAGAGTGATTCTTGGGATAGCGACCCCAACAGTGAAGCCTCTGCCTTTTGGGTCCACCAAGGTAATCCAGGCAAACAATCCCTGGATCTCAGTCAGAACTGCATAATAGTGGCTTGCAGGCCACTGCAATAGTCAGAGAATCCGCGCATGCACACTGCGCCTGCTAAAAGTGCACGCGAATAGCGCCAGCGTCACATTCTTTACTTAGGCAAAACTGAAAACACAGTGCACACTCCAAAAGCAGTGAACCTCTCTCATCTTCCTGAAAAAACAGTCCAGAAAACAGAAAGAGAGGATCATAGCCCAAACTACAATCTCGAGGAACAACCAGTGAGGGTTATAAATAACCAGATGGCTAGAGGCAGACGTAAGAACACTCCCAACAAAAATCAGGACACAATGACCTCACCAGCAACCCCACAAAATAATGGACACTTCAATTCACTAGATATACAAAAAAACTATGTTTCTCCAGCTACTAGAGGCCCATAGAGATGAAATGAACAAAGCCCTCAGAGAAATAACCAAAGAAATCGAGACTAACCAAGAGGAAACAAATCGTGCTCTCAGAGAAATGACCACGAAAATTGAGGCAAACAGACAAGAAATGCACAAAGCTCTCAAAGAAATGTCCACACAAATGAAGGCAAATAAAGAAGAAATGAACAAAGCTCTCATAGAAATACAGGCAATTATACCCAGAGAAGTAGAGGCACAATTAGTGATACATAGAGAGGAAACAGACAAAAAAATAGAAGCTATCATTGAAAAGCAGGAGTCCACATTCAAACAGATGAAGGAAATGGTGCAAGACATGAAAACAGAATTAGAATCAATAAAGAAAACACAAATAGAGAAAAACCAGGAGCTGGAGAACATAGAGAAAAGATCAGGCACTACAAAGGTAAGCATCACCAACAGAATGCAAGAGATGGAAGAAAGAATCTCAGGAGCCGAAGATACACTTGCGGAAATTGGCACGTCTCTCAAAGAAAAAATAAAATCAGAAAAGTTCCAAACACAAAACATCCAAGAAATCAAGGACACCATGAAAAGACAAAACCTAAGAATAATAGGAGTAGAAGAAAAAGAAGACATCAGGCTCAAAGGTCCGGAAAATATTTTCAAGAAAATTATAGAAGAAAACTTTCCCAACTTAAAGAAGGAGATGGTCATAAACATACAAGAGGCCTACAGAACACCAAGTAGACTAGACCAGAAAAGAAATTCTTCACGTCACATCATAGTCAAAACACTGAACCTACAAAACAAAGAAAAAATTCTAAAAGCAGCAAGGGAAAAAGGCCAAGTAACATATAAAGGTAGACCTATCAAAATCACACCAGATTTCTCAACAGAAACTATGAAAGCCAGAAGGGCCTGGACAGAAATCATACAGTCCTTAAGGGACCACAGATTCCAACCCAGACTACTATACCCAGCAAAACTTTCAATCAACATAGACGGAGAATTCAAGATATTCCAAGACAAAACCAAATTTAAACAATATCTACATAGTAACCCAGCTCTACAGAAGTTACTAGAAGGGAAACTCCAAACCAAAGAAAACAACTACATCGAAGGAAACAGAGGAAATAGATAACTACACAACAAAAAAAACAAAAGAAGACAAGCAATGAAACTCAGTGACACCACCAACACCACATCTAAAATAAGTAACAATTGTTGGTCACTAGTTTCTATCAACATCAACGGACTCAACTCCCCAATTAAAAGACACAGACTAACAGAATGGTTGCGGAAACAGGATCCATCATTCTGTTGCATCCAAGAAACACACCTATGCAACAAAGATAAACACTACCTCAGAGTAAAGGGCTGGAAAACTGTCTTTCAAGCAAATGGTTCCAGAAAACAAGCGGGAGTAGCCATCCTAATATCTAATAAAATAGACTTTCAACCCAAGTTAATCAAAAAAGATAAGGACAGCCACTATATTCTCATCAAAGGAAAAATCCACCAAGAGGACATCACAATTTTGAATATCTATGCCCCAAATACAAGAGCACCTACATTCGTAAATGAAACAATATTAAAGCTTAAATCACACATTGATCCTAAAACCATAATAGTGGGAGACTTCAACACTCCACTCTCACCAAGGGACAGATCAACTAAACAGAAAACAAATAGGGGAATAAAAACACTTACAGAGACCCTAAATCAAATGGACCTAATAGACGTCTACAGATCTTTTCATCCAAACTCAAAAGAGTATACCTTCTTTTCAGCACCACATGGAACGTTCTCCAAAATAGACCATATAGTTGGTCATAAAGAAAGCCTCAACAGATACAAAAAGATTGAAATAATCCCTTGTATTCTATCTGACCACCATGGACTTAAGCTGGACCTCAACAACAACAGAAATAACAAACTGCCTACACGTACATGGAAACTGAACAACCTGTTACTCAACGACAGCTGGGTTAAGGAAGAAATAAAGAAAGAAATTAAAGACTTCCTAGAATTCAATGAAAATGAAGGCACAACATACCCAAATTTATGGGACACACTGAAAGCAGTGCTCAGGGGAAAATTTATAGCACTAAGTGCCTGCAAGAAGAAATTCGTAACAGCACATACAAACAACTTAATGGCCCAACTGTAAACACTAGAAAAAAAAGAAGCAGATACACCCAAGAGAAGCAGAAGGCTGGAAATAATCAAACTCAGGGCTGAAATCAATCAATTAGAAACAAATAAAACTATTCAAAGAATCAATGAAACAAAAAGCTGGTTCTTTGAGAAAATCAACAAGATAGACAAACCCTTAGTCAAACTAACTAAAAAGCAGAGAGAATCTATCCAAATCAACAAAATCAGAGATGAAAAGGGTGACATAACTACAGACACAGAGGAAATTCAAACAATCATTAGGTCATACTACAAAAGCCTATATGCTACAAAATTTGAAAATCTAAATGAAATGGACAATTTTCTTGATAGATTCCATCTTCCAACATTAAGTCAAGATCAGGTAGAAAGACTGAACAGCCCTATATCCCCCAAGGAGATTGAAGCAGTCATTCACAGTCTCCCCTCCAAAAAAAGCAATGGGCCAGATGGTTTCAGCGCGGAATTCTACAAGACCTTCAAAGAAGTGCTCACACCAATTCTCCTCAAACTATTCCACAAAATAGAAACAGAAGGTACATTACCAAACTCATTCTATGAAGCAACAGTCACCCTGATACCTAAACCACACAAAGACCCAACAAAAAAAGAGAACTTCAGACCTATCTCTCTTATGAACATTGACGCAAAAAAATAAAATACTTGCAAACCGAATCCAAGAACACATCAAAGATATCATCCACCACGACCAAGTAGGCTTCATCCCAGGCATGCAAGGATGGTTCAACATACAGAAATCCATCAATGTAATCCACCACATAAACAAACTGAAGGAGAAAAACCACATGATCATCTCCTTAGATGTGAAAAAGCATTTGACAAAGTCCAACACCCATTCATGTTTAAAGTCTTGGAGAGATCAGGAATACAAGGCACATATCTAAACATAGTAAAGGCAATATACAGCAAGCCGATAGCCAACATCAAACTCAATGGAGAGAAACTTAAATCAATCCCACTGAAATCAGGGACAAGACAAGGCTGCCCACTCTCTCCCTACCTCTTCAACATAGTACTTGAAGTCCTAGCCAGAGCAATAAGACAACTAAAGGAGATCAAGGGGATACAAATCGGAAAGGAAGAGGTCAAAGTGTCACTTTTCGCAGATGATATGATAGTATATATGAGCGACCCCAAAAATTCAACCAGAGAACTCCTCCAGTTGATAAACACCTTCAGCAAAGTGGCAGGATACAAAATCAACTCAAAAAAATCAGAAGCCCTCCTGTATACCAAAGACAAAATGGCCGAGAAAGAAATTAGGGAAACAACACCCTTCACAATAGCCACTAACCACATAAAGTACCTTGGGGTGACACTAACCAAGCAAGTGAAAGACCTGTTTGAGAAAAACTTCAAGTCTCTGAAGAAAGAAATTGAAGAAGATCTCAGAAGATGGAAAGATCTCCCGTGCTCATGGATTGGTAGGATTAACATTGTGAAAATGGCCATCCTGCCAAAAGCAATCTACAGATTCAATGCAATTCCCATCAAAATACCAACTCAATTCTTTACAGACCTTGAAAAAAAGATTCTCAGCTTCATATGGAGAAACAAAAAACCCAGAATCTCCAAAACAATCCTGTACAACAACAGATCATCTGGAGGTATCTCCATCCCCGATCTCAAGTTGTATTACAGAACAATAGTAATAAAAACTGCATGGTATTGGCATAAAAACAGAAAGGAGGATCAATGGAACCGCATAGAAGACCCAGAAATAAACCCACACACCTATGAATACTCGATTTTTGACAAAGAAGCCAAAACCATTCAATGGAAAAAAGATAGCATCTTCAACAAATGGTGCTGGTCCAACTGGATGTCCACATGCAGAAAAATGAAAATAGATCTCTATTTATCACCCTGCACAAAACTAAAGTCCAAGTGGATCAAAGACCTCAACATAAAACCAGATACTCTAAATCTGTTAGAAGAAAAAGTGGGGAACAGCCTAGAACTCATTGGCACAGGAGACAACTTCCTGAACAGAACACCAACAGCACAGGCTCTAAGAGCAACAATCAATAAATGGGACCTCATGAAACTGAACAGCTTCTGTAAAGCAAAGGACACTGTCATCAAAACAAAACGCCTGCCTACAGATTGGGAAAGAATCTTCATTAACCCTTTATCTGACAGAGGACTAATATCGAGTATATACAAAGAACTAAAGAAGGTGAAAAGCAGCAAACCAAGTAATCCAACTAAAAAATGGGGAACAGAGCTAAACAGAGAATTCTCGACAGAGGAATATCGAATGGCAGAGAAACACTTAAAGAAATGCTCATCCTCATTAGCCATCAGGGAAATGCAAATCAAAACGACCCTGAGATATCACCTTACACCCATCAGAATGGCCAAAATGAAAAACTCAAGGGACAACACATGCTGGAGAGGTTGTGGAGAAAGGGGAACCTTCCTCCACTGCTGGTGGGAATGTAAACTGGTACAACCACTCTGGAAATCTATCTGGCGCTTTCTAAGACAATTAGGAATAGTGCTTCCTCAAGATCCAGCTATACCACTGCTAGGTATATACCCAAAGTTTGCTCAAGTTCACAAAAGGGATATTTGCTCAACCATGTTTATAGCAGCTTTATTTGTAATAGCCAGAACTTGGAAACAACCCAGATGTCCATCAACGGAAGAATGGGTACAGAAATTGTGGTATTTTTACACAATGGAATACTACTCAGCAATCAAAAAGGAGGAAATCATGAAATTTGCAGGCAAATGGTGGGATCTAGAAAAGATCATCCTGAGTGAAATATCCCAGAAGGAGAAAGACAAACACGGTATATACTCACTTATATAGACCTATAAGATATGATAAACATAATGAAATCTGTACACCTAAAAAAGATAATCAAGAGAGTAGACATGGGGTAAGATGATCAATCCTCGTTTAGAATGACAGATGGGATGTGCATTGAACGTATGACAGGAGTCTACTGAGCGCATTGGAAAGACTCTAACTAGCAGTGTTTTCAAAGCAAAGACTCATGACCAAACCTTTGGCAGAGTACAGGGAATCATAAGAAAGAAGGGGAGTTAGTCTGATGAGGAAAGGATAGGAGCTCCACAAGGACCAAATATATCTGGGCACAGGGTCTTTTCTGAGACTGACATGCAACTAAGGACCATGTATGAATGTAACCTAGAACCTCTGCTCAGATGTAGCCTGTGGTAGCTCAGTAACCAATTGGTTTCCCATAGTGAGGGGAACAAGTACTATTCCTAACAGGAACTCAATGACTGGCTCTTTGGCCTCCCCACCCCCCAAGGGAGGAGCAGTCCTGTTAGGCCACAGAGGAGAGCTTTGCAGCCAGTCCTGAAGATACCTGATAAAACAGGATCAGATGAATGGGGAGGAGGTCCCCCCCCCATCAGTGGACTTGGCAAGGGGCAGAGTGGAGATGAGGGAGGGAGGGAGGGACTGGGAGGGAAGGAGGGATCGGGACAGGGCTGGGATACAGAGTTAATAAAATGTAACTGATAAGAAAAAAATAAAATACAAAAAAAAAAAAAAAGAACACAGTACTTGGGTAAACTCAATCTCTGCACAGTCATTCACATTTGGCTCTGGCATTCATTGTCATCTGTTTGTTTGTTTTAAAAACAATGTGCATTTTTTTTCCAGTGACAATGACAAAATGCTAAAATTGAATTCTCTTTGGAGCCAGGTAGAGATAAAAGCCAAATAGGTATAGAATATGGAGGGAAATGCCATGAAAGCTTCAAGTTTCAGGTGCCTTCAGTGTTCTGAGTAGTGTTGGACTCAAAGAAGCTTGCTAATGGAGAAACTTGTTAGGGAGTAGCAGAAATTGTCATCTGATAGAATATATTATGACATAAGACAATCTTAGCTATGTGTTTACTCTCACAGCAAAAAAAAAAAAATGTAAGCCTAATTTTTCTTTTCTAAATCAAGATTTGCTGGTGTTGAAAATTCTTAGCCTCTCCAGAAGCTAATTCCAAAGTTAATAAATGCCTCTTGAGCAATGATTAAACCAAGTCAGCCAGAAAATAGGGCCCAGTGATGTACAAGTTATTGTCGTAAATACTTTCTTTCATTAAGTTTTAAGGCCCTACCTAGGAATTCCTTGTTGGGGCCTTAAGCCTAAAAAAGTGCACATTATAGATGAGAGTTTTTCCAATAGCATCAACACTATGGTTCACATTTATAGAGCACCATATTTTGAAAGTATTTTCTCAGCATTTAACAAGTTTGATCATCCCAATAGTGAGAATTTAAAAATATCTGAACCAAATACTCATAAAAATGGGGTATTTGCCCAGTAGCTTATAAATGAGTTATGAAGAACTGACTCCCCAAAGAGTGTCTTCATAGCACCTAGCTGAATGAAGATGTCTTGAAGGTGTTTTTAAAAGTGTGGGAAGGAGAAACTATCCAAATACACTTGTACATAGATATTTAAGTTCTTTGTTTTTATCCCCTAAGGGAGGAGGAGTCCTGTTAGGCCACAGAGGAGGGCTTTGCAGCCAGTCCTGAAGATACCTGATAAAACAGGATCAGATGAATGGGGAGGAGGTCCCCCCTATCAGCGGACTTGGCAAGGGGCACGGTGGAGATGAGGGAGGGAGGGAGGGACTGGGAGGGAATGAGGGATCGGGACATGGCTGGGATACAGAGTTAATAAAATGTAACTGATAAGAAAAAAATAAAATTCAAAAAACAAACAAACAAAAAAAAAGTTCTTTCTTTTTAAATCATATTTTTCTTCTTTGAACAAAATCTAAGTATTACTGTTCTCATTTTCCTAGTTAGTTTCAATTTTTGTTTTGTTTTGTTTTGTTTTTTGAGACAGTTCCAGGACAGCTGTGGCTGACCTGGAACTCACTTGTTAGACCAGGCTATCCTAAAACTCAGAGATCCACCTGCCTCTGTCTCCCGAGTGCTGGAATTAAAGGCCTGCACCACCACCATCCAACAGCTTAAAGTTTTAACTTGACACAGCCTACAATCATCTGAGAGTAAAGCCTCTGTTGAGAAATTGCCTAGATGAAATTGGTCTTTGGGCATGTCTGTGGGGACTGATATACAAGAGTCAAGCCCACTGTTCATAGTGTTACATCGGTGGGTGGTCCTGGGTTGTATAAGAAAGATGGCCAACAAGACAGAAAGTAGCGTTCCACCATGGCTCCTGCTTCAGGATCCTACTTGAGTCCCTGTCCTGGTTTCTCTCAGTGATGCACTATGGCCTGGACCCCAGGATACTGAAGATGCCACAAAGGACAGTGACAGGTGTAAGCCTAAGAGACAAGCTGTTCATGCTATGGGGGGCAGAGTGGAAGAAATGGAACTGTCCCAGACCTTTGGAGCCCAGAAGATCACAAGTGAATGCCAGATGTTAGACACTGAGCTATAGAATCTGAATTTACAGGACTATATACTGGGTTTGATTATTTTTATGCCCCAGTTCTTCTGTTTTGGAATTTTAAAAAAAGTATTTAACCTATTTTTGGCTTTATATGAGCCCACAGTTAAGAGACTTAGAACTTTTAAAAGGATGCTGGACTTTTGAACGCATTGGTAGTTTTTAAAACTGTGGGACTTTTAAAGTTCTACTGTGTTTTATATTATATCTAGGGGGTAAGGACTTAAAAGACTACAGTTTAAAAGTGATATGTTTATGTATCAAGTTGACAAGAGGTAGAGTGCCAGAGATAGCTTTAGCTGTCAACTTGACACAGGACAGAGTCATTGGAAAAGAAACATTCTACTGATGAATTTCCTGGATTAGATTGGCCCTGTATACAAGGGATTGTCTTATACATAAATTGGTTGTTCTGGACTGTCTTAAGTAAGATGTCTGAGTGTCAACCTGTGTGTGAATGAGCAAGAAAGAGAGTCAGTAGGTATACTAGACGGTAGCATTTCTTCATGGTTCCTGTCCCAAGTTCCATCAATGACGGAACTGTGATCTGGAAATATATGCCAAATAAACCCTTTCCTCCCTAAGTCACTTTGGATCAGTGTTTTAATAAAGCAACAGAATGCCAACTAGGACACTCACCATGCAGGTCATGGGAACCACATAAGCAATGATGTTTTTGCCATGCCTAACCTGGTACAAAACAGGATGTTCTTTGTATCAAAGATGAGCCTGGTGGTGTACATTTTGAGACAGTTATGCATGGTGCAGAACAGACCATAGCAAAAACAAAACAAAACAAAACAAAACAAAACAAAACAAAAAAAAAAAACTCCCAGCAGAGATTTTGCTTTCTTTTCCAACCTTCCCTTGGATTTGCTTCAAAATAAAAGCTTTTTTTTTTTAAATGTGCATTGAAGATGTAAATACAATAAGAAAACTAGCCAGAAGTGAGATGTGCAGATGGAGTGTCATGATACTGTCATATTTATTTAACATGCTTCAAATTTTTACTATAAAAAGTTAAACATAAAAAAATTAAACATGACTGCTCACATGCAGGTCCCAGCTAAGGAGCCTCTGGGGCATCCCCGGCTTCAGTTCCTTTGTGAGGGTCTCTCCTTTTAAGGTTCCTCCAAAGTACTTGAACTTCTTCCTTCCCTGGTTTGCAGTCTTTCCCTCCTCCTGTCCCTGACTGGCAAATCCAACCAATCACTGAATTCAGCAAAACAAAGGGCTTCAAAAGCAACAGGACCCCTCCTTCTTCCAAAGCAGTTTAGTGACCACCTTTTGTCACTTGCATACTTTGAGGGCTTAATCCCTAGCCAAAGTGGTTTATCAAAGTAATTCTCCCAAACATATGCAGTGCTTTCCCTGAGAAGAATACTGCTGAATAAAATTTTCTCCATCTTGTTACACTTATTATCGTGAATTCCTTTGCACTTTGTTCAAAAGAAGCCAGTCACTGAAACTTGATTTTGAGAACTCAAGCCGCCCGGCATTCAACCAGTCTCTGAAAGGGGTAGTTAATTCTATTTGAGTTTCACTCCATAGCCCCATTCAAAACAGGTTGTGTGTATCTAAGAATAAATGGAGTTACCACACAAGAGGTTTATTATCAGAGCTAAGCCTCTGGAAGCAACTCCCACTACTTAATACTGAAAGGAGGACAGAAAAAAAGAAGGAACACAGTCCTTGATGAATGGAGAGAGGAGGTGAAAGAGGAAGAAGGGAATGGATAAAAAGAAGAAAAAGGGCAAACGGGGGCCATTTGAAAAGCCACTGTCACTGTTCACATCATTCAACTCTCTTTGCTGCACCAGTTCAAAAGACGAAAAAAAAAAAAAAAAAAAAAAAAAAACAAGATCCGTGCAAATCAGAATCAGCCTTGTTTTCTTTGCGATTGTCGAAAAACCTTCTCTCTCTCTTTCTCTCCCTCTCTCTGGTTTTC
>NW_026596051.1:2546935-2548194 GCF_907164565.1 Psammomys obesus
AGGGGAGGGGGGGAGGGGAGGGGAGGGGAGGGGAGAGGAGAGGAGAGCAGAGGAGAGGAGAGGAGAGCAGAGGAGAGGAGAGGAAAGTGAGGCAGTTCTATGTAGCATCTGACTGAGAGTACCTATGAAAATATCATGTTACAGACCCTCACAGAGACAGACTTCCTCCTTAGTGAGCTTTCCATTACACAGAAAGTATATGGCATACAAGCTTATTTTTTAAGATCCTAATTTTGGAGGTTTCAGCTTTTTGTTTGTTGCTATGATTCCTTTGGGGCCTGTGCTGACTGTGCACGAAGGTTAAAAAAAAAAAAAAAAAGTTCAACTTGTTGTCAGGAAAAGCAAAAGGGTGGGCTGAGGTCCCACTCACCTCTTCCCAGGCATCTTAGTTTGCTTTCTGTTGCTGCAATGAAAACCATGATCAAAGCAACATGGAGAGGAAAGGGTTTGTTTCATCTGACGTCTTACAGTCCACCACTTACAGAAGCCAAGGTGTGAACCTGGAGACAGGAGCTGAGCTAGAATCATGAGCACTGCTTATTAGCTTGTTCCCTACTGCTTGCTCAGCCTACCTTCTTATACAGCTCAGGACCTCTGACTAGGGATGGCATGACCTACGTAGACTGGACCCTCCCATATCAATCATTAATGAAGAAAATGTCCCCACAAACTTGCTACAAGACAATCTGATGGAGGCAACTCCTTGATTGAGATTTCTCCTTCCCAAATATGTCTATATTTGTTTTAAGTTGACAAAAACTAACCAACACACCAGGCTTTCATACAATTACTAGACAACCTTCAACTAGGCTCCTGTTATGAGAGGTTCCATCACCTCCCAATAGAGTCACAGGCTTTGGGGGCAGCCTCTGTAGGACAATAAGGATGCTTGTCCTCACTGTAGACAACTTGCAAAAGCAAAGACAAAGACAAACACTTAAATTCAATTTTTGTTGTTGTTGTTGGATGACATGATCCTGTAAACCAGAAGATGGAGCAAGAGAAAAGAAATAAAAAAGAAAAATGGACAATACTCAGAAAGATGGCTGAGCCAGTAACTGTTTCAGGTCCAATGATCTAAATTTAATCTCCAGGACCATATGCTGGAAAAAGAGAACTGGTTCCCACAAGTTGTCTTTTCACTTCCAAATACACATGTGCACACAGAAAGGAAGATAGGAAGATAGGAAGGAAGAAAGGAAAGAAAGAGAGAGAAAGAAAGAAAGAAAGAAAGAAAGAAAGAAAGAAAGAAAGAAAGA
>NW_026596051.1:2548204-2605432 GCF_907164565.1 Psammomys obesus
AGAAAGAAAGAAAGAAAGAAAGAAAGAAAGAAAGAAAGAAAGAAAGAAAGAGGGATGGAGGGAGGGAGGGAAGGAAGGAAGGAAGGAAGGAAGGAAGGAAGGAAGGAAGGAAGGAAGGAAAAAAAGAAGGAAGGAAAAGAAATGATGTTCTATGTACTAAAACCTGCTATGAAATTTAAAGTTGTATGTTCATGAAGGATAAACAATTTCTAGGAAAATGCCATTATGATAAGTAGATCTCTGACACTTTACACAAGCTAGAGTCATCCGGGAAGAGGAAACCTCAACTGAGAAATTGCCTCCACAATATTGGCCTGTAGACAAGTCTGTCAAGAATTTTCTTTATTGATAACTGATGTGGGAGACCCCAACTTACTGTATCATAGTTCAACTCCTAGGCAGGTGATGCTGGGTTGTGTGGAAAAACCAGCTGAAAAAGGAGGCTAGTAAACAGCAATCTTCCATTGGCTCTGCTTTAGTTCCTGCCTTGAATTCTCACCCTGACTTCCCTTCGTGATAGACTATTAGCTGGGATGTATAAGGAAAAATAAAACTTTCCCTCTCCAAGTTGTCTTTTCTCACAGTCTTCATCACAGCAACAGAAAGCTAAGTAGGAGAATCTTGCTGCAGCAATGAGGACAACATATCAGGAACTCCTGAAGCTGGTAAAGTCTGTGCCTAACTGGTTGTTCATAGCGGTGTCTGGAATAAGCAATAAAGCCAAAATGATACTAAGTTGTGACCAGTTCTCATTGAGATAGAACCAGAAGAGGATAAAATGTGTTTAGAGGTTGGGCATGGTGACACACACCCTTTTAATCCCATCACTCCAGAGGCAGAGACAGAGGCAGCGACAAAGGCAGGTGAATCTGTGAGTTCAAGCCAGCCTGGTTCATATAGTGAGTTCTGGGCTAGCAAAGGCTACATGGTGAGATCCTGTTTCAAACAGAACAACAACAGAAAACAATTATGCTTTTATTTTGAAATCCTAGTCATGCTCATGACTGTAAACTACTGGAACTTAATTATTTCTTGGCTTCTGACTCAAAATATCTATGTGAAGGAGTTATTCCAAAGTCAATATCCAACTTCTTCGCCTGACTTCACTCATTTTCATTCTTTGACTTTAATACAAGAGAATCTTAAGTTTGAAATATTGAAGAAATGTGGGTTATCCTTTCCATGAGCATAAGCAAAAATGCCTAGAGGATGCTGGGCCATACCTATAGGAAATTAAACTATAGCTTCTCTCAAGGTCACTTTTCCTTCTTTAGATGGTTCAGCTAGAGAAATAGTATGGCCTCTGACTCAGATAAAGAGAAGCAACTTATCTTAATTGATTTGCTTCTCATAAAACACCCCAGATCTCTTTTGGCTACATTAATTAATTAATTAATATGATTCTGGGACAAGTTTGAAAAAGCATGCAGTCATCTGTCACTACTAAATACCCAATTCTTTTTATCTTCATCTCTTAAAAAGAGATGGAAAATAGTGCATTTTGAGTGTGAATAGATTTGTATTATGTATCTAATATTTTATTGTCCACCACAGTATCCCTGAGGTTGAGATGAAGCCAGTGTGGCCGTAGTTTACATCTCCTCTATGTTAATCAAGTGTCAGTCTGATGCATTAATTGGGGCTATGGCAGGGATTACCCTGCCTCTGCCTATCTTGGAAGGTGTTATCATCCCACCCAACCCCAGCAGGAGGGCAGCATCTTCAGTCAGTTCTATCCAGCCTTCCCTCGCAAAGCAAAGATTCATGGTGCATTGTGTTTACTTTCACTACTTGCTTGATTCTAAAGAGACAAAACACAAGTTCTGTGAAATGGACTTATTGCTTGCAGCTGCAACTCAGCATTCACTACAAGTAGGTTCCTTATGGCTCAGGAAAATTTATAAAAGTTTCACCTGCCTGTTCTACTGTGCCACAGTTGTGGTGCCCTGGAAAATATCCTATCTGGCCATTACATCCCCAAAAATAAGAATATTGAAGAGCAACCTGTTTTCGGAGAGACAGGTTTCCCACCATTCTACAATCGTTCTTAAGAACTACAGATGAAAGGGACAAAAAGCTGAGTTGGTACACGTTCTCAGTTGCAAATAGAATTCTTTTGCATTTGTCTTTTGTGTCTTTGTCTATTAGTTTAACAAAAACATGCATGGTTACATTTTGGGAATTTTATGCCAACCTTAAACTGTACTATTTTTCAGTATTAAAAAGTATTCTGGTCATTGCATAATTACTGCAAACGTAAAATGTGTTACTCTGAGACAGCCTGAATTTGAATGTTCAAAGCTAAAAGCAGAACAAGCAAGAATTCCTGAGTTCAGAATTCAATGCTCAGAACAGGTTATAGGATCACCTACCTCTCGGGCCTACAAAATGCCTAGGGTAAGCAAGCTACAACAAGCATCAGCACGGGAAGCAAGTGTGCTGTGGATACTCACACTGGACAGCTGAGACCCACAGGGAGGCAGGAATTATCTTACTAGGAGGATGCTTGGTGTACGGAGGAGCTGAAGACTTGCGTTTGACATAAAATTTAAATTGTTAGAACGCACGACAAAATTCTTCTGAATTCCTAATTTAGTACTCTTGCTCCCAGTATATAGAGTCTCCCTCCTAGAAATGGCTGAGACTCTGGCTTAAGAGAGCAAGTGAAGTTCAATAGCAGAATGCTTGCCTCTTATGTAAGGCCCTATGTCCAACCTCCAGCAGAGGTGGGTGGAGACAGGAGGAGACACAGAGAAAATGTGTGGGAATCTGACAGTGAGACAGAAGGTAGATCAAGCAATAGTAAGGCTCCTCCCAACTTTATAGAATATGGCTGCATAAGCAGTCATTCCAAGGACCCCCTGCTCAGATGTGACCGATTGGCAGCTCAGTCTCCGTGTGTATCTCTGAGTGAGGGGGGTAGGGGCTGCCTCTATCCTGAACTCAGTTGACTACTTTTTGATTGCTCCCCCCTGATGATGCAGCCTTGCCAGGCCACAGAGGAAGAGGATCCAGGCAGTCCTGATGAGACTTAACAAGCTATGGGCAGAAGGCAATTGTGAAGAACTCCCCCTTTCAGTGGACTAGGGGATAGAAATAGGGGGAAGAGGGAGGGAGGGTGGGATTGGGAGAAGTTGAGGGAGGGGCCTTCAATCGGGTATATAATGAAGAAGTCGTGAAGAAAAAAATTAAAATTAAAAAATAATAAAATAAAAATAGAAATAGAAAAAGAAGTGACTCCAAATCTAGTGGCACAATTGTATTATGAATTAAGGATTGTGTTATGAATTAAGGATTGTATTATGAATTAAGGATTGTACTATGAATTAAGGATTGTATTATGCTCGGTGTTCTTGGGTCAAAAATGCACACAGAGATGGTCTTCCTGTGTTCTCCAAGGTACGGTCTGGAGCTTCAGGTAAGAGGAGACACATGTCTTGGCGAGATGAAGTGTCGGAAGCTGGAATCAGCAGCAGCTTCTTCACTTATGAAAAGTGTCTGGCAAATGCACCGCGATGTCTCAGAAGTCGGTAGTTAGCTAAAGCCACCACCTGCAGTCTCTGCACATGCTGCCACTCCACATGTCTTGGTTTTCTCCACAGCATAGTGACATCTGCACACTCAGGCTCCTGTCACGGTGGTTCAGGAACAAACGCTCTGGTAAATGAGGGAGAACATGTGTACTTTTGCTTCAAATGTCACATGGTGTCACTTGTGCCTTATCTATTAGTTGAGGCCACCCCAGCCCACCTGGACTTAAGGGGTTGGGGTGTGAGGATGTGCCATGCTGTTCAACCTGAAAGCACTCACAAGAATTTGAAGCCAGTTCTAAAAAAATAACATAGTAAAAATTTGTGTTGATATGTGGGAAAGCTGATATTCCAGTATCAGAAAGATCTACCTCCAATATGGCTCTTCTTTTTCCAAGTTGGCATTGGGAAAATTATTTAATGTCATTGATTCCCAATTACCAGATCCAAAATGATGAGGCTCATAATCCATTGCAAATGTCCAGTGAATGACAATGATATTTTCCTTCTTATCACACTGGTAAGAATTTTCACATCTATTGAACTGACAAGGCCTGACTGTTCTAACCTGCAAGCAAATCAGAGCCCAGTTGGAATTCTCACTCCAGTCTCATGATGATGCTAGGTTTGAGTTACTCAAAATACTGAACAAACAAACAAACTGCTTTTAAAAAATGACTGCCTGCTCTGAAGTCTCAAAAAATTATCCATAGGTTTTTCAAGTGGAGAAAGACAAATTAATAAGTGGAGAGCTAAAGAGAGAAAATCTTACAGTGCTTACCTGCCTGAAGTTAAAGGAGCCTCTCTCAGTATCTGTGTGTGTTATAAGTAATGTAGATCATCTCTGTGCAGTCCTCCAGTGCTAATGGCTCGAGTGAAACCTGGAGCATACAGTATTTATTTGAAGGAGAAAATGATTTCATTTTTGCTTTATTTCTGGTTCAGCAAAGTAGTCAAACAGCCCACAATAAGCCTTCCAATTAGATGTTTAATTCATTCTGACAGTTTGTGCATAGCAAGGAGAGCCCAACCCTAGGGCTTCTAGTTAGGGTGATGCTAGGGCAGAATAGCTCTCAGAGGGTCCTTAGATCCAGTTCTACCTAACACTATTTCGTAGACCAAGCCAGAAGGGCAAACAGCCTAAAAGCTGTGCAGCCAACAGCAGTCAAACTTCTCTGTATACATCACAGCCTCAGAAATGCCTTCATGCATCTCTCTCAGGCTAGACCAGTTGCCACGCTCAGTGCACGCTTGGGACCCTGTAACTTTTTTTGTAATTAATAATTAGAGGACAATGCAGCCACTTTTGATGAGAACTGATAGACTAAGATCAGAAAGAAGAGGAGAACCTCCCCTATCAGTGGACTTGGGGAGTGGCATGCATGCAGAAAGGGGAGGGAGGGTGGGATCGGCAGGGGAGGAGGGAGGGGCTTATGGGGGGATACAAAATGAATAAAGTGTAATTAATAAAAAAATAATAATAAAAGATTTAAAAAAAATAATTGTTTTTAATTACAAAAACTCACACCACTACATTGAGTAGAATGTCAGAGACCACATCTTATTTACATCTAGTGCCCAAAATAATGCTTAAGCCCTTTATATATACTCTGTAAAATGTGGTGGCTAAATGTCAATACAGTGTTCTTTATTGTTGTTTGGTCTGACAAAATATATATGATGTGATATGTGCTTAATAGATATCATATTACATATGTGACATAAAGTATAAGTATGCATGTAATTTAGATATGGTATAATAGATACATGTAATTGGATATGATCTATACTCACATATTATATATATAAGGTACGGGTACCCCTCTTCTGATGCAGATGTGTACTTATTATCAAGAAAAGGAATCCATGTGTTTGTTTTTCAAACTGAGCTACACAACAATATGTGTAGTAAAGTGGTAGAAAGTGAGCCCTGAGAGTGTTGGATGACTGAGTGCAGGCAAGGCCCTTGGCGTCCTTAAGCATCAATCCTCATCTGTCTGGAGAGACTGGTAACACTTCCAGGCATAAAACGGTTTTAAAAGGAGTGGATAAAAAACTAGTTACATAAAATAATATTACACAATAATTGGTAAACAATAAAACTTAACAGTGTGCCTGGTATTTAGTAAACATCAGTTGTACTGAAGGTGATGGTCCCATTTTACAGGGAAAGACACATTTCTGTCTCTATATAAAAATTCTTAAACTGCATACAACAAAGCATCAAGAGCAGATTGCAAAGGTAAGGCTACAATTGTTTTTGAAGATTGCTTTCCAACTGTTTCTGTATTTTGCTGGACAATAGGTTATTTTGATGAGGGGAAAATAGCTTGATTGTCTTCAGTAGCTAAAGTTGGACATCTTTATCATAAAATGTTTTCAACACGGGTGGCTCAAAATGTTTCAGGGTTTATCATCTGAGGTAGGAACACCTAAATAGTGTTTGAAAAGCCCATTATTCACAACTGAGACACTTACTATTTCAACTCACTATGTCAGGAAAAAAGTCCCCGACTTAATAAAATTATTATAATAAATGCTATACTTTGGTATCAAAAACTAGAAGTATATGATTATAATTCATGCCAGGAAAAAAAGTAACACATTATTTCAAAAGCATTTATAGGTAAAATTAGTAAAGTGAATAAAACTGATAAATTCAAAATAGAAAACATTTTTATTGATACCCGGTAGCTATTAGATTATCTATTTTATTAAAGCAAAGAAAGGAAGTAAAAAGCCACAGATAACCAAAATAGTTCCTCAAGGTCACCAATTACAAGGCTAGTATTAGAAAATCAGTAACTGTGTGTAACCCTCATGTCTGTACATTTGAATAAACTGAGTTGACAACTCAGCATTTAAAGTGCATATAAGGCAAACTACACTCTCTAAACATTAAAGCAAAGCAGAAAGCCAAGATGAAATTCTTGCACCATAAAATGTCACTCCCTCTACAAGCAGTGTCTAAACACCAGTTTAAAAAAAAAAAAAAACATTGTTAATAAAAAGGAAAACAGACATGACCAAATAAGCAATAGAGGATACAAATGGGAAATTAACATAACAAATAATGCAAGAGCTCACTAAGAATTAGAATATGTGTAGCAAAGAGATATAAATTTTTATATCTCTTAGATTGACAAGAATTTTCAGATTGCTAAAACTTACAGACAGTGCAACACTGCCTGTAATCCCAGCACTCTGGAAAGAAGAGGCAGGTGGATCTCTGTGAGTTTGAGGCCAGCCTGCCCTACAAAGTGAGTCCAGGACAGCCAGGGCTACACAGAGAAACCCTGTCTCAAAAAACAAAACAAAAAAAAAAGTATTTATATGAAGGATGTGGCAAAATGAATAAACACATTATGTGGACAGTGACTCAGTTCAGGCTTCGTCTTTGGCAGGCACTTTGACAGTGTTTACTCAAATGTACAGACATTTAGGGTCCAATCCATATGAAATGGATCTTCACTGATCCTATCTGTCACATGCAGCCCATCACCAAGAGCAGTGAGTTTTATGATGTCATCACCGTCAGCACTGAGGCAGAACATGTGACCCAGTCAGAAAGATTTGTAAGACACACTGGTAAGCAAAAAAAAATCTACATTCCAGAGTAATACATAGCAAGGCTCCATTTATTAATTTTTAAAACTACATCTATGGCCAGGCATGGTGTCACATGCCTTTAATCCTAGCACTCAAGGAGGCAGAGGCAGGCAGATCTCTGTGAGTTCTAGGCCAGCCTGGTCTACAAAGCAAGTCCAGAACAGCCAAGGCTACACAGAGAAAACCTGTCTCGTAAAACAAACAAACAAAACCTACATGTATATAGGCCTCATATGTGTATATGCATGCACAGAAAGAGTCTGAACAGTATAAGCAAGTAGTGCTGTCATAACATTTTGAGGTTTCATTGTGCACAGAAACATTCACACATACATGTACAGATATGCATACATGCATTCATAAGCTTATACATGCACACACAGTGCTTAAATGTTTATGGGAAGCTGGTGTTCATATAATATCTATATTTTTATTTTGAAAAAGAGCTATTTAGTCATTAGACCATGTTCATTCCTGGAAAGCAACTAAAGGCGCATGGGATTGTATAGAGTTTAAAGAACACACTGAGCAAAAGCCTCACTCCATACCTTTCCTTCTCATTCTGCATGACTATTAAATGTCTCCTAAAGGTGTGTTTGCTGTGGGGGGTGGGCCCTAAAAGAAGAAATTACTCACTGGGGATTGTGTCCTTAAAGGAGACACTGGAATGGCAGTTCTTCGTCTCTGTGTCACTATGTAGTCATGATGGGGTGAGCAGACTCTCTCATTCGCACATTCCACCAAGTTGTACCAAAGCAATCACTCTCCTGAAGTCAGGAAAGGAAACAGATAATTCCTCCTTTTTAGTTGATGTGTTCAGGTATACAGAAAACTAACATTCTGGTTTCTCTTACGCTGCCCATGTGTTTTCCTATGTCTGTCCATTGTGTATCCATCTCCCTAAGTGTCCTAGACAGTATCAGTTGGTAGCATGAATAGTGAAGGGTCCCAGTCTGAAGCCTTGAGATCTGGTCCATTCAGAAGCTCTGATTTGCTACAGAATCTCAAGTAAGTCCTTGCTGTCTCGTGAGTACTCAGAGTCCATTTCTTCTTAGCCTTGGGTTTCATATGCCCTGTTGCCTCCTTGTCTTCACATGCCAAAAGCCTATAACAAGAAAGTGAGGGTGCTCAGCAACACCCATCCACATGGGTAATGCGGGTCTGCCTATGCCGGCCTGGGGCCAGGGGCTAACGTGAACTGATTGCCCATTAGTCAAGGGTAGGAGTGCATAAGAAAAATCATTTTCATCTCCCCCATAGCACTACTCATTTGTGGACACAACTCTTGTAGTTTCTGTCAAGACTCCCTATGACAGTCTTGTGGGAAAGCAGTCACAAAGTTGCAAAAGCTAGCCTTTTTTTTCTACTGGGAGCAAACTGTTTCTGTTTGGCCTTTCCCTGTCAATAAAACAACTGCAGTTACACCACAGCTCTCACTACTGCTCCAGCGCCATGCCTGCCTGACACCACGCCCCCTGCCATGATGGACATGGACTCTACTCCTCTAGAACTGTAAGCCACAAACACATTCTTTCTCCTATAATTTGCCTTGGGCATGGTGTCTTATCACAGCAACAGCAGCCTGAGTTGGATCCTCAAGGTCCTCACGTTGGAAATAGAGGCATCTCCTGCCCGTTGTCCTGCAGCTTCCATATGTCTTCCATAGGCTGTGTACAGGTGTGTACAAAACACTTAATAAACAAACTAACTAATTAATTGATTTGAATTTACTGTAAATTTTAATCTAAAATTAAAGGAAACATCCTTATGATCTACATATATGTATACACACACGTCTCACCACTCCTACCCATCAACAATATTGTTCTGTATGTCCTCAGCATCAAATATTACTTAGTATTTTTGGTTATTAGTAATTCTCTTTTCTTTACAGTTTTACCAAATACACGAAATTATCTTTTCAAACAACGAGTTTTATTTTTAAGAAAGGCTACTGTGAATATCAAAGTGCCTGGTATAATGTTTGATACTAAGTTCTCAGGAATTTTACCTTGCCAGCCATGGTAGCACATACCTCTAATCCCAGCACTTGGGAGACAGAAGTTGAACTGCAAGTTCAAAGACAGCCTGGCTGTGTAGCAAGACCACCTTAAACCAAAAAAAAAAAAAAAAAAAAAAAAAAAAGAAAAATTTAAAAATCTATTTTCATCTATTTTCTAAATCATTAACATAATGCTGCAGATTTTTGCTCACTCAGTAATTCACTTCATTCCTTTCTTAGTCACCTATCATTTATAAGGCTGTCTGACCTGAGGTTTGTTTTATAGCTTATTTTTAATTTTTAGTTTGAAATAATTCTTAAGATTCACAATCAGTCACAAACATAGTACAAAGAATTTTTTTATGTACTACTACCCAGCTTCTCTTAATGGTGGTAATTTGTATATCTTATTAAAACCAAGGAATATACACTAACTCCACACAGTTAATAAAAAAACAAGGAATCTACACTGACTCCATATAGTTATCCAAAGTACTGGCCTTCCTTTGATTTGATCTCTTTTTGCATGGACTGTTGTTGGTTTTGGTTTTGTGTATAGTGAAGGGGGGGGGGGGGCATGTGACCATACCTTTCATCCAGACACAGCACCTCTCTGTTTTCACAAAGAAATTCCTTTATGCCACCCCCAGTCACAACCTTGATTCAACCACTGCTCACGTCCCCATCTGTCTATTTTTATCATTCTAGAATGTTATATGAGTGGAATCATCCAATCAGTGATGTTTTCAATAAGCTGTATCTCCTGACCCTGGAGCCTTTTGACTCGAAGAACAACTCTTGATTAGCTCTTTTACTGGGTAAGATAAATTTCATCTTCGGGTCACAAAGGGTGTTTCAGTCCTAAGGATATCTAAAAATCCAAAGAAACTGGAGATAAAAGATTAACGTCATAATTTGTAAAAATGCTGCAAAGTGTCCCTGAAGTGTGGTACTAGGCAGGAGAGAGGTGTGAGCCTTGCAGCAGGAGCTCCACCATCCCAGGGGTCCAGAGGTACACACTGTAGTCATGGCAAGAGCTTCCTCTTGCCGTCTACACCGAACGTTAATCTGCGAGGAAGGAGTATGTCTATAAATGTCAAAATAAGATCCAACTACTTCTGTTAACCCCTCTGACTCACAACTGACCAGAAAAAAAGATGTTTGAAAACTGCCCAGCGAGCCAGGAAAGCCAGCTGAGAACCCTTTCAGATATTCTGGAAGGAACATGTCTGAAATAACTTTTGCCAGGTTTCTGGATAGCTACTTTGTACCCTCATTTTTAAAGACGGTCACAAAGCAGTAACTGGAAGGAGAAACATGTTTTATTTTGTTATACAATAAAGTCTTTTGTCCTGTGAGTAGAGGTGATACTATCATCAAGTTCAGTATGTTCTAGCTGCAGTAGAAATGTTTGAATCTTCAGTGAAGCTGACAGCACTTAAGGAATGCTGCAAAAAGCCTATCTTCAGGCACTTCAACCCCCTTCTTTTGTTTGAATTTACTTCCCTTTTCCCACCCAGTATTTGGCAACAAACACGGCTCAACAAATCCTGTCCAACTGGCATGGGGAATGAAGTCAGCAGGCGCTGTTCCAAGCGCCTCTCAGTCTCTGCTCACCCAGGCACTGCAGACCAGCCCTTCACACAGGACAGCCTTGCTACTCTCAAAGCTTTGTGCTCATGCCAAATAGCTCTGGGGACAGTTAGGACAGAAGCCTACTCACTTTCATTTTACCCAGACTATTAGAACTACTTTGCACTTTAACACCCCTTCCCTTTATTACCTGTTAGAAGCTTTGACTCTGCGGCCGTCTTATGAAAAGGAATTCTGAATGAAGAATCACCTCTGTAAACCAACAATGACTATTTCTTCCTATGATGGGCAATCTACAGTCTCCTGTTTGATTAAAAAGCTCACACATAAGCCAAACTTGGTGGCACACGCCTTTAAACCCAGCACTCAGGAGGCAGAGGCAAGCAGATCTCTTTGAGTTCAAGGCCAAGCCTGGTCTACAAAGTGAGTCCAGGACAGCCAAAGCTACACAGAGAAACCCTGTCTCAGGAAACAAAAAACAAAAAAGCTCACACAAGAAGCTACAGTCTTCTAAAACGAAGTACATTAAAGTGTAAAGACATCTCCATTGATATTTCTCAGCTGCAAGGACATGAGTGTTTAGGCACTACAGTCTTGAGTGACACTCTGTCCATGGTTCATAGCTTAAAACTGGAACAATTTTAACCCCTCCCCTGACAGATATTTAGCAATATCTCAAAGGCAAGTTTGATTGCCTCAGCCTACATTTGCCACCAACATCCCCCAAATAAAAGCTTGGGCTGTTCCTATGCATTCTGTAAATAATAGGCTTGCCCCTCCCCAGCAAAGGCTCTTCTGATTCTAAAACAGGTAGGGCTGGGGATAAGACCTTGACTGAAAACAAGCCTAGGTTGTAAACGCAGAGGCCCTGGATCTGGAGCTCCCCTTCATCTTCAGTGTAACCTTCTCCTCCATGAGTCCTCACTTCTGTTGTCATTCCCACTGTGGCTCCTGACCACAGAACTAAATCCCATTCTTCCTTCCCTCGCAAACCCACTGTGCCCTCTAGAGTAAAATAATCAAAGGCCCATGGCTCTTTTACGTCGATGATCAGCTGTCAGCAGACACAGGTCCTAAGAAAGCCCCTTGCAGGTGGTGAAGTTACTTCTTGTATCATCATGTCACAATCGGGGTAACGTCATCTCCAATGCTCCTTCAAATAACGGCTGTTCTTCCCATAGCCCAAAGTCCTTTCCCCTTGTAAACCCACCTTCTGGCTTTCTCTTGTGTACAAATATCCTGACTCACCATATTCTTCACCAAGTTCTTGCTGGTTTTGCTGGTGATTTAATACCTACATGGGATTTCCATCCAATATTCTATGTTTTCATTCCCTGGGGCAGTCCACATTTCTCAACTCCAGAAACATAAAGAATATTGACCCAGATGGGAACGAAGTTCCTTCAGTCTTGCGCTACACATTTTACATGACCTTATGTAGTGGCTCAGGGTCTTAATGTGCTGTCCACTCAAAACACCTCCTCCAGTCTACCCTTAACTCTGTATACACACATTACTGAAGCAGACCACTCCTTTCCAATCAATTCCTCAAATATCCTCACAGTAAGACTCCTTCCCTATAGATGATGATGAAATTATTTCCACTTTCTGTCAGTTTCCTCTGTTTATATTCTTTTTTTCTTGATAGGAGTTCCCAGTATACCATGACTCACTGGTTAATGCCCACAGTCTGTGGCTGTCTTCATTCTATTCCATGTGACTACCAAAGGCCCATCTCCAAAAGCATGTAGTCCCATGCCATCCCAGACATCTGCACGCTGGAAGTAGCATTCCAGAGGAAATCACAAAACAAGAAAAATGTGAATCAGATACAGCATAAAACTGCTACCCCCCCCCATCACTCATGTGCTCTATGAGTCTTGTTTTTCCATCCCCCTGATCACATGCTCTGCTCTCCAAGGCCCCCAGTAAAAGCTATACAGCAACAATGAATTGTAAAACATGAATATCAAGTTGCTTCTTCCTCACTATCCAAATCTCTTCACCTATGCATGTTTGTTATTAGAGTAAAATCAGAAATTCTAGCTATCACAGCACTTAATGTTCTGGCTGGCCACCTTGGTCTTTTTTCTATCCCTCAAAGTTCCCATGATCCTTTTAATGTTGAAAGCCTCTAAATAAGGAGAGAGGGAGGACAGCATTGGGAGGGGATGAGGGAGGAGTCTAGAGCTGGGATGCAAGATGAATAAATTGTAATAAATAAAAAAATTAATTAAAAATTTTCTTAAAAATAGAAGTTCCTCTACTCACAATGAACTTCCATGGCCTTGCTTTCCTCACTCCTATCCTTTATCAACATCTTGTCTTCAGAGACACTTTTCATAATCTTCCTTTCCACTCATATCTTATACAAGATCACATTACACTGACCTATGATCTCTTGTTGTATACTTGTTCTTCTAAGAGATTTATCACTGACATAATTGATTTTGTAATTAATTGTTGATAGTGTGTTTTCTGACCAGAAAGTAAGCTCCATGAGGGACAGAGGGACAGCAACTGGGCATTTTATTCAGGGTTGTGTCCCAGATGCCTTGCAGAAAATAGGTGCACCATGAATCCCTGATGGAAATCAATTAATTACTGTATGTCCAGATATGATGGCACACACCTTTAATCATCATACTTGGGAGGCAAAGACAGGCAGATATTTATAAGTTTGAAGCCAGTTTGGTCTACAGAGTGAGTTCCAGGCCAGCCAAGTCTACACAGTGAGACCCTGCCTCAGAAAACAAAGTAAATACATAAATAGATAAATCACTGAACAAATGAGAATAAAAGCTTGACTTTAAAAGATAAGTGGAAGCCAAATGGAAAGAAAACCAGGAAGGAAAGAAGGAAGGAAGGAAGGAAGGAAGGAAGGAAGGAAGGAAGGAAGGAAGGAAGGAAGGACATCCTCAGCAAGGTGCCAAGAGTGGACATGGATGGCCAGCCAGTCAGTATTTACTGAATGTTCTTGTCTGTGTAAGCTTTTTGCTGTTGGCTAGAGATTTGTATGTAGAACGAACTCAGATAATACATTCAGGACCATCCAGGTCCATTATGAAGCTACATCTACCATTATTTGGTCCACATGGGTTCTAAGAGTTATATCTGTGGGGAGAAGAGTGGGAAAATGGTCGATTACAGGATTCCTCTCAGCATTGTTCACACAGGAATAACTGTAATGTCTCTGCTCAATTCTACATCTGGGTAATTACAAACCAAAGATAACATAACCCAGCAGCCCTTGAAGAAATAGGGGTGGTCTCTTAACTGCCCACACATAAACCCAGTATGAACACACTGCCCTTGATATCATTCATCTTTAACTGAGAGTAACACAGAAGCTTTTTGTTTTTCAAACAGTGTATGGGAAACACAGAAAATAAAGGGAACATTAATCATAAAATCACAAAGCAGAATGGCTATATCAGTCTCAAGTTTTGATTAAACAGTACCCATTATCTTCCCATTCACCTCTTCCCAGAAGCAGACACTTTAAAGACTTTCTTTGGATTAATTTGTCTTTTGTCACTTTGTTTCTACACAAGCTTACCCTGTGGCTGCACTCTGAACTTCATCTTTCTCACACAAGCAGGGTTATTTTCACGTCCATGTGGTATCCAATACCTAGCACATGCCTGTCCAATGTCAATTAAGTTTTTTGGGTTTTTTGGTTTGGTTTGGTTTGGTTTGGTTTGGTTTCTTTATGTAGTTTTGACTGTCCTGGAACTCGCTCTGTAAACTAGGCTGGCCTCAAACCCACAGAGACCCACCTGTCTCTGCTTTCCAAGTTCTGGTTCTAAAGGCATGCACCGCCATCACCACTCAGCTAAGCTTTTTAGTATCTTGTGTACAGCTGAGAAGGAACAATGAAATGTGAGGCCTGTGTAGGTTAGAGATCAGCTTGGATATTTACTAGCTGTAAAGATCTTAATCAGGTCTTTTTTTTTTTTCCTTTTCAAGACCCGTTTTTCCTATCAATGAAATGAGACATTAGATTTTGCCTGCCTGTGCCCTGTGGCTGTTATAAACATTAAGTGAGATTCTGATACAAATTCATAAGGCAAAAGTCTCATGAGAGGGTTGTCTTACTTAGGGTCTCTGTTGCTGCAGTGAAACACCATGACCAAAACGCAAGTTGGGGAGGAGAGAGTTTATGCAGCTTCTGCTTCCATGTCGCTGTTCATCATTGAAGGAAGTCAAAACAGGAAGTCAGGCAGGGCAGGATCCCGGAGACATGACCTGATGCAGAAGCCATGGGAGTGCTGCTTCCTGGCTTGCTTCCCCTGGCTTGTTTAGCCTGCCCTCTTATAGAAGCCAGGACCAAGAGCCCAGAAATAGCACCCTCAATGGGCTAAGCCCTCCCCCACTGATTACTAATGAGAAAATTTCTGTGGAGACTGATGCACCACCCAAGGACTGTGTATGGAGAGGACCCAGGCCCCATGCTGAGATGTAGCTAATAGGCAGGTCTCCATGTGGACCATTTAGTAAGGGGATCAGGGGTTGTCTCTGACATGAACTCTGTTGACTGCTCTTTGGCCACGTTCCACAGGTGAGGAGGCCTTGCCAGACCACAGAGGAAGAAGATGCAGGCAGTCCTGAAGAGGCTTGATAGTCTGAGGTAAGTTGGTAAGGGAGGAGAGCTCCCCTTTCTGAGGACTAGGGACCAGCATAGGAGGGAAGAAGGAGAGAGGGTACGATCAGGAGAAGAGGGAGAAGATGAGGGAGGAGGCTACGATCTGGATGTAAAATGAATAAATTAATAAAAGAAAGAAAAATTAAATCTAAAAATACACTGTATGCCCTTTATATTCATTATTAGTGAATGGTGCCAATCTGAATTAGGGACCTTGCATGAGAAACTTCTTAGAACTATGTAAAAACCAATGATTACATGCAACTGTTTTATTTAAATATTTTTTATTTTTCTAAAATTAATTTTGTTTTTATCTAAAGTGTTTTTTAATGGCTTCTCCAAATTCAAGCAATGCCTGCACCTCACAAAGGGTGATAACCAAACTTGTATATTATACTTTTAACTTCATAAAAATAAATATAGTTCTATCATTTTTAATATATATATATATATATATATATATATATATATATATATCATTTTTTAAAAGAGAGCTTAAGAGAGATACCCTCTCTGAGGCCCAGGAAACACCACAGAAAAGGGATCATACAGAATGAAAGAGTGGAAAGATAAGAAGGAATGCCATAAAATGCTGCATTTTGCGACATCATGGCTGTTGCATCCATGAACTCTCAGTAGTGACATCCTGCACAAAGCTTGGTAAGAAGAAGGGATTTAATGGAGGAAGAGATAGGGAGGAAATGGGATAGGAATTTTAATTGTATGTATGTGTGTGAGCAAAAACATATGTACAAGATTGAGAAAGAATAAATTTCTTTTTTTCAAAGATTTTATTTATTTATTATGTATACACCAGATCTTATTATGCATCAGAACTCATTATAGATGGCTGTGAGCCACCATGTGGTTGCTGGGAATTGAACTCAGGACCTTCAGGAAAAGCAGTCAGTGCTCTTAACCTCTGAGCCATCTCTCCAGCCCCCAAGAATAAAATTCTTAAAGAGAGTGTTCACCTCACTGAACACTGCATAGTTCTGATTTAAAGTTTTGGGGTTTTTTTTTTTTTTTCTGCATTCTACAGTATTCTCCTAACCAAATTTCAATGTATAATCTTGTGACAAGCTCAGGGTTTCCCATGAGTGCAGTTCACAGAAAATCTTGGACTGCTCAACTGCCAAATCAAGAAGGGTCTCCATAAACCAAGTCTTGAATTTTGCTCCACTGTATACTGAGCGCTGAGAATCCAGCACCAAGGACAGAGTATGTTTCCCCTCTGGCTTGCTAATGTCACTGCTGCCTGCTTATGGCCTTCCCCAGCTCCTTGTGACAGCGTGGCTTCCGAGGTCTACAACTAGGTGCTTTCTCGCTGAGTGCAGGGAGCTCCCAAAACTGAGGCAGCCTCTAGGATGGATGGGCTATAGATTTGTAAGGTTCCCTGGTTTACTCTTCTAACTGAGGTAAATCTAGCTGTTCTGACAGCTGCTTTTCAGTTTTCCTCAGATATTTCTCTCTGGAGACTCTGGAAAATTGTCCCTGAGTGTAACCCACAGGATCCACCTAGCCTTTGTTTTCTGATACTCCACTTAAGCTATGTCTCATGGCTCAGTTTTTTTTTCCCCCAAGAAGCCAAAAAAGAAGATATCCCTATAACAAAATAAAACAATCCCTTTGGAGCTTCTGTGGTCTCTACTGCCTCACAATTGGCCCTGGGGTCAGCCAGTGATGTGTTTAAAAGACCTCTACTCAGGTAAGACTTGACTCACTCTTAGAAGAGAATTTCAGGACAAGCCAGTATGACATGGAGTTGAAATTCACTGGAAGGCATTTATAGCACGGTTTCTAAAAACAGGAATTAGTTGACAGGCAGTCAGAGATAGAACAAGGCTGTCCACAGAGCATGGGGTGAGCATCTCAGGGGACAGGCTCGCTTTGTGGTTTTTACAATTCTCATGTGAGAACTATTTGACCCTTCAAGTGTATGCTGTGATCAGAAAAGACACTGATTTATTTCCAGTGCTTGACGTTCATTTTATGGCCAGCAGCTTTTTTTAATGTTCCACATCTTGATTCTTTTCATGACTAGCCAGTTTAACCCTTACATGTCAGCCATGCCGCATTTACTATCTTATTCAGAATTTCCACACTTCCATAATTATTTCCCTCCTGGTTCGATCAGTTACAGAGGGGTGCGTGCTGAGAGCTTCAGCCCAGAGTATGGGCTTATATTTTAACTCTAGCTTTGTCTATGCTTTGCTACATTGATGTTGTTATTGAATCATGACACATAAAGTTAAGCCACAGAGGACGACAATGCAGCCACTCCTGATGAGACCTCACAGACTAGGATCAGAAGGAAGAAAAAGAAACCCTCCCCTACCAGCGGACTTGGGGAGGGGAGTGTGTGAAGAAGGGGGAGTAAGGGAGGGGTTGGGAGGGAAGGAGGGAGGGAACTAGAGGGGGGATACAAAGTAAATAAAGTATAATTAAAAATAAAAAATAATGGAAAAAAAAGATTTCTCCATCTACCTGACACCTTAATACGTCATCATTCTTTCTCACTTTTCTCCATCCCTTACATTTTAGACACATTTCTCAAGCAGTTTTTATGTTGGCTTCTCATACAATTGGCAATTTTACCCAACTTAAGTTTAACTGAACTGGTTCTTTAGGTAAAATCTGCTATGCTTTTCTGTGCCTTTTGCTTACCCGTTTGCCCTATGGTTCTTTTCTTCCCTCCCTTTCAGGTTTCCTGAGGGAAAGTTTTACATTGTTCCAGCACTTCCACTGAGAAGTTATGCATCTCAGTGGTGATTTTATTTTATGTTATTTGTCTTTTTTTTTTTTAAGACTGGGTCTCACTACATAACCCTGGCTGTCTTGGCACTTATTATTCAGACCGGCCTGTCCTCAAATTCACAGAGATCTGTCTGCCTCTGTCTCCTGAGTGCAGAGATGAGAAGAAGTGCACCACCATGCCCAGCTCAGTGATAATGTTAGGCAAAAGTGTTGATAATGTTTTGGTTTATGAAAATGTAATTACTAATTTTACCACATGGTGAACAAAAAACTTTAAAATGCTTTTGTTGCAAGTACCTGTCCTGGAAAACTCATATACCGTTTAAACATGTATCTCATATATTTGTCTTTGGTCACATTTTTGTTTAAAAATGCACGAGATTTATCAATAACTGTTGTCCCTCTTCACTTCCAGAAGAAAGAAAAGAAGTAGAGCAGGCCCACACACAAGACATGCGGGAGTCACTTTTATCTCCAGCTCCGGCACTTGGGGCTCTTTCTTATACTTTAGCTCTCTGGGACCTTCAAGCAATTTTTATTTATTGGTTTGTTTTGTCTATACTTTTCATGTTTGTTCACCAGCCTCAAAGTTACTTTGTCTATCAAAATACCATTAAGGCCAGAAGACAGTTAGATATAATTTCTTCTAACCTTAAATAGGAGGAAGAGGGGAAGTAAAGTGTTTCCTAATGCTTTCCCAAGTAGTTTCTCACTTAAATCTAAAAGAATCCAATACTCACTTACAAAATCAATTTACAAAGTGTTTAGATAAACATCATTATGGTTCATTCGCTTATCTTGTTTACTTGTGGCTCACAGTATGCTGGCATGGTTACATCAGAATATTAATGTGACCTTCCCTTTCTCAAAAATCTTAACAAAATTGTGCTTCATATTCACAAATCTCGGTAATATAACCCAGAACACTGACATATATCACAGTGGGAAAAAAAACTTACTTGCAAATGATTTGTTAATATTATGCCTTTAATGAATTAAAGATATTCAAAAATTGTTATAAAATTTTAAAACTTTATGATATCATGAAACAAGGTATTAGCCCAAGCACTCATTAAAAATTATCATTGCCACCCAGAGATAAGATTTTCAAATTTTACTGTCTGCAAAAAGGAAAACCTAATTTAAATGAAAAATATCTTTCATGACCAAAATCTGTGATGTCTAGAACTTCTCCATATCAGTGTTTGAGAATGAGAAATTGCATTTTATTTTTCTGTTATCTCCCCCATCCTCCTTTGCTGAGTGCTGGAACAGAGCCTGGAGCTCTAGCTAAAACACCTAGCCTTGAGGAATCACTTCTCAACATTTCAGATCCATTCTCCACCTGGCAAACATTTATCAGGTACCAGCTGGTACAGACACAGGGGCATGCCAAGGACCCCTTTTAACACTTTAGGGCCTTTTTTTTCTTTACTTTGCCGATTTACATGCTATCTTAAACCTTACTGTCTGTGTCATCATCAAGGAGAATTCCCCAGTTCTCTGGGTGATGAGTCTTTTTTAAGATAGCCTTGAAATGTAGCCCCGTGTCTGTATTATCTTGCCATCTAAAAAGGGGAATGTGCAGTAGATAGGATATGACATCAGCATTCTTGTCGACTCACCTAACAAAAATTATAACCTGCAGTTGGATTATCTCTAAAGCAAGTCTACAGCCAGCTAAAAAATCCTCCCCTCCACACAGCAAAACTGCTTTGAAAAGTAGACACTGTAGAAGGAATCTTTTGTGCATCAAAAGATCTGAAACATCTGAAATTAAAAAAAAAAATTTAAAAAACCTATGGCTTATGGCTGAGGCAGGATATAGGTGGGACATCCGGCAGACAGAAAGGATTCTGAGATAGAGCCAGGCAAATGGAATTTGGCCAGCAAGATGTAAAGAGGATGGACACATGGTGCCTGAGCTCAGGTAACCAGCCACACGGCAGAATGTAAATTATTATAAATGGATGTTTTAAGTTATGAGCTACCAGAGAAGAGCCTACAAATACCTACATGGTCAAGATATTTGTAAAATAATAATTGAGTCTTGTGAGTCATTATTTCAGGAGCTTGGGGAAGGGAGAAAACCCCATTCCTACAACAGGACGAATATCTTATAAGCAGTAATGAAATGCCTGGCTTGTGTCTACCATCCATGGTGCATCTTTCTAAGTACATAAGCTGCAACTGAATGAAGCGAAAGAAACCTTTAACATACCAGCTATCCAGGCTCAACTCCATTTCAGAATACACATCTATCCCCAGGACTCTTTTCCTTTTTAAACTGACATTGGGTGTATATGCAAATGTGTATATAATTGTTTGAATGTTTTGAAGTATGAGATTCCTTTTGTATGAGTTAAGATAGACTACGAAAATGACTAATTGGTTTATATTTTACTCTGACAATTTAACACACACATGTATGTATGTATGTATGTGTGTGTGTGTGTATGTATATATATATATATATATATATATATATATATATATATATAAAATGAAGTTTAGTCACTTTCACTCCCATAACCCATTCTCATCCCCTCTCTCTCTTGATGAAATCCTTCTTCCAAAGAAGCCTTCTTTTGCATCATGTTTTCTGTATCTGTGTGTGACCCACTGGGTTTAATTACGGCTGCACACATAAACATAAGTGAGAGATGATTTATTGGAACATGGGCATCTTATCAGAGGCTACACCGAATAGAAGAACATTCCTTCCCTAGCCACTATTAACTGTCAATAGTGCCTCAGGGGTTGGGGATTCATGATCTCCTACTCCTTCCATGATAAAATACTGACTTTTCCAGTCTTCTGCACATCTTGTGCAGTCCTCCAGTACCATGCTGAGTTCATGAGCTCAAGACCAAGTCATGTCCAGAAGACATCTTTTTACAATGCTTCTCCCCACCATCTTGCCTTTCCATTCTCCTCCCAAATCTAGCTGTGTAACCTGAGCCTTGGAGGAGGTGATACAGAAACTTATTTAGGGTCCATCACTACAAGCATCCTACAAGGTCATCCTGAGTCTGCATTAACTGCCGCCCACTGCAATAGGAAGGTTCTCTGACAAAGGCGAAGATAAATACCACTAATGTGTGGATGTAAAGGTATTTAGAAGGCAGATGGGCATTTAGTCCTCTCAGGAAGTTGATAGTAAGGAAGACACTATTTTCCTATAAATATGAAGTAGATTTGGGTTGAGAAGACCATTTGTGAGGCTTTGTGCCTACGTATAAGAACTCAGTAGTGTTTCTATGTTTCTTTGAATGGCATAATGAATAGACTGGAAGGAGGGAATCATCATTTCCTTCTCAGCACTGGAGCAAAGAGAAGCTGGGGTCACAGAAAAGTCTAGGTTAGCTAATAACAGGGACTAACTGCTTTGGAGTTGACATGGCTTAATAGGGATTTTGTCTCATCTTTAAACTACAGGTCCCTTTTTGGGAAAGTGAGACAGTAAAAGCAAGGGCAGTCTAATGGATGTTGAAAAATCTAAGGTTTAAGTCAGGAACCTCAACCTGGTGCACAATGTCACAGTGCTGCCTTCAAAGAGTTGCTGCCGTTTGAACCCTGTCAGGATGTCTGATTTGTCAGTCTGTGGTGGAGTGTGGGCATGGAGTTTGTTGGTTCCTAAGCTTCTGGTGGAGAAAGCTGTTCCTCAAGACCTTGAGCCAGGAGGAACAACTCACATTAGTAACAAAAACAAAAGAACAGAGAGAGCCCTGTGCTGAGAGATTCTTCTTATAAAGTAATTAGGAAGCTTCCAGTTTCTAATCTAAAAAAAAAAAAAAAAAACATTTTGTCCCTGGGTAGAATTTTGTCACTACCTGATGCAGTTAGGCATTGCCTGCAGTCTCGCCTACCACAACCTCACTTATCCAAACAGAAAAGAAAAGAACATGGCACCAGGTTTTAGCCAAAGGGCGTCCTAAGGACAAGATCTGAGCACTCCAATGTCTTGAAATAAACTCCTCAACTGTTAACTGGAAAGAGAAGTAAAGAAAAATACAAACTGGGGGGGGGGGGGGAACCTGTCTATCAAAGTTTCCCAGCTTAAAAAACATAATGTGTATTTTATTTATTTATTTATGTATTCATTCATTCATTCATTCATTCATTCATTTGAAATACCCTTTAAATAAATCTGACACATATTCATTAAAGTTTGTGTAGTCAATGATAGAAAGCAAGCATCACTGAACTTTTTATAGGTGGAGAATACACACAGCTTCGATAATTTATTTAAAGTCTACAGACACAGACAGAACGAAATAGCTGGAATTCTGTGGTCATCACTCTTTTTAATATCCTACAATTTATATTAGAAAATACTCTGTTGAGATATTTACCTGAAGATGTATTTTAGAAACCAATGATGAAAGATGAGATGTCAATCTGATGAAACTTAAAATAGCCATAAAAATAATAAACAGCTTTGCTTCTTGATACATGCATGATGTGGGTCACAGGGAAAAGAAATAAAGTTCAGTATCCCAGATCATACAAGCAACAGAAACTGCAGAAGCACAGAAACTATGATAATGTTGTCCACAAACAATAACATCAGTGCTGGAGAAATGGCTCAGTGATTAAGAGCCTTTGCTGCTCTTCTGGGGGACCTAGATTTGGTTCTCAGCACCTGCACAGGGTGGCTCTCAATTGCTTGTAACTCCAACTTGAGGGGATTCACACCATCTTCTGGCCTCCATGGCCAGAAATACATGTGATACACACTCATACAGACAGACACACAGAATAAAAAAAGTGCAAGGTTTCCAAAGAAATAAAGTGCAGGATTCCAGAATCTGAAGAGAATGAAATGATGAGGCTCGAGAGGGGATGAAACACCTTGTGCCCAGCTCCACAGGAACCAGCATTGGTGATGCTGTCCTAGCTTCCCTCACTCTGCTCCCTGAACAGAGATAGCCTGCACCCGGCTTTTTGTTTGGTTGGTTTGGTTTTGTTTTTGCAACTCACAAATTTTCAAGTAGGCTAAACAATTTTTTCTCTAAAAAAATTTTCTTTAAAAAGAATGGAAATAAAACTGCTAATTAGCAAATAGGCAAATGAACGAAATAGAACGTTTTCACAAGAAAAAACACAATTCTCTTTTTTTAAAGGTGTTCAGTACTCCTAGCCATCAGGCAAATGCAAAGCAAAACTACTTTATGATACCACCACACCCCATTCAGAATGACTACTGTCAACAAATCTGACATCTGACTACAAATGTTGGAAAGGATGTGGAGGAGGAAACTTATTCACTGTTATTGGGTGCAAATTCATAGAGCCATTGTGGAGGTCAGTTTGGAGATTTCTCAAAAATTTCAAAACAAAACTCTTTTACGAACCTCCGATTTCACTCCTAGGCATATGCCCAGAGACCTTCATACTCTACCATAGAGATATCTGAACTCCATGCTTCCGGCTGCCTTTGTTCACTGTGGCAAAGAATTTGGATGAATTTAGTTGTGTACAGATGAATGGATCATGAAAATTATATGTGTGTGTATTTGTGTATGTTTGTATGGATGTGTGCACATGTTCCTAGACATTCAAACTGTTTACAAGCTCTTTTTATTATTAAATGGCACTCATTTTAAAAATGTTTGTTTGTTTGTTTGTTTGTTTGTTTGTTTGTTTCAGTCTATTCACTCTGTATCCTGGCCATGCCCCCTCCCTTGTCTCCTCTCAGTCCTACCCACCCTCCTTTTTCTCCCCCTTTGCCCCTTGCCTAGTCCACTGATAGGGGAGGTCCTCCTCCCCTTCTGTCTGACCCTAGCCTAAAAGGTCTCATCAGGGCTGGCTGCGTCATCTTACTGTCTGACCCGCTTACAAGCTCTTACTGAACAAGTTTTTTTACTATCTGGCTTGTGTGCCTTTTTCTTTACTGCTATAAATATAAAAACTGAACTCTTAGAAATCCCGGAGGATAGTCCCGGTACTAAGAGAAACTTCTTAAGGAGAGCTTTTAGATTATGAGTATTAGATGGGATGCGCATTGAACATATGACAGGAGTCTACTGAGCACATTTGAAAGACTCTAACTAGCAGCGTTTTCAAAGCAAAGACTCATGACCAAACCTTTGGCAGAGTACAGGGAATCATAAGAAAGAAGGGGAGTTAGTCTGATGAGGAAAGGATAGGAGCTCCACAAGGACCAAATATATCTGGGCACAGGGTCTTTTCTGAGACAGACATGCAACCAAGGACCATGTAACCTAGAACCTCTGCTCAGATGTAGCCTGTGGTGGCTCAGTAACCAATTGGTTTCCCATAGTGAGGGGAACAAGGACTATTTCTAACTGGAACTCAATGACTGGCTCTTTGGCCTCCCCACCCCCCAAGGGAGGAGCAGTCCTGTTAGGCCACAGAGGAGAGCTTTGCAGCCAGTCCTGAAGATACCTGATAAAACAGGATCAGATGAATGGGAAGGAGGTCCCCCTTTTAGTGGACTTGGCAAGGGGCACGGTGGTAGAGACGAGGGAGGGAGGGAGGTACTGGGAGGGAATGAGGGATCGGGACACGGCTGGGATACAGAGTTAATAAAATGTAACTGATAAGAAAAAAAATAAAATTAAAAAAAAATATGAGTATTATGTGTATTAATAAAATATAACTTTGACACTTAGGTAGAAAATAGTCAGTCACAATATTTGTTTGAGTGGTGTCTGTTACAGTTTGCATGATTTGTGATTCAATTTAATTTTTTGAGATAGGGTCTCACATATCCAGGACGGCCTAGAATTCACTCTGTGACTGAGGATGACCTTGAACCTCTCCTGTCTCTGCAGCAGATCTTTTATGCAGTGCTGGGTATCAAACCCAGGGCCCATGTATGCAGGCAAGCACTCTGGCAACTGAGATCTATCTCCTTTCCCATCAAGTTTTAATTGCCTTATTTTTTTTTCCTCCATTATCCTTGAAATCCAAAGTTTCCACCTCATGTTTTAATGGACGCAAAGCTAACCAACCTGTGTTCTTTTGCTCCCACCTAGTGGTTCAAATCAGGAAATGCAACCGTGATAAACTCAAACGTGACAGGTAAGCATTAACTGTGTAACTATAAAAATGACACACGCACATCTTTTAAAAAGCAAGAGCATAAAATCTCCTTGTTTAAAGTTAAAAAACTTAACGAGTAATTTTAAATTGAAAGTACGTCTTTGTATTGCCCAAAACTTTAAGAGAAACCTCCCGCCAAGTTCATTTGAACTTGGGGACACCAAGCTTCCTACTTTCTGACACAGACAGTAGGTATTCAATAAGCGGAGCAGACAATGAGTACTAACAAACACTAATGTTCTACAACTACATTGGTATTAGCTGTTTCCTCAAATGACAATTCCAATCGAATTAAATATAAAAGAGACTTAAAGTTTGAATCATAGTCAATGACCTTCTGTTAAGAAACTTCATTATCTTCCATAAACAACATGTTCTGTTTCTGTATGACCATGAAGAGCAAGAACAAATAAGTCAGAGCAATGAATTGCTTTTCTGAGAGCATGGTGAGGTCTGAGATAAGGTCTCTTGTGACCCAGGTAGCCTTAAACTTGCAATGTAATCAAACACATGATCCTCCTGTCTCCACCTCCCAAATTCCTCCATGATGCCGGGCTTCAGAAAGAATTACTTAGGTTTTGGTGATGGTGGCGGTGGTGGCGTGTATGTATGTAAATGCGGAGATCAGAAGACAACCTTGAGTTGTCGATGCTCACCTTGTTTGAGACAGGGTCTCTTTTGTTGTTCACTACCGCAGTGTGCCCCGGTAAGCTAGTCTCCAAGCTCCTGAAATTCTCTGTCTCTGCTTCACATCTTACCATAAAAGATCTGGTGCTACAGACACATACTACTGTGTCCAGCTTTCTGCAGTGTCTGGGGATTCGAACTCAAGTCATAGTTCTTGTGCAGCAAGCACTTTACCCATTGAGCCATAATCCTCGCCCAGAATTTCTTTAGAGGAATGTGAATGTCTGTCGTTTGTCTCCTGAATGGGTGAAGTGGCCTGAGCTAGCGAGCAAACTGTCAAGTGTGATTTTTTAATGGTATTCTAGATTCCGCCACCCACCCTCTTACTGATAGCACAGTAAAGCACATCACCAGCCACGTGATATAGTTCCAATTATGCCTGGACACTTAACTCTGGCACCATAGACACTCAGACTGGAGCCAGCCAGATGGGTCCGAATCTGCAGGGCACCTCTGCCGAATCAACGGATGGCATCTGTGAGAGGCCCCAGTGCTCTCCTCTCATGCACTTCTCATGGCTGATTCGTTTAAAAAGCTTAGGGCAGGGACAAGAATGCTGAGGGCAGCAGTTCCATCATGGGCTCATATCCTAGCCTCACTGTACACATCTGTTACTTTACCTGAGAGCAGAGAATAGCATCCAGTTTAGCTGGCTTATTAGACCACAAGGGAGGTAATACAAGGTCTGGCTAGTAACAGAGATGGTGTTAACCATTGTAAACCCACACACTCTCACACATGTGTGACAATAAGCCATGAGGCTTTGATGCAGGCCAGCAAGAGATGGATGGCTTAGTCACCTGGGACCCCACTTGCTTGGGCTACACACACCACTTTCCTAACAATACACTTAACGGCCTCAGCCCCTCCCCATCTGCGCTGAGCTGTGTGTGCAACCCGCTTCCATCACTGCAAAAGTCACTCCTCCAGAGCAACCCTTAGTAATTCCCCTTTTAAGAATTTAAAACAGATCCTGGACCATATCCAGATACTACAGACAAGGAGCCAATCCGGTCTGGACTGGATCTGGATGCATGCACAATAAGGCAAACAGTGGTCTCTGGGTAAACTCTTGGGGAGATCACCTATTTACCTCATTATGCCTGAGCACAGTACGTGCACATATAAGTAAAAGCAGATCCATCATGAGAAAGGACTCAGAATGCAATCTTACACAACCAAGCTTGTCAATAAAACAGGAGAAACATCTGCACTGTGCCCCTTAGCTACCAACTCCTCCTGGAGCCCAGAAGAGGAAGCCCAAACAATAAGCAATGCTCTTGGGCACACTAGCTCAAGTCAGCTGCTGCTCTCTTGCAGTGTCTCCTACACTGTCCCTTTAAATCAAAGTCCTTTCTGCTTTGTTTTTTGTATGGACTCTTTCAATTCTTTGCATAAGAGGCTGAGAACTTGGAAACACCTGGTCCAGACAGGACCACTTGGCAGCAGCCTCGAGCCATGAGATGACACGGATGAAGCATAAATGCTTTTTGCTGATCTGAAAAGGTGACAGGCAGTGTGACTCCAGGGGACACATGTAGAACGCTTCCCATTCAGAACAGACAATGACTGAATGTTTGCTCGGTAGTAGCCTTTATTTGGCAGCAAACCATTTCTTAAAGTTAATAACCTATTCCTTGATTATGGATATCAGCATGAAAACATTTTTGCCTGGGTCTCACCTGTGCCAACGACAATGTGATAGGAAACTTGAGATCCCATTTATTCTATTTTGTTCGTTGTTATCATAATAAAGAGCAAAAGTGCTCAAATCAGTTGTTAGGAAAAACAAAAACAAAGCTTTCATGCTTGGGACTAAGCCCACAACCTTGCATCTGACAAGAAAGTCTTTAAAATTATATCATTTAATTCACACTGGGAATGAAGCAGTAGAGGACAACCTGTAGGAATGCTTCTCTTCCTCTGCCTGGTGGGTCCCAGGTACTGAACATTAGGCTTAGTGGCAAGCGCCTTTACCTGCTGAGCCATCTGCCTGCCCAATAAGCAAGCTTTCCAGCCTCGTGCTAGTCTCTAACCCTGAGTAAGAAATGGTCCAGGCTCCAACATCTTAGCACACAAACCACAGCTCCACTAAAATTTAATCACTAAGAAATGTAAGGTTTTCTACACCTCATTTAAAACTAGAGTGTTTTTGTTTGTTTTGCTTTGAACCACTAATCATATGGCAAAAGTTAAAAACAAGATGTCTTAAGAGTAAATTGCATTGCAGGACTAAAGAGCAAACACTTGCTGTTCTTCTGGAGGAACGGGGTTCAATTTCCAGCACCCACATGGTGACTCACACAAAACCCTACGGTGATCTTTGAAACAGCTTTACTCATAATTGCCAAAACTTTGAGGCAACCAAAATGTCCTTCAGTGGCTGAAACATAAGTAAAGCAATCTTTCAGTGAAGTGCTATCCATGAAATGAAACAGAACACATCCAGTGTTAAAAGCCAATGAGCTACCAAGCCATGAAACTACAAGGAGAAAATTAAACGTATCTCACTAGTGAAGGAAGGCAATCTAAAAAGATGCATGCATTCTGCCTCCAAGAATGTGTTCTTCTGGAAGACAAAACAGTGGGATCAGTGAAAGTAGTAGTTGCCAGGGGTTAGAGAGGAAAGAGATAAACGCAGAGAGCACAGATGTTGAAGGCAATGAAACCATGCAGTTTGATAAATAGAGTGGCGGATGGGCGTCATTATATTTGTCCAAAACCATAGACACCATCCAATGGATCCGAACATAAACTACAGAATCTGTAGTTTTGGTAGTTGTGACTGTCGTACCAATGTGATACAGGATGTCCTTTTCCGGGAATGAAGTGAGTATATGTGAGCAAAACTGACTTTTCCCCATGAACATTTTCTTTAACTGTGTAAGAGGAGGAAGAAATGGGGCAGGCTAGACAGCTCCACAGTTAAGGGAGCCTGCAGCCAAGCCTGATGACCCATGTCTCAGCCTCAGAACCACATGGTAGAACTGAGAATTGACTCCAGTAAGTTGTCCACTGACTTACACACTCTGTGAAACAAAACACTTCCCGCAAGTACAGTGTGAAGTGATATTCCACTTTGTTTCCTGTTGCTTTGGTGTAGCACTAACCAAAAGCAACTTGGAAGAGAAAGGGATCGTTTCACCTTACAGGACTGAGTGTATGCGAAGCCGTGGCCGGGGCTGAAGCAGAAACCTGGAGTACAAACTGAAGCTGAGACCACAGAGGACCGCTTGCAGTCAGGGCTTGCTTCCCAATGGCTTGCTTGGCTGTTTCCTCACACAGCCCAGCTCCGCCCGCCCAGCGGTGGCGCTACCCGCAGTGAGCCGGACCCTCCCTCTTCCTTCACTAACCAAGAAAATGCCCTACACACAAACCTGACGGAGGCCATTCTTCAACTGCGGCTCCTTTTGGCAGGGAACCCTAGTTTGTGTCAAAATTGACAGAAACTAACCAGCACAAATGACTATTTTGAATGTTTCCCACAGAGTCAACACCGTTCATTCAAAAGTAACCTCAGTGTGTCGTGGCTTAGGGAGAGCAGAAGTAAGTTGTGCAGTCTCCTGTGAAAGGATTTATAAAAAACATCATAAACACTACTTCCAAGAATTAATTAAATGATTTCAATCTCTAGTTCAAGAATGAAATTTAGATATAAATATTTCTAGTATTTAAGTAGCCGGAAAACTGCAAATAGCAACTTGTGTAAAAATAAAATTTAAGGTAATCTCAATAATTAAGAAATCATGGTTGTTAGTCTTTATTAGTGTTTTCAATGAACTTTAAAGGGTAAACAAAAAAATCTCAGGGTTCCAATTTTTTAAAAATATTTCAACATTTTATTTTCATATTTCCATCTACAATGTAACATTTATTGCAGATTATGAATCAATATTTTACAATACTTCAAAATGTAGCAATTCAATATTACATACTATAATAGAAAAGAAATCAAAAACTTCTTAGATTAGTAAAGATAGAAAAGCAGTAGCATTGAGGCTGCTCTTCTTGTGTTAATAAGTTGTATCTCCACAGATAACCATAGAGGGTAATTTATTGAGTGCCTGCATTCACCTGGTTACAGTATCTTAGAAACTGAAACAAATTTAGAAGGTCCATAGTCCCTTATTTGTAAAAAGAGTCAATCTGTACATCTACCTTTGTTTGCAGTAAAAGTACCATCATGATTTAAGAATAATGTTTTATTGCTCTCATTACTTAATAAACACAAATCTATTACCCACTTAATAGAATCTGTTACTAAATATATGTGAGCCAACATGTGCTTGGTTGTTGCTAGAACAAATTTTTAAAAATTTTTTTTTTTTAATTTCATGTCATCTCTGACATGGAAGCTTTGAGGCCAAGGGACACCACAGATTACACAGTTGACTTTTGTAACCCTGTTGGGCCCCAGAGAGACAACAAATTGTTCCACATTTTCTAAAACCAGATTCCTCTTAGGAAACTTGGGTTCAGTCAAACCTCTTTCAATTTAGTGCTAAGACACTGAAAGATCTCCTGTTTGTTTACATGCAAACCTAGGAAAGTTATTAACTGTTTACAGACTATATGCTTCTTGTACTCATGTCCACACGCACACGTGTGTGAGTGTGCAACAGTGCACAACAGTGGCATATCCGCCACCTCAGTTCAGCATTCCATGACTTCCCTATCACTGAAAGGTTTTAGTGCCCAAAATTTCAGAAACTTCTTTTGTGTTTGACAGTCATCCTGCAGTTTTGGACAGAGGTTGCTACTGATCAGCACATTATTCTTCTTGTTTCTTTTTACTGAAGAGATCACACATAACATAAAACAAACCAAGCTAAGACCCTGTGCAGCTTCACCTTAGCGCATGGCAGGGATAGGACCTTCCAACTTTGGCAGTTTACCTTCCGGGACTGACACTGCTGGTCCTAATGCACATGCCTCCTGGCTTGAAAAAACAACAACAACAACAACAAAAGCAAAAACTATGCTGGTCTCCATCAACTTCTTCCAGCATCAAAAAGACTACACTGGCCACCTTTGCACCTGAAGTCAAACCTCCCAGCCCATCAGTGCATTGCTGAGGGAATGCTGCTTCGGTCCGCCCTATTTACGCCATCACTGTGATTCATGTACTGGCTCGTCCTAAAGACTAAGTCAGTAAAGGCATTTAGAATGCTAAAAAGCAAGTAACTGGACCCGGATTATCAGGAGCAAAGACCTACTTCTTAATTCTTTAGTTGCTAACTCCAAAGGCAGGGCATAAGTGAGTACACACACACACACACACACACACACACACACACACACACACACGACATACCATCCATCACTGAACAGCACATGATACAATTTAAAAACTGGGAAGAGGCCTTTAAAAAAAAAAAAACCACCTGTGTCCATGCAGATAAATTCCATGTGGGATTTTTACAGTGGCATGCACTCATCTCACCGTACAAATTACACACACCTGCATATGATGTTAAGCATTTATTCTGTTATTCATGCTAACTGCTCCATTGTTATAAGAAAAGACCATGTAATGTGGTAATGGTGATGTGAAAATGAAAGCTTCTCTCCAATGAGGCCTGATGGGGTTTTGCTTCCTTCAGAAAAATGACTTCTCTCAACCAAAATAACAAAGATGGAACATTCAACCAAAACTGACATGCTTGAGTGTTTTGGCTTCAGAAAGAGTATAGCATGCCCTTGACATTTCAAGACAGACATTCTGACATCTCTGACCACATTAAAAATGTCCCTAAGTTTACACTTAGGTAAGGGTGTAAGTGTAAATTTACACCTGGTCCCTAAGGTGCCGGGGCTTTTTCAGAACTTTTCACATGTGCCAAGGTTCCTCGTGCATATTTCCACACACTGAGTACTGTTTGTATTCGTTCCCCTTCATCTGATGGCCTCTGAGTTTGCTTCCAGGACAGTGCTGGCAGAACACCACATGCTGGGCAGTCCCACAACAGAAAATGTGTTCTTGAGGCTCTGGAGACTGAAGTTCACGATCCGTGTGAAGGGTGCTGCTGGTTCCACCCCACTCCCCTCCCGATGCCCAGTGCTCCGCGGACACTGCTGTTCCTTCACACCGAAGAGCATCAAGCCAGTCTCTGCCTACATTGCACATGGAGTCTTGCTGCATACAGGTCCACACTGCCTCTTTTTGTATTGTCATATGCAATTAGAAAACACGCTAATGACCTCACGTTGATTGCATGTGCAAAAAACCCCATTCCAAAATAAGGTGCCTGAAGCTTAGGTCCTTGATGTATCAGTTGGGGGGAGTGGCACAAGTCCACATGTAGCAGCCATTCTGCAGTGGGGAGCAAGGTTTAACTCTGTGGTGGAGTACTTGTCTGGCATGTAAAAAGCCCTAGGCTTAATCCCAACTCTGGGGTGGGGCTGAGAGACTAGCATCGACCAAGAACTCCCATATCAGTTAACTACTGAATCTCCTATGCCTAAAACATAACTTTGCACACAGCTCAGCTAAGTATTTTATTGAACAAGTGAACAAATGAATGAGACTACAAGTGAGAAAACAAAAATAAAAACCTAGAAGCCAAGAGGTTGGCTAGGTTGAATCGTCAGCTAGGTTGAATATTGCCCTCCTTCATGGAATTAGCAGGAATTAAGATTGTACCCTGGAAAAGTTATAAAATACTCTATGCTGTTTGACCCTCTAACAAATCATTGAAATTACAAGCATCACTACCTCAAAAATATCCAGTAGGCGTCTGTGTATACTATGTGCTTAAATAACTTCTTTCTTAAAAACAGTGAGACAAGGGCAGCAGATGACTTCAGTTTAAACAACTCAAAGCATCAAATGCAAGACCACCAGCCTGATCCATCACAGTAAGGCCTCTCAGCAAACCAGTGCCCCTGCTCTACACTGGGGCATATTCCTTGTTATAATCTTTTTTATTTTAATAACCAATCCTTTTTTTTAATAAACTCCAAGATGAACTGGACTGCACAGCAACCTGAGAATAACAGGCTTCTGTTTGCAGTGACATTGTAACACAGCAGATATCTCGCAGAGGACATCCACACAAGGAGAGTGTTCTGTTTCATAATCCTCTCCCCCACGGATTTCCTGGATATGTGGCTTTAAAGTACTGTATGACTATAAACTTTAAATCCAAACCCTGGGTAGGTCTACATTCATTACGAGAGCGGCATCTTGAAATGTTGAATTATTATCCTCAATTTCCTCGTCATTTATTGTAGCCGACAAAATGAAACGGTGCACCTTAAAGGCAACACTAAACTGAAAAGTGAATAATAAAGTCTCTTCAATGTTTCATTTATAGAAGCCTATTTCTCCACCACATTTTGTACACCATCTGAAATATATATCACTTTGTGAAGCTGACATTTCGCAGGCAGTGGTCCTGCTGAGATACATCTACTTCAATGCTTGCTGGGAGGAGAGAGTTTACTCAGCATCATCTTTCCATCTTTTAAAAACCAGGGTCTGGAGAGATGGCTCAGTGCCTAAGATCACACCCCGGTGGTGATACAACTTCAGTTCCCATGGCTGCTCACTACTGTGTGTAACTCCAGTTCCAGGGAATCCAACATCTTCTGGCCCGTTCAGGCACTGCATGCATGTGATATACACACATGCAGGCAAAACACAGAAATAAAATAAAACTAAATCTGAAGAGGCAGAAAACTGAGGCTTGGTCTTCTAGCAAGTTATAGAACAAAGAGAGAGAGGCAGCCAGAGAAAGACAGAGATGTGTCAAGTTCTACTTTAACTGCCAGTGACAACTGTAAGACACTTCCTAGCTAAGCAACATATGGTTTGTCCCAAAGCTCGTTACATTAGAATGTAAGGGAAGAGGCGTGTCCGTGTCAGCAGCACACATCCACTGCACACCCACCCAAGCCAGGGCACGGCTGAGACCCCTAAAGGGCCACTGATACACCCGGACAAGAGCGTCCCCTCTGCCGTGAGTGTCAGTGTTTCTTCTTCTTCCTGTTGTTTAAATGATGTTTAGAATCATAAGCCAAATATTTCTCAGTAATACTTTGAAAAACCACAAGTTCTGGGAATTTATTGTGTTAAACTACAATTTAATAGAATCATGGATGATCAATCCCAAAGTATTTTTTCTTCAATAACCTACTTAAGAAAAAATTATCTTTAGTATATTGTCCATTTTTGAAGTATTCATATCTCTAAACAATTTTAAAAGCTGTAGTTAATAGTATCAGTTCATTTTAGTAACTTAAGTAGATTTTTATACTTTAGTTTCTTAAAAACCCATCTACTTGATATGACCTAATTCCAGAAGTGTAACCATGATTCAATCTGCAAATTTTATTTAACATGTTCTATCTCCTACTCTATAACTATGAACAAGAGTAAAACTGCATTTACAATATTTAAAAATTTCATTTAGATCAGTTTATCTACAAGTCTAATCTTGGACTACCCAACAGCTGTGAACCCTCCAACAGTCAATTCCCAAGAGGATTAATAATTAAATGCATAAGGCCTACCCTTAGAGAAAAGCATCACTTGGAATAAACTGTCACCCCTAACTACTCTACATTCAACAGATGAGCCTACCATCTTGTATGGCTCTGGCTAAGGCTCATGAGCATACTTTCCCCTAACTTCCAGAGACTCTGAAAAGGGCTGTTGCTCTGTGATACTTCATAAAAACAGTGCAAGGGCTGCAGATATCATCGCTGAAATCTAGAATTGAGCACAATGCTTAGCAATATGGATGGTCAGTATGCTAAGTTCTGGAACAAATAGCCCAATAAACTGCTACCATTCAGCTCCTTCATATGTTGTAATAATTACTTCAAACTCTATGTAATAAAAGGGAACAGATCCAAAATCTTTTACTTCTACAAATAAATGCTGAAAGAAATAGTTACAGATCTCCAATTTAATGGGATGTAGAGCTGGACTTTCAGAAATAAATACTTTAGCTAATGATTTTCTGTGATCATGTAAAAATTTTCATTAGTTTTCTTTATAAAATTTAAAAAGAGAAATACAAGATAAGTGTTTCTTTCTTAAGAATGCATGCTATAATTGTCTTAATAAAGCACATATTTTTCTAATGAAATTATTTAAAACTAGCTAAAAATTTGAGAGAATTAAAATGGCAAACTTGAAATAACTGCAAATGTTCCTAAATGTTCTCTCACTTTGAAAAAGTATCTGATACCAGAGCTGAGAATTTCTGCATCTATTAGTGACTTATTCTTCATCAATCACAGATTTTAGCATGCCTTACAAAGTCCATTATAACTTAAGACCATTTCCATTATCTGCTACCTAAATCAAGATATTCATATATTCAAAGTTAAGTTATAAAAAATTAATCATAGGCAATTTCAACAACTTTTATTCTCAAAAATGAAAGAACTTGGCTATACTTGGCATTGCTACACATGATGATGTGGGCTGAGGGCAGCAAAATTATATGGGGTCAGACACTAAAAACATTTATTAAGTAGCATAACAAATATTCTGGAAAAATCAATCAGAATGTAAATATAATTTTATTCCTCCTGTGCTTAAGGGAGCAGTATTTAATAAAGAAACTTAGCTCAAAATATTCATATGGCCTAGGAAATATTTTGCCAAAAAAAAAAAAAAAATTCTAAATGAGTGAGAGCAGGAAAATCGAAGAACAGGACTTGAAAACATTGTCTACCTGATTGAGCTCCTCACACCTTCCTCATTTGGAATGCTTATTCACTCAGTAGATAGCAAGTGAGCTACACAACTACAACCTTTATCAAGAGCAAATCAAGCCAAAAACCAGCCAGGACACACAGCCTTGGTTTCCATCAATGTTAATGAGAATATTTTATTTTAAATGGAACATGAAGAATTAAAGTACAGCCTTAAGGTTTCAATTTTGCACTTTGAATATCAAGACAGCAATTACTCCAAAAAATCATACAAACATGTTGAACAAAATAAACAGAAAACAAAGTGGGCATTTAAGTCATTGCATTTTATCATCATTAGTGAAAACAGATGTCCTTACAACTCTAGTCTACAGACAGCACACTTCATAATATCATTATTCATTTAAAACATTACAAATGTTTACAAAGAACATTTGGATTTCACAATTGCTCATAGAATATCTTAAAATATTAAAAACATCATGATGCTTTATATGAAAATCAATAGACAACGTAATCTTTCTCAGCAAAAAATAAAAAATAAAAATAATCAGTATCCCAAAGACGTAAATTTACATATGAATTCAAAAAGGAATCCATTCAAACGCTACATGGCCACATAACTACTTACTTTGTAAACTGATAAAATGATGCACTTTTGGAAAACATGTACATCAAAACCAAAAGGTTAGTGTTTACTTTTTCCTTTACTAGCCACTTTTGGCGTGTTTTTTTGTTTCGGTTCCCACAGCGCATTCTTGACAAACCTCGAAGCGGCACCTCTGTCTAGTTTGGCAGCCTTTTTCTTGTCTGTTATTTCTTTGACTCTGTTCATGTAGACTCTGATTCTTTCCTTAGAGAGAAAAAGAAAGAAAACAGAGGGACGGCAATGACTTCCGGAGCTGTTCACTATCGCTGGGCTTTATCAGAGCCTTCTCAGTGAAAATCAACAAGGGTTACTCATTGTCCATTAAGTTCACAGCACCGCTGAACAGGGTACACATGCCCCTTGCTCTCCTGGAGCTGACAGTCTAGGAGAAATACATATTCTAAAGTCTCTGCAGTGGACGTGGGGTGCACCCTGATGTCCCAGTACTCGGAGGACAGAGGCAAGATGACCAAGACTTCAAAATCAGCCAGTCTAAGGTCAGCCTGGACTCCACAAGACCCTGTCTAAAAACAACCACAAACATTTTAGAAGGGTTCTGAACTCTTCCAGAGAAAGGCTCATGTTACTGTTTGTTCTATATGTAGTTCTACTGTTTTAATTAACATTAACCTAAATTCTTATTTTTAATTTGTATCTAAACTCTAAAATCTGAGTTAAATTCTCCTGTCATTTTTCTAAACGGAAAATGGGTAGAGCAGGATTTATATTTATTTTATGTTACTGTCTAGGGTCATAATTAAAATAGGCAGCATGAAAATATATCTTTTATTCAGCTTCATAATTCTTACTGATAAGAATATGCAATTTTCTAGTAAAATACAGTCTTTAAAGATAAGAAACACAGGAGGTCTCTGGACTGCTTTGAATCTCCTAAAAGTATTATTCAAAATAAATAAATCTTATACTTCAAATGGTGAAATAAGGTTGATGAAAGCCATGAAATATTAAATGACTGATTATTGCTCAGAAACAAGTTTTGTTAAAATAAAATAGCCTTATGAACACAATAAAATACAGAACCTTACAATTGGTTCATTATCAAAACTGAATAACTGCTCAAAACCTTCTCTGGGTCCCTTGTTCTCTTGTTTACCCTGGCTTGGGACCTCTGCCCTGCTTACTGTTCTGCCTACAAACATTGACCCAGCTATTCCCTCTCTTCTAGTCTGTCAATCTTATCAGTGAGGTCCTCCCTTCACTACTTAAAACTGGGTACTCCAATTTGCTATATCTGCTCTGCTTTTTTTCCTTTTCCACATAAAATACTTTTTTACCATCTGGCATAATCAATAGTCAATATATGCAGTGTTTATCTTATTATGGTTACTGTGTGTTTTCCTTTATTACAAGCGTGGTACCTGCTATATTCCTCAGCTTTTTCTCTAAGGCATCACCACTCAAATATTACTGGATTAATAAAGTGACTGTTTTCTCATTTGTGATGCATATGACAAATAGCAAACAGATTTCCTCTAATTCTGTAATCAATTAGTAATGTCTGTTGCAAGGTCAAAAAGATGACCTTAAGAATGATTTTTTTATTTGCCAATCCTTATCCAGAAAATTAATGTGCTCTCATAAAGTAGATTCTGAAGGAGAACGAAAACAAATGGTCTTATCCTTTTACAAACACAATATTGAGTACTCTAACTTTGTGTTGAAAAAGAATTTCATAAAAGGACACTATTTGAAATCTAGACACATAACCTGTATTTCTTAAAGCTGGTAACATAGGTCAAATAAAACATAGACAGACAGACAGACAGATAGATAGATAGATAGATAGATAGATAGATAGATAGATGGATAGATTCCTTTATGCCTTTCTCTTATTTTTTTCACAACTGCTATATCTAAGAATAAATTTATTTTCCCTCAAGAATTTTAAAAAATTCTGTTCTATATATATATTTTTAAATGAATAAAAAAAAAAAAAAAAAAAAAAAGAAGCCTGGATTACTCATTTTAAGTAAATTACCTATGCTTTACTAAGGTGTAAATAACCCATGTTACTGACTACTATCAGACTTGAAAACAAGGACATAATGTCCAGTATGTTTCACATATATATGTACATCATATTTTATGTGCACAAAGAATAAATTAATTAAAATTCTTATTCATAAAGTCAAGTCAATACGGTAAGTATAAGTTTGATTTCTATTTTTCTCCTTCAAATTGGATGATTTGATTTGATTTGAAGTCAGCAAAAACTCCAAGATATTAGATCTTATTTAGTGTACTTATACATCTAAATGGAATACAGAGACAAACCTCAAAAGATTTATTACAGGTTGTAAATGTCACTGATGCAGAATTACTGGACAGTATACATATAGCTGGTGCCAAAAAAGCTTTTAGCTTTGTTGCTGAACTGAATTCTTTACTGCTGAGAAAATGAGTTAATGGAAGAATTGAAAAGGTAGGAGAGAAATTTTCCCATCTTTGCTAGTAAATCAACTGGAATACACTTTTAAGAATTGTGTAAGAGGTTTTTTTTTTTTTTAATGTAGCCCTAGAGATGGATAAAATTTTAAGAATTTATAGGAAAAATAATATGAAAGTTATAAATAATTACTAGAATTATGCCATTCTGCCCTAATTCTGATCTCCCTAATCAGTGTGATAATGGCCAGATGACTGAAACTCAAGAGTAACACAGCACACATATAAATAGGGATAAATCATAGACATCTTACCAGCTCTTGCTTCACTGGATGCTCCTTAGGATTAACTCCTTGAGTTGCCAAATAAACTATAAGACAAAGACCCCATGTAATAAAGTCATATATATAATAGTAAGAGTGTTGTAATTAAAGAAATTCTAGTTATTCAAAGAAATAAAGTTGCATAGTTAATTAAACTTCAAATTATTTAACCTCTATAAAATATTAAGTTTATGTGTGGCTCACCGGCATCCTGTATTCTGACATAAAAGAAAAATATGACCAAAAAAATTACTATGAAGGACAATTCTATGTCAATGGCTAGTTGTTAAAAGCAAATCCCCTTTGACATAGTAATATACTTTCTAATAGACTAGAAAGCAACATACATACCCCAAAACATTGAATTTAGTGTGTATGCAGAAACTAAGTCCACCTTTGCTTGTTCAAGTGGGTCCAACTAGAACAACAGAAGGAAACAAGAGAATGAAAGATACACACAGACTGTGAACACCAGCAGATAACACTAAACTTTTCCCCAGCCACAAAGTAACAAAGGCATGTTTTGTTTTGTTTTTCTCACTTCCTATAATACACTAATAATGTGACCTAGAAATAATTTACACAAAAATGTTTTCTTAACCAATGATTCTTTTGGGTTATTTCTGGAACTGTACTTTAAATACAACATTTCTCCCTTCCTTTTCCTCCCTCCCAGCCCTCCTGTATATACCCTTCTCTGCTCTCCTTCAGATTCATGGCCTCTTTTTTTTTCATTGATACATATACATACTCAAATATAACCAGTGATTTAGTTTTTGCTAAAAAATTTTCACTTCCAGGTATCATTTCTGGTAAAACAAGGAATTTGTACAGTCTAAGAAAAATTCTCTAAATTATGTCAATTTCAGAGTTACAATCTACACCTTTATGTGAAAAATAATTATTCAACATAAGCATTGTTCATGATCCACTAACATATAAGATGTAGAACAAAATGCTTAAGCAAAAGAAATAAACCCCTGACTGGGTGGTGGCGGCTCACGCCTTTAATCCCAACTCAGATCTCTGTGATTTCAAGACCAGCCTGGTCTACAAAGTGAGTGCAGAACAGCCTGAGAAACCCTGTGGGGGTGGGGGTGGGGTGCTTGGGCAAGGCTAAGGACAGAAGAGATGACTTAATCATTGCTTTTGTACTACAATGTTTCCAGAAACTCTGATAATATCATTATAATATGTAAAACGTCGTCAAAGACGGAGTCTGTCAAAAAGAATGCTGCAAGTGTTCCTGGCTTTTCAAAATCAGTTCCCAATCCACTGTTTCTTCCAAATGCTTCTGTCTTATGAAATTCATCTGTGGGAAGTAGACTTCAAAGTACCTTCTGCACCAGCTCGCTTCTGGACACAGACATCATGGTCTTCAGCATGTCATCAACAGCACCCAGGGAGCTCTCCAGAGCGGATAAAGACTCATGAATTTCTACAGGATAGTCTTCATTCACTTCTTCACCTGCCATTGTCACCAACTGAAAACAGAAATTCTCAGAATTCATATTGGAGACAGGGCTTCAGAAAGAAAATGAAAAGTACATGTACTTTTGAGTAAGGTCAGTAAGTGAAGCTTAGCAAGTGAGTCTAGAGCAGCTACCACCCTAAAAATACATGGGAGGAGGAAAGAATCCATGCTGACACACATCAAGCCGTGAGACTTTCAAAGCTCCAAAAACATGATAACACCACAGATCAGTAAGCAAAACCCATGTTCACCCGGATCAGTGGTACATGCACTCAGCAAGAGGAGCAAGAGGATCACGAGATCCAGGCACCAGCAGGTCAGCCACAGGCAAGTTCAAGGCCAGACTCTTCGAAAGGAGACACCACCTCAGAAATAAAAATAAATGTGGGGAAAACTACTTTTAAAGCATTGTATTGAAAGCATAGATTTTTTTTAATGAAATTCTGATAAAATTTAGGTGTTATTCTGGCAGTTCACTGTATTAAACTTAAAAAAACAGAAATCTACCTATGAAAAGTCTTTTATCAACTATCACTACAATTTCTTTCAAATTCAAGCTTATATTCAAATTAAGCATTTTAACAATTAGCTGCAAGCAAAGGTTGGGGCTGTTAATGGAAGCTGACACTTGAGCTTTTACTGTCACAGACTCTGTTACCTTGGATAAGTCACTAAATCTCTTTGTAGACTTCTAATTTTTCATTCATAAAATAATCTAGTTAGTCTAATTATCTGTAACATTATCAAAATTATGGATAATTTTATTGTGTATAAAAATGGTATTGTAGACACATAATGGCTGTCATTTAAAGATGCACACCAAAAAACATTCTGATGAAATCACCTACAGCATAAATTTACTTTAAAATAAATAGTAGTCATATTGAGTCTTGAACAGATGCAGTTCATGCAGTGCAGGATGAAGAGAGGGTGTAACCTAGAATACTGACATGACTCTCTTACAGGAGAGAGGAAAAGGTAGCAGGGGCTCACCATGCCTGCACAGTTGCTGAACAACCCTCATAAATCGAACTTTGTCAACAAAGGTTGACTTTTCAGATCATTTGATTATATTACAAAAGGCCTTCTTTACATTTGAATTTCATTGGGGAGGGCAGGACAGCTGCTCGAGAATTGAACCAAGGGCTTCATGAATGCCAAGTATGCACCCTACCTCAAAGTTACATTTCCAGCCTTGGCATATCGTAATTTCCATGTTTATCTGATTCTTTAAAATGTATTAATGTGAAAACACATAAAACTGGTCTAAATCCAAATAAAGTATATCTGTAGCACAAAGGAAAACTGAGCCTCTGCAAATCAATTTAACAAACAAGCAGAAACTACACACAAACCAAAAGCAGACAAAGAAGCCAGAAGTTCACAAAAGAGTCCAAGTAACCAATGAACATAAAATTACTCAACTTCACCAAGGAAACCATGAGAACAAGACCCCATTTTTCATGTCTCAAACAGAACCTAATATAAGAAAAGGTGGCCAACAGGCCCTTTTTATCTTATATATATATTCTACTTCTCAGAAATGTATATTTACATTATATTACTATAATGTTAATGGGCATCCACTACAATGTTTTTCAAAATCGTAAGACAAGAACTGCCTGCATGTCTATTAATATGGACTGATTAAATAAATTACGATCATCTATCCAATAAAGCACTCTGTAATAGTGGAAAAGCACTAGAGTACAGTTTTTAAAGATTCCTAAGATAGGTCAGAAAGTGAAAACTGAGGAGCAGCATAAACAGTATAGCTCACTTATTTCTTTACTTAAAAAATTATAGTGTCCAGAATGGGCTTCATTATGATACTGACATGTGTACATATCACATATACATACTCTGTATGTATCTAACCCTCATATTATCTTCTCTCTATTTAAGAAAACAACATGAGTACAGAGACATACTTGTTGTATGGCTTGAATATGAATCCCAGAAAGTCCTATGTCATGCTGTGGATAACAGCTCATGACACTCTTGGGAGAAAAACCTTTACCAAGTTTAAGAAACCCTGTCTTCAAGAGGTAAGATTGGGCTGCCAGTTTTGTGGTCATATTGGGGTGGGAGAGGTTCAAGAAGACTGTGGACTTTGGTGGTTCTCCCTTCCCTTCTCCTCTACCTGCCCCCACCGGCCTCTCCCTGTCACATACAAGAGCAAGGACAACCAGCCATGGACCGAAACCTGTAAAACTGTGAGCCCAATAAGCCTTTCCTCTTTTTATCTCATGTTTTCAAGGCACCAACAGAAAACTAACATACTTATGCAGTCATGTGAGTTTCTTAAAACATACAAAATAAATTGTTAATTGTAGCTACTTTCAAGGAAGGAAAAGCAGGGACATGAGAGCATACTTTGTAAATGTTCTTTTTATTTTCTCAGATGATAGGACGAGAGCCATACCTAAGCTTTACAAATACATAGTAAACACTCTGAAGTCAGAGTGTTTCTATCTAAATATCCCTAGGCCTAGGCCTGGAAGCTTCTAGCCTCCATACAATCTAATCACCTGCAAGTGTGAACCTTGAAGGCTTCAACTGCTAGCCTCCATCTGCTAACCTAGGCCTAGAATGTTTTCCATCTCTGACTTACTGAATAAACTCACCCTTTCCAGTTCTTTCTGAGCGCTGGCTGGCTGGTTCAACTCAGCTGTTCTGGCTCAAAACTCCTCTCGAAGCCGGCTGATTCAAATTGGCTTCTCTTGACTTCTCATTGAATTGCTCTGCTTGGAAAAACCACCTCTGAACTTCACAAACTGAACTGCAAAAAACTGCACAAATTCTATTATATTCCTTTACTGTTCCCTCCTCCACTCCACACAAGAGTTGGGCATATACTATCTCTCATATGTCAAATGTTTCCCTTTGTCTGCCCTTAAATTAGACATCATTGTATAGATTAAAGGTGTGTACTAAAGGTGTGTCTACATTCCAGCCAGAGGGATTAAATTTAGGTGTGTATTCCATCAGGATCACACAAACCTAGGTTTTTAGATGTGATTCCTTGCCAAAGTAGCCAAGTTGCTGGATTAAAATTCCCCTACAGCGCCTTATTATGCTCTCTGAACCATGACTGTCCAAGATTGATGCTGTTATGATAAGTTTATAAATAAGAGTTTCGTGTTTGACATTTTGAAATTAACTGGATAACAAACAAGCGCTATAATCAAACCTATTATTCTTTAGCTCTCCTACATTCAAAGAACCAAAATGTCTTATTTTCCTTAGAACTGAATTTTTTTTAATTTTATTTTTTCTTATCAGTTACATTTTATTAACTCTGTATCCCAGCCGTATTCTACTCCCTCATTCCCTCCCAACCCCACCCTCCCTCCCTCATCTCCACCCTGCCCCTTTCCAAGTCCACTGATGGGGGGGACCTCCTCCCCATTCATCCCATCCTGTTTTATCAGGTATCTTCAGGACTGGCTGCAAAGCCCTCCTCTGTGGCCTAACAGGACTGCTCCTCCCTTGGGGGGTGGGGAGGTCAAAGAGCCAGTCCTGTTAGAAATAGTCCTTGTTCCCCTCACTATGGGAAACCAATTGGTTACTGAGCTACCACAGGCTACATCTGAGCAGAGATTCTAGGTTATATCCATACATGGTCCTTGGTTGAATGTCAGTCTCAGAAAAGACCCTGTGCCCAGATATATTTGGTCCTTGATGATCAATCCTCGTTTAGAAAGACAGATGGGATGTGCATTGAACGTATGACAGGAGTCTACTGAGCGCATCTGAAAGACTCTAACTAGCGGTGTTTTCAAAGCAGATACAAAGACTCATGACCAAACCTTCCGCAGAGTACAGGGAATCATATGAAAGAAGGGGAGTTAGTATGATGGGGAAAGGATAGGAGAACTGAATTTTCTAGCCAACATAAAGGTATATTCTTCCTCAATCTCATTGTCTCTTCTATCTTAGCTCCCTGTATGGCCATACTTCCCAGCAGCTGTTTCAAAGATGCTGACATCCTAGCATGCCTTTGTGTCCACTAGACAATTCTCAACCTTAGGGAACCGTTGCAGCTCGAGGTGTACTAGCATTCCTGAGGAAATTCACAAAGGACACAAATGCAGAGCTCAGTTGGGAGCACAATCAGTTCCCTACGAATTCCTGCACTAACTGCTTGCTCCACCCTCAGCCTGCAGTGTGCACTAGCATGTCCATGAAGTACATTTACTGAACACTCACAGGGCACAAGGGTCTGTTGTTCACTTCATACACAAGTTTCAAACACTGACAACACAGTGCCAGATGCTTGGAATACACTGATGCATAAACCTACTACACTAAGCTTTTATACTTAGTGTAGATGATACTCCTTAATCAAATAATCACAGAAGTACAAAATTACAATGACATGAGGAGATCCCAGGTATACTGACACCACAAACTAGCAGATACAAGACCTTGAGGAGAGCAAACCCATCTTCAAAGAAGTACTCTTCGGTAGAGTCAAGGAGACAAAATAGCAGTGTGATTGATTGGTAGTGAGAGGGTTCATGGCAATGGTCTAACCAGGCACTGATATTCAGCTTCACTGAACCACCAATGGCTTCCTATCCTTTCAGGACAAAACTCTCATTTACACAATGTGAAAGCAACTTCAAAGTCTGGCTCTCTCATCCCTCAAACACAATTCCCATCTTTTCCTCACACCAACACCACATTCAGTTTCTGCTTCTGTCCTTAATATACATGAGTAAAATCTCTACAATTCTGGAGCTACAATGGTCATCCAAGATGGAGATACCAGGATACCAGGAAAGATGACTTGCTAAAGCACCTTTCAAACAGCTAACTGGGCTGACTGGGTGGGGGGTGTAAGAGGAGTTGAGAGAAGTAGAGAGTGATTATGATTAAAACATATTGTATGCATGTATGAAATTCTCTAAGAAGTAATAAGTATATTAGAGAAACAGCTGCCTGGGAGCTGTGGCAGGGAAAGAAGGAAAGAGATCAGAAAATGAAACAATGGAAAGTTTTCTGCAGGAGTGATATGCTCTGGCTTAGGTTTTAATAGGGTCATTCTGGCTGCTGTACAGGCTAGATGAAATCTAGGAGACTAATTACAGAGGTGTTGTGCTCATTTGAATGAAATGATAGCATCAACTATCTACTTAGCTAGGCAGAGGGAACTGTAGGTGGAGAACAGCAGTCCAGTTTGGGTTGGATTTTGAAGGCATAGGTAGAAGAATCCACTTAAGGATGCACTGTGGGCTGTGAGAATAAAGTAACACTAGAAGAGTGAAACTGCTACTAATCAAGACATGAGCTGACATGGTGGTACATGCTTGCAATCCCAGCTTTGGAGACCTGAGGCAAGAGGATCCTGAGTTCAGTGCGAGCTAGAATATACAGTGAAGCCCTGTTATAAACAAATACAAAATCTCCCCCAAAACAAGATGGGCAGGCTTGTAAGACACAGACTTCATCCAGATGCTTCATCCAGACTCATCAAGTTTTGAGTGGGAAGCTAAGTGTATGGAGCCTAGAGTTGAGAGTAGTAGTCACGGCTGGCTAAAAAATTAGAAACTATCAATGAACAGATGGTATTTAAAGTCATAAGACGGGAACCGATCATTAAAGGAATAAATGAAGACAGAAAGAAAAAGAACTCGGTAAAAGGCCTGAGTCCTTAGGTGTTGAATATCTCGTGTAACTTATTTAATACAATAATTTACTCTTAAGGTCACACAATTTACTTGGATCTGTGCCACCACTGCTCACCATCAATACCACCCTAACACGTACTGTTAGCCCAGAAAAGATGAAAACTCAAATATACACACAAAAAAGTTAACTGGGACCCAAGTTTGGAGAATTTTTTTCCCCCCAAGACAGGGTTTCTCTATGTAGCCTTGGCTATCCTGGACTTGCTTTGTAGACCAGGGTGGCCTCAAACTCAAGAGATCTGCCTGCCTCTGCTTCCCTGAGTGTTGGGATTAAAGGTGTGAACCACCACACAATTTGTAGAATCTTAACATCATGTCCCAGTTTGGATTTACATAAATTAAGAAGTCACTACATGGATTCTAGAGAAAAATATGGTAATGAATATTTGAAAGCTGTTTTCATCTCTATAGCAATTAAGTGTTCCACACAGTTACCATATTAGTGAAAGTAAGAAAATCCAACATATATTTAATTGATTTTTGGAACAAGAAAGCAAGCTGCAGGTTCTGCACCATAATTTTATTCTTATAACTATATTTTATACAGCATTATCTCAGAAAATAATGGTGAAAGGTATATATAAATTCTCGGTAAATACTGTCTTGGTCAAATGGTGAGTGATAGTTGCTACCTGTAATTTTCAGTAAAATCTGAGAACATACAAGGCTTCCTTTTCTAGAGTGTATTAAACTGCTAAAAGCACATGACAGGAGTTAGAGAAATGGCCCAGTGGATAAATCACCTGCTCCCACTCCCCAGCTTGAAAACTAAAATTCAGATCCGCTGTGCATGTAGGGTGTCCATCACTCAGAAGGCAGAAACAGGTAGTCACCTAGCAGTCTACCTGGATTGGCCGAAGTCAGTGAGTCTCAATGAGAAATCCTGCCTCAATAAACAAAGTGGAGAACGACGGAGGAAAGCACTATCTTCGGACCTCTGCGTACACACACATGCATGTACACCACATATAAGCACAATACAGATTTATATATATGCAAAGTCTAGCAACAAAAATACATAACAAATAATCACATAAAATTACAAATTAATTATTTAAAAAATTACATCAGCACAAGGCTGGAAATGGCTCAGCAGTTAAGAGCACTTGTTCATCTTCCAGAGAATCTAAGTTTGGTTTCCAGCAGCCAGATTAGGCAGCTAACAACCACCTGTAACTCCAGCTCCATGGAATCCAAGTCCTTTTAAGGGTCTCTTTTGGCAACCACATACATGTGGCATATAGACAAAAAGAAGCACGAGTGCATGCACATAAATATTTTTAAGCAGTTCCTTGTAACTTATGCTTAAGCCTGGAGACAGATGGAAATCAACTTCTATTTGATGCTTACTTCAACAAGTTTTCAAAATTAAAGATAAGCAGCACACACACACACACACACACACACACACACACACACACACACAAAAGACTATCTTCTCAAAAAGCATGGAACTTGTTGATTAGAACTACCTCTAAGGTAATGATAGTAACACATAAGGCTGTGACTAAATAAATAATATTGGTAAAACTCTTAAAGCTGTAGCCCATTAGCAGAATGCTCAAAATACTAGCTTATAATATTAGTTATTGTGTATGAAAATGAAAATAACCAAAATCCTAATCCAATGTGGATTATTTAGAGCCACACATAAAGAGTTAAATGCAGCCAAGCACAGTGGCAAAGGCCTGTAATCCCAGCACTCAGGGAGGCAGAGGCAGGTAGATCTTTGTAAGGCCAGCCTGGTCTACAAAGAGAGTCCAGGACAGCAAGGTTACACAGAGAAATCCTGCCTCAAAAAATTAATTAATTAACTGAACGATTGATTAATTAAAGTTAAATGTTTGGAAACAGTAGCTACTGCTATATCCTTAGTAATTTAAACAGTTAAAAACAATTAAGAGAAAACTGTGTCCCTACAGATACTGGAAAGCATCATCTACAACATCTCAGATTTGGGGATTTTATTTCTATTACTTTAAAGAAAAACTGTTCACACTGCCATCTTATAACAAAACAGTCTATCAATTCAACCAACTAGGAGTAGTTTTCTAAATTTCTAAAGTTCAATAAGACTTAGTTATTTATAAATTAAAATATATATCGTTGATACTTGGTTCTGTCTACTCAATCCAAATAGGTCAATAACTACACCACAAACTTCTCACCAAGAAAAATACGCCTTTTCCAAACCAAAACTAAACCGTAGTCAACAAATTTTAAGTCATTAAAGCCATCTTCTAACAGAAATTGGAGTCATGCTGAACTTTGCAAAGATCACAAAGAAAAATTACATAACCCAGTACAGCAGGAAGCTGTTGGCCCCGCATGGTAGCCCACGCCTTTAATCCTAGTACTAGGGATGTACAGGGAGGAGGATCTCTGAGTTCGAGATCAGCCTGGTCTATACAGAAAGAGTTCCAGGACAGCCAGGGTTGTCAGAGAAAACGTACCTCGAAAAAAGAAGAATAAAATTAAGAAAGCCGTTATCTCAAACGGGCCAACAATGCCACCGCAGGCATTCCGATCTCGGGCCTAACAGTAAGGACTGCGTGGAAAAGCTATTCTTTCCACCTTCCATTCTGGAAGACTTGAAATACGCTAGGAAATAATGACCTTTGGGGTTTCACTTGTCGGTTTCCAACCCTTGAAAGGCAACGTTAACAATCGAAGCAAAATGGGGACGGCGGGTTGAGAGAGAAACCAGGGGCCAAGCCAAGGCAAAGCCCGAGGGCCGCCATTGACAGGCGCAGAGGACGGCGCGAACGGCGGAGAAGCCCCGCTCGGCTCCTCCCAGCCGGCCTCAGGAGGGACGCGATCCCGGGACCCGGGAAAAGGGACCGTGACAGGCGCACGACAAGACCCCGAACCCAGCTTTGCACAATGTACCTCAAAGCCTTGGACGCCGGTCTACCGGGAAAGAGGTCGCACGGTGATGACGCCATGACACCGCCTCTACCGGCCGCGCCCGCGTTGCCCCGAGTCTCGCGCGTGCGTAGTTCAGGCCTGTGGCTCGCCCCGCCTTCGTCGCATCCGGAGGCAAAGGCAGAGTTCGTCTCCCGCCCGGATGGCAAGCGTGGGGAAGGAGGCTTCGGCATCTTGTCTAGGCTTCTGCCCTTACCCACCCCAGAAACAAACTGAGTATTTCTTACAACTTTGTCCGTGTCTTTTCCTGGACGGAAGCTGGGTGCAGAGCTCTGTGCCCCTCAGATTCACCTAATACAGTTTTTTAAAAAAATGTTTTTTTTAATGAGGGTGTGGATATATACAAAGTACAAGGCCAAAATCGTGATTTGTTTTGTTGTTGTTGTTTTTTAATAAAAAAAAAATGTGTGTAATATAGCTGACCTTGAATTGACGAACCTTTTCTGCTTTGGGAGTGCTGGCGTTACAGGCTGTGCCACTCTTAGTGTTGGATAGTTTTATGTCAACTTGACAGAAAACGAAAGTCACCTGAGAGAAGGGAACCGCAATTAAAAAAATGCCTCCATAGGAACAGATTGTAGGCAGTCCTGTAAGTATTTTCTTAATTAGTGACTGATGTGAGCGAGCCCAGATCATTATGTGTGGAGCCACTCCCGGGCTGATTGTCCTAAGTTCTATAAGCAGGCTGGTCCGTCCAGTAAGCAGCAACGTTGTATGGCCTCTGTATCACCTCTTTCCTCTGGAGCGATACGTTTCTGACTTGTTTGAGTTCTGTCCTGACTTCCTTGAACAGGAATAGGGATATAGAAGAGTGCCAGATAATCCCTTCCCTCCCCAACTTGCTTTTTTGGCGTGGTGCTTCGTTGCAGCAATAGAAACCCTAACTAAGACACTAACTTAATATTTTTAATGTTTGTGTGACTGCAGGTGTGAGCGCACATATCCTAAGAGACCAATAGAGTGCACCGGATCCCCTGGAGTAAGAGTTACTTGAGCTGCCTAAAATGGGTGCTGGGGACTGAACTGCGGTCTTATGGAAGAGAAGAGAGCCCCATTAACCACTGTGCCATCTCCAGACCCCTAGTTTTTAAATGATTACTTTCAGTGTATGTAAATAACATTCAATTGGTGTGACAAGAACAAACACAAAAACTACATGTCACACCATTGTAACAAACATGAAATATTAGATACCTACAAAGTCACTTTGAGCATCCTGTGATTCTTAAAGTGGTAATGACTTTGTTGTGCAATTTGCAGAGGTTACTTAGAAAACGTTCTATTGTCATACTCTAGCAGAGAAAGCACTTAACGGTCTTGCTGATAGAGTAAAATTAAAGTATAAAGCTGCTTCAGCAAGCTCGTGGTAGCTCAATAACCAATTGGCTTCCCATACTAAGGGGAACAGGGACTATCGCTGATAGGAACTCAATGGGAGGCTCTTTGACTCCCCACCCCCCCAAGGAAGGAGCAGTTCTGCTAGGCCACAGAGGAGGACTTCGCAGCCAGTCCTGAAGATACCTGATAAAACAGGGCCAGACGAAAGGGGAGGAGGTCCTCCCCAGTCTGTGCGTGGACTTGGAAAGGGGCAGGGAGAAGATGAGGGAGGGAGGGTGAGATTGGGAGGGCATAAGGGAGTGGGATACAGAGTTAATAAAATGTAACTAATAATAATAAACAATTAATAAAGCTGCTTCAGCATAATTCAGGGGTTTTTAATCAGTTTTATTATGCATGCATGACTGTCTAGTGCCACAGTGCATATTGGAGATCAGAGGACAGCTTGGAGCAGACGGTACCACGTGAGTCCCAGCAATTGAAGTCAAGTCGTCAGACAGGCACCTTACCAAGCTGAGTCATTTCTTGGGCCCCTCAGATTAAACATGCATCTAAGATGAAACATGTAACACTATATTTTCAAAATTCATCATTGGTATCTGTTCACTGTCAGTTCCAACAATTTATCCTCCAACTTTATCATCTTTTAAAGTTACTGAATTTCATTTAATCACCACCAAATTATTTGAAAGTGTTTTTGTGGATGATTATCAACTACAGGTTTGGGGGAGGGGTATGGTTTGTTTGTTTGAGTTGTTTTGTTTTCTTTGAGACAGGGTTTCTCTGTGTGGCCTTGGCTGTCCTGGAACTCACTCTATAGACCAGGCTGGCCTCATACTCAGAGATCTGCCTGCCTCTCCCTCCTGAGTTTTGGGATTAAAGGTGTATACCACCACGATGTGCCCAAATTTTACACATTTCTGGGATTACAATTTCCTAATTAAATTATCTCAAACTGTTATTATTGGCAAAAGCCTTGTCATTTTTGTAAAGCTCTTTTATTTTGATTAAACTTGCAATTCAGTAAGTACAGTAATTTGTGTACTTCCTGTACCCCATGTGGTACTCTGGTACAGGAAGATAATCTGTACACTACCAAAGTGAAATGTAAACACCAACCATCCACAAACCCTTGGATCCACAATGTTCTCCTGCCTGCAAGATATTCTAGGGCAATGGTCACACAAAGTTATACAAGTATCCAACCAATATCTGATTTGGCTTAAGGCCCGCTCCACTAGATGGAACCCATACCTGACACTGCTTAGATGACCAAGAACCCAAGACTATAAAGCACAGGCTCTATCTATGATAAAAAACCAAACTGTTCTAAAAGAATAGTTGCAGCCGGGTTTGGTGGTCCATGCCTTTAATCCCAGCACTTGGGAGGCAGAGGTAGATGGATCTCTGTAAGTTTGAGGTCAGCAAAGGCTTTTAACACAGAGAAACCCTGTCTCTAAAAACCAAAATAAAATTTTAAAAGTTGCAATAAAATGACAACTAATGATATTCTGCTATACTCATAGAGCAGCGCCTTTCTCAGCCAGCATCAGAGAAGCTTCCTCTTGCAGCAGATTGAAAGAAATACAGAGGCCCAGGCCAAATATTATCCAGAGAGTGAAAGACCTTGGAACAGTCCTAAATAGGATGTTTTCATTAAATCCCTCCTTTCAGGGTTCTGGGAATTCTGAAGAATAGTAGGCAGAGAGAGTCCTTAACCTTGTTACTAAAGACATCCCTCTTCCCAACGCTCAAGGATCACCATGGAAAAGGGGGCAGAATGTTTTTAAGATCCATAGTCAGTGAGTAATAACTACAGTAAAACAGAGTGGCAGTTAACACTTTAGCTCACAGTAACTGTGACCAGAATGCACAATTCTGTTTTCAAGATCAAGCAAGGTAAAATCCCAGTGTGGGAAAAGGAAAGATCGTGAAATTCTACCCCTAGACAGGGAGCTGTGGGCAGCTGATGGCTGTGGGAAGGGAGGAGTCGGTTTTCTTCACGTAAATGGCCCCTGGAGGTTATCCAAGCTTCAGTAGTTGGCCTATACCCATGCACACATGGGCAGGACCAATTAGACTTAGTGGTCCATAAGAGCACAAGAAGTTGGGAGAGACCAGAGATGACAGGTAAAGAAAGGTATTGGAGGAGTGGAAATGGGGGTGGATTTGATCAAAACATGATATGCATGTATAAAACCTCTTATTTATTTATAAAGCTTTTTAAGTTTTTTTAATTTATTTTTATGTGTATGAATAGTTTGCCTGCATGTATGTCTGTGCACCACATGCATGCCTGGTGCCTACAGAAGCCTGATGAGGACATCAGATTCCCTGGAATTGAAATTACAGATAGTTGTGAGCTGCCATGTGATACTGGGAATCAAACCCAGGTCCTCTGTGAGAGCAGCCACTGCATTTAACCTCTGAGACATCTCTTCAGACCCATGTGTAAAGTCCTTTTAGGGCCTAAGAAGTGGTTCAGTTGGTAAAGTGCTTGCTGCCAAAATAAGGACCTGCGTTTGGATATCCAGCACCTACCTAAAACACCAGGCGTGGGTGACGTCTGTAATCTCAGCAGAGATGTGGAGATGGGATCTTTGGGGCATGCTGGTCAGCCACTCTAGTCTATCAGTGAACTCTGGGCTCATTGAGAGTCCTTACTTTTAAGAGAGAAGGAACTGCCATGCTTGATTTAAAGATCTCATCGGATAATTCCTACCTAATAAAATAAAATAACAATATTTGTTGGCATAATGAAATAAATATATATGTATTAATCAAAATGAACACTTCTACTTTGGGTAGATCTGTGATCTTTGCAAATCTTCAATCTTCACATCAAGACCAATCTGAATTTACTGAAATTAAAAATTGATGCTTAAAAAAAAAAAAACTGAAAATTTTTGTTCTGAGAGCTGAAGATTTTATACCATCAACAGCATGAGCCATCTATGTACAGTTATACCAGTGCGCAGTTACACACACTGTGTCCGAGCCTATGAAATCATGATTGCTCACCTAACATTGCAAGAAAAATCAGAAACTTCTTTTTCTGTTCAAGGAATTGTTATAAGGAAAAATGAAAAAAAGTGTGGTAGTACACCAGAAATTGAAAGTACAATGAAATGGCAGGTTTTTGACAAAGCCCACTGAAACTTAGCTAGCGTGTGTTGCTTAGGACTCAGCTTGCGTTGATGCTATTTAGGTTAGGAATGTTTAATAAATCCTCAAAATGTGACTATAATTTACAGGGTGTATATATATATATATATATATATATATATATATATATATATAATGATTTAAAGCAATCTCAATGTTCTCTACACTTTGTCAATACATGATATTTCTAAGACGTGGATGGCAGTCTGTTTTGCAAAACCACTCAGAAGATATCAAGTATGCTTAGATGAATGAGGAGCACACCTTCATCGCAGAGTATTGTTGTTCTTTAAGCATCTCATGTTCATGAAAACTCCCAAAAAAGCCTGGTGCAGTGGCATGCCTTTAATTCCAGCACTCTAGAGGCAGAGGCAGGTACTTCTCTACGAGTTTAAGATCAGCCTGGTCTGGTCTTCAGACTGAGTTCTAGAATAGTCAAGGCTAAAACACAGAAACCCTGTCTTGAAAAACAAAAAAAAAGAAAGGAAGGAAAGGAAGGAAGGAAGGGAGGGAGGGAGGGAGGGAGGGAGGGAGGGAGGGAGGGAGGGAGGGAGGGAGGGAAAGAAAAGAAGCTCCCAGAAAACATAAACTTTGATCCTCAAAAGAAATTGAGTGGCCAGAACTGGTGGAAGGGAAGAGCTCACACAGAAGTTTAGTTAAGTGATTGATTTTAACATGAAAGCAATTTGAGAATGAATCTGAAAGTATAATTTAGACTTGGATCTAAGATGCAGGATAAGTGAGTTCATTTATTTAGAAAAAATCTTGTAACATTTCTAGCTAGTACAGAAATAATTTAAATGACTGATAACTGTGCAATAAACTGACATATTAATTACTCTTGAATCCTTCTAAAATATTGTGTGTGTTCTATTCAGTTTTCCACACTACAGATTAACCTTTTTTTCTAGTCCTCATACATGTCTTTAGTTCTATATTTATCTGTAAGGCTGAAAGGCTTAAGTTGGGATGGAAAAACTGTATTTCTCAGTAATATTTTCCTACACTTTGTGCTATAAGATTGATGCTATATTTCATAAGTTCAAGGATATGAAATGCTCTCTCTTGCTTGCTCTCTCTCCCTTCCCCCCTCTCTCTCCATTCCAGGGTCTCTCTACATAGTCCTCACTGTCCTGGAACTCTCTATAATAGACTTGACTGGCCTTGAACTCATAGAGCTCCACCTGCCTCTGCCTCCCGAATGCTGGATTTTAAAGGTGTGCCCTGGGATATTTCAGCCTTCTGAGTTTCCCCTCTGCTTTGAAGAGGGTCTTTTTCTCTGTGTCTGCTGCATGCATGCATTTCCTGAACAAACACCTTTCTTCAATTGTTAAATAAATAAATGGCATTCTTTTGTTTTGTTTTTGTTTTTTTGATATAGGGTTTCTCTGTGTAGCCTTGACTATTCTGGACTTGCTTGGTAGACCTGACTGTGCTCAAACTCACAGAGATCTGCCTGCCTCTGCCTCCCTCAGTGCTGGGATTACAAGTGTGCACCACCATACCCAGCTCTCCTGTATTTTTTATAAGGCCTTTCATAGTGAATTTTCCACATTTTAGGTAGCTGATCAGTAAGTTTTCAGCTCTCTCTGACTGTCTCTCACCACGTGGCAGTTCCTCCCGCCAACACATAAGAGTATATATTTTCCAAACTTTTGACTCTGAGTTTGGACTACGTGAATTGTGGCCAAAAAGATAACAGTGGATAGGATACAGGCTTATGAATCAGGGGTTGATATATTAGGGCTTTATCTCCCCATGAGTGGGATAGGTCCCCACTACAACATTGTGCCAGGATGGGAGACATAGAGAAGCAAGCTCAGTCGTTCTCACATATACAGCTCATAGGTGACGCAGAGCCCTAGCTAAAGCTTTCTGGGAGCTTCTTTCTTTCTCTCTTTCTTCCTTCCTTCCTTCCTTCCTTCCTTCCTTCCTTCCTTCCTTCCTTCCTTCTTTCCTTTCTTTCTTTCTTTCTTTCCTTTGTTTTTGTTTTTCAAGACAGGATTTCTCTGTTTTAGCCTTAGCTATCCCAGAATTCAGCCAAAACCAACAGGTAGAAAAATTTAGATGATCTCTTCTTCCTGAGAGGTAAATGTAGAGTGTCCTTGACCTCAGAAAGAATTTTGTCCTGATAAACTAATATAACATCCACAACTCAAACATCCAACCTCTGTAAATATCAAGATCTAATACATCTGTGTGATGTATTGGCCCACTGAGACCCCATAACAGAGGACCAGAAACTTGGTGGGATAAACAACAGAAATTTTTTTCACATAATTTTAATGACTGAGATTTTCTTGTTTAGGTGCTTACAAAGGTCCTGGAGACACTATTTTCTCTTCCTTCCTGGAACTATCACCCCTCTTCCTATGAGGAATCCGGGCTGAGTCCTGACAAAAGCCCTGTTCATCTTTGCTTGACTGAATCATAATCATATTGTAAACTTTGCAAGGTCCTAATTAAGGAATAAAAAGTGTGCGGGGGGGGGGAGGGGCATTTACATGGCTGTTAGTCATGCCTAGTGTGTTCAGGGAGCATCACAGTGAGATCAAGTGCTTCCAGAGTGCTCCTGCTCGTTTGTTAATGGCTCAGCTAGACTGGCCTCCAAAGAGACTTTGTTGTTGCTCCAGTTGTGAGTGTGTGGGAATTGTCCTAGGCTGGGTGCTCTGAAGCTGGAGGATTCTAAAATTAAACACAGTTTACAGTTCACCTTGCTGGCTCTCCCAGGCTAAGGAATATCTGGGGTAACTTGGGCTGGAGTTTGTGACCTTGATCCCCAGGGCCACAGGAGATTAGTTTTAAGGTACCAACAGTTGTCATCACAAGTTTTTGTTTTGTTTTTAATTTATCTATTTTTATATCACATGCATTGATGTTTTGCCTGCATGTATATCTGTATGAAGGTATAGGATCCCCCAAAACTGACATTACAGACAGCTGTACTCTGCCATGTGAGTACTGGGAACTGAATCCAAGTTCTCTGGAAGCACAGGCAGCGTTCTTAACCACTGAACCATCTCTCCAGTCCCTCCTCAGAAGTTTTGTAGTTAGAGAACTGATTATGACAGAACAGTTGCACTTGAAGGAAGGCCAAGGTGTTTGATTTTCACATTAATAATCTCCCATCACTATTTAAGTGGATATTTTTTTCTACCTGTCTTTGCTTCTTAAAACTTTGACTGCAGTTTATGTAAACACAGGTAGGTGAATCAGTATCTATTGTATTGTTATTTTTAGTATTATTATTAAGAAAAGCAGCAGAGGGTGCTGGAGAGATGGCTCAGAGGTTAAGAGTACTGACTGCTCTTCCCAAAATCCTCAATTCAATTCCTAGCAACCACAAGGTGGCTCACAACCATCTATAATGAGATCTAGTACCCTTTTCCGGAGTGTAGGTATACATGCAGACAAAACATTGTATAATAAATAAATAAATAAATAAATAAATAAATAAATAAATAAATAAATAAATAAATAGATAAATAAATAAATAAATAAATAAAACTTTTAAAAAAGAAAAGAAAAGCAGCAGAAAATTGTAGTTTCATCACATGCTTTTTATATTAATACATTAAACATGAAATGTAAATAAAAATAAACCTTCTGAACAAGAGAGTGGTTTAGAAACATATTCCATATGAAAGAAAGAAAGAAAGAAAGAAAGAAAGAAAGAAAGAAAGAAAGAA